>NW_004443938.1:7376291-7398150 GCF_000243295.1 Trichechus manatus latirostris | reverse complement strand
AAGAATTGATGCCTTTGAATTATGGTGTTGGCAAAGAATATTGAATATACCATGGACTGCCAGAAGAACAAACAAATCTGTCTTGGAAGTACAACCAGAGTGCTCCTTAGAAGTGAGGGTAGTGAGACTTTGTCTCACTTACTTTGGACATCTTATCAGGAGGGAACAGTCCCTGAAGAAGGACATCGTGCTTGGTAAAGTAGAGGGTCAGCAAAAAAGAGGAAGACCCTCAACAAGATGGGTTGACACAGTGGCTGCAACAATGGGCTAAAACATTGCAATGATCTTGAGGATGGTGCAGGACCAGGCGATGTTTCATTCTGTTGTACAGAGGGTCGCTGTGAGTGAGAACTGACTCGATGGCACCTAACAACAATTGTTTATAATCAACTATCCTTTAATCCTTCTACCATGGTTGTGGTCTGAGAAGACAAGTTTTATTTAAAAACGGTAGCCTTGCATTTTAATCTTAGTAGTCTGTATACTTTTAGATCAAGATTGCTCTTTCTTGAAATTGTTAGTCCTTTTGTTAGCTCTGTCCTGTGAAATCGGCTGCACATGTGAGTGGCAATATATCTAGAGCGGTCTTAAAAATATGAGTACTGAGTATTTTTTGCTTTACTTTCAAATGTATTAGCATTTAATTGTGAATTGTTGGAAGGGTGTTGTCTTAGTCGTCTAGTGCTGCTATAACATACCACAAGTGGATGGCTTTAACAAACAGAAGTTTATTCTCTCACATTCTAGTAGGCTAGAAGTTCAAATTCAGGGCACCAGCTCCAGGGGCAGTCTTTCTCTGTATGTCAGCTCTGAAGGAAGGGCCTTGTCATCAATCTTCTCCCAGACTAGGAGCTTCTCCATGCAGGAACCCCGGGTCCAAAGGATGCGCTCTGCTCCCAGCATTGCTTTCTTGGTGGTATGAGGTCCCCTACTCTTTGCTCACTTCCCTTTCCTTTTATCTCTTGCAAGATAAAAGGTGGTGCAGGCCACACCCCAAGGAAACTCCTTTTACATTGGATCAAGCATGTGACTTGAGTAAGGGTGTTACATCCCACCCTAATCCTCTTTAACATAATCTGATCTTGCCTCATTAACTAAAGGCAGAGATGAGGATTTACAACACATAGGAAAATTACATCAGTCACAAAATGGAGGACAGCCACACAATACTGAGAATCATGGCCTAACCAAGCTGACACATATTTTCGGGGGACACGGTTCAATCCATAACAGGGGCGAAATATCCCTGCACAGTGACTGGAATGCAAGTACTCAGTACGTATTTGTTGAATGGATCAATATGCCCTGTTCCCAAAGCTGTCCCTAAAGAATTGTAAATTCCAGTGATACCTGCAGGCCCTGCCATTGCATGTGGAAATGAGGTGACCAACTGGCTGGAGCTCAGAGGAAGAGGTTTGGTGGACTTGTTGTTAGGTTCCATCGAGTTGGTTCCAACTCATAGCAACCCTGTGTACAACGGAAAGAAACATTACCCGGTCCTGCTCCATCCTCACAATCGTTATGCTTTAGCCCATTGTTGCAGCCTGTGTGTCAGTCCATCTTGTTGAGGGTCTTCCTCTTTTTCACTGGCCTTCTACTTTACTAAGCATGATGTCCTTCTCCAGGGACTGATCCCTCCTGATAACATGTCCAAAGTATGTGAGACGTAGTCTCGCCATCCTTGCTTCTAAGGAGCATTCTGGTTGTACTTCTTCCAAGATTTGTTTGTTCTTTTGGCAGTCCATGGTATATTCAATATTCTTCACCAACACCACAGTTCAAAGGCATCAGTTCTTCTTCCGTCTTCCTTATTCACTGTCCAGCTTTCGCATGCATATGAGGTGATTGAAATCACCATGGCTTGGATCAGGCACACCTTAGTCTTCAAGGTGACATCTTTGCTTTTCAACACTTTAAAGGGATCTTTTGCAGCAGATTTGGCCAATGCAATATGTCTTTTGATTTGTTGACTGCTACTTCCATGGTTGTTGATTGTGGGTCCAAGTAAAATGAAATCCTTGGCAACTTCAGTCTTTTCTCTGTGTATCATGCTGTTGCTTATTGGTCCAGTTGTGAGGATTTTTGTTTTCTTTATGTTGAGGTGTAATCCATATTGAAGACTGTGGTCTTTGATCAGTAAGTGCTTCAAGTCCTCTTCACTATCAGCAAGCAAGGTTGTGTCATCTGCATATTACAGGTTATTATGAGCAATTCATGGTCTGTTCCACAGTCAACCCCTGGCCTTGTTCTGACTGATGATATTGAGCTTTTCCATCCTCTCTTTCCACAGATGTAGTCGATTTGATTCCTGTGTATTCCATCTGGTGAGGTCCACGTGTATAGTCACCATTTAGGTTGGTGAATAAAGGTATTTGTAATGAAGAAGTTGTTGATCTTGCAAAATTCTATCATGCGATCTCCAGCATCGTTTCTATCACCAAGGCCATACTTTCCAACTACGGATCCTTTTTCTTTGTTTCCAACTTTCACATTCCAATCACCAGTAATTATCAGTGCATCGTGATTGCATGTTTGATCAATTTCAAACTGCAGAAGTTGGAAAAAAATCTTCCATTTCTTCATCTTTGGCCTTCGTGATTGGTGCGTAAATTTGAATAATAGTCGTATTAACTCGTCTTCCTTGTAGGCATATGGATATTACCCTATCACTGACAGCTTGTACTTCAGGGTAGATCTTAAAGTGTTCTTTTTGATGATGAATGCAATACCATTCCTCTTCAAGTTGTCCTTCCCGGCATAGCAGACCATATGATTGTCCGATTCAAAATGGCCAATACCAGTCCATTTCAGCTCACTAATGCCTAGGATATTGATGTTTATGTGTTCCATTTCACTTTTGACAATTTCCAGTTTTCCTAGATTCATACTTTGTACATTCCACATTCCGATTATTAATGGATGTTTGCAGCTGTTTCTTCTCATTTTGAGTTATGCCACATCAGCAAATGAAGGTCCTGAAAGCTTGACTCCATTCACGTCATTAAGGTCGACTCTACTTTGAGGAGGCAGCTCTTCCCCAGTCGTGTTTTGAGTGCCTTCCAACCTGAGGGCTCATCTTCTGGTGCTAAATCAGACAATGTTCCGCTGCTATTCACGAGCTTTTCACTGGCTAATTATTTTCAGAAGTAGACCACCAAGTCCTTCTTCCTAGTCTTTCTTAGTCTGGAAGCTCAGCCTGTCTGCCATGGGTGACCCTGCTGGTATTTGAATATGGGTGGCATAACTTCCGGCATCACAGGAACATGCAAGCCCCCACAGTACGACAAACTAAAAGACGTGTGTTGGTTTGGTGGACTAGTGAGTTCTAAAGTAACTCAGAGCCTACATGCGTATGACCCAGCAGGGCCAACCTGGGCCCGACACCCCTTCCATGCCCAAATCCAGAACTGTACTCCTTGCCCATATGTTAACCTTCATCCATTCTACACATACACCTGTTTACACTATTGAGGTGGCAGCAGGGTGAAGAGACTAGTTTATCCCCGTTTCCATGCCTGAGAGATAACCTGGCATTTTTTGTGTCATAAATAAAAAGATTTAGGGGGAAAGATTGATCAAAGGCCCTTCTAAGTAAAAGAAAGTTTGATCATAAGGACTGACCCCCTTACTGATTACAGGTGAGGAAAGAGATGCCCGGAGACATATACCCAGAAGTAGCATTCCTGAGTCCCTACCTTGGCAAGAGAACGTAATCTTTTGCCATGTTGAACCTTCACAACCTGCTGAAAGAGCTGGCCCTTCAGAGCAGAACAAGCCAGGCCCAGATGTAAAGGTGTGTTCGTCAACATCAAGATCTCTATTGTAATCACACCCCCGCACGTCAGTCTCATGTACTTTTTCAGGTGACGTTTACTAAAAGAAAAAAGAAATAATAACTGAAAACAACAACAATGAAAAAAAAAGACACCATTTTCAAAACACGTGTCTTAAGTAATTCCACAATAAGATGCGGTCGTTATAGAGGACACGAGTAGGTACATATACGGAACATATATAAGTAGGTCCATATATGGAAAATATATAAGTAGGTACATATATAGAAAATTCAAGCAACTAGTTCTTTTTCCCCAGATGTGCTTGGTACTTTGGAGGTGCTGATAAACAGTGTTTGAACAAGTGATTTCTCCAGGCTGAGTCTTCATTGCTTCGTGTTTCAGTTACTGCAGCAGCCCACATTCCTGCCTGTGTTTCTCCGTCGATCCCTCTGCCAAACAAATCCACGGTTGGCAGTGTCCCCCAGCCTGTGTGGCCCGTCCTCAATACCGTGTTCTCCTGTCACTCTGTCTTCTCCACACAGATGTGGGATTAGAGGAGAAAGTGATGTGGTACGAGGCCTGGCTCCTCCTGCAAAGCTCTGGGCCCTAAGTAGGGCTTCCCAAACCTCCTTGTCCTGGTACCTTAGAAAATAATACTCTCTGAATGAGAGACTGGGGACAACTGGTGAGGTTGTTCATGGCGGGAGTCACCAGTCCAGGCATCCGAGCTGCGAGAACAGTACTCTGGATGCATCTGTAGTCTGCTCCCTTCACACTGGTTGGGGAGTGCTGGAAAGCCAAACTCCCCGTTACTTTGCAGAGGGGTAACGTCAAGTGTGGCAGCCCACACAAAGTCAACAGAAAGTCAGATATAACTGGAAAACTAGGAGTGTTAACTGACCCATTTATCTTCTATTTAGAAAAGGGCAAATGCCATGTGTTTCTCTACTTAAAATTCATTAAAAATTATTGGTAACAGAGAGTCAAGCTAACCTATGTTTCCTATCAAGACGAAAGCGACGATCTATGCTACACGATTTTTGGTCTTCCCAGCATCCCATGGATAGGTTCTATCATTATTCACCTACTCAAGCCTGAGCCAGAGCACGTTTGACCAAAAGTTGATCTCAGGGACATCCTTGCACACAAGTGTACACAGGGATGAGAAAACTATAGAATACTAAAGATTTAGAATATTCTGAGTGTAAAAGAGCTAGCTTTATCCTCACCTCCACCCACACTGTTCATGTATCACATGTGTCATCTGCTCACATCATCAGGAATTTGGGGGGCTATTTGGATCAACTGGTTATTTGGTCCCCAGCTACCAAGAACCTCCATTTGAAGAGATCGCTGATGGGAGATTTTCATTTGGTTTCAATGATTTTGAATCAACTAAGATTTGTTTTCCCCTTTTTATCCTAGTAACCTGATTCAGATTTGCTGTTTACTTTTGTGGAATTTTGGTTTGTTGAAAACTAGCACCATTTGATTCTCTTCCCAGGGAATTTAGATCTCGGTGGATTATGTGATCTGACATAGAGGCAATCACACTTCATCCTTTGATGAGAAAACTTACCTCATTGAGTATGTGCACTTACAAAGCTCTTAAATTTAATTGTGGGTTTTTCCAAATAACGTAGTTTGCCATTGAAATATAACTGAAATATCTACTATTAAAATATTATACACATTTAACAACAATAATCCAAAAAAAAGAGTAGTTGCTGAGCCTGCTTATGTGCAACCAAACACCTCATGAGATTTGGTCCCTTGATTTGGAGGTGCAGGGTGATGGTTTGATGGAACATCCCAGTTAATTGGCCTAATAACACGTATAGTGCTTCTGTTCTATCTCCTAGTTCCTTGCGTAGTGCTCCGGGTCTTAAAAGCCTGCAAGCGGCCATCACAGCAATTCATCTCTATTTGCCTGGAGCAGCAGAGGAAGAGGGAGAGTCAGGAATAGGAGGAGGATATGGAATGCATGGCTAATTGCCTCCATGAACCATTGCCTCCTTTGCCATGAGACCAGAAGAACTAGTATTACTACCAGAAGAACTACCATTACTCAACGTTTTGATCAAAGATTCCATAGAAGAATCCTGATCAAAAGGGGGAAAATGCAGGATAGAATTTCAAATTCTCATGGACTCCAGACTTTCTGAAACTATTGCCCCAAGATAATCTTTAAACCTTAAACCAAAAATATCCCCTAAAGTCTTCTTAAAACCAAACAATAGTTTAGCTTAACTAGTAAAAAATGTCTGCCTTGAGCATTATTCTCTCTTATGAATTATCTATATGGGATCAAATTGACAACAGCAACTCAAAATATTAGATAAGAACCTTAGGGAGCAGTGTGTTTATGTTAATGAGGGAGGAACAAATCAGAAAAGGAGGGTGAGAATGGTTGCACAACTCAAAAATGTAATCAATGTCACTAAATGGTACATGTAAAAACTTGGATTGGTGTATGTTTTGCTGTGTATATTCTCAACAACAACAAAATAAGTAAAATTTAGAAAAAATATTATACACATCTAAACTGACCCCTAGAACACAAACTCTTGTTTTTTTAACTAAAACACTATAGCAATAATTACAAGGGAATACAAATGTCTCTTTCCTTAAAATTAAAAAGAAAAACCTTAATGCTAATATTTGATACAGTACATAGAATACTAAAAAGTACTCTACCAAATGTGTCTGATTGATATATATTGTCTTAAAATATAAGTATTTGGGCTTCTAATGGGAATCCTACAGTTATTTTAATGACAAAAATCAATTAATCTTGAATTATCTTCATTGATAAATCCTTAAGAATATCAAAAAAACCCTTTGCCATCGAGTCGATTCCAGCTTATAGTGACCCTATTGGACAGGGTAGAACTGCTCCATAGGGTTTTCAAGGAGCAGCTGGTGGATTTGAACTGCTGACCTTTTGTTTAACAGGCAAGCTCTTAACCACTGAGCCACTAGTGCTCTGAGAGAAGGGAAATATCCTAACTTTAAGCACTTCTCAGTGATCAGGAAGCAGAGGGTGTAGCTGAAGCTGGTAAACACGGCACCAGGTACCTGACACAGGAAAGCGCCGATAATGCAGGTAACACTGACCAGCTGTGTTCTTACAGAAGTACCTACCACCTTTGTAATTACCCAGGAACACTAGGAAGTAGGAGTTATGAGGGTTTTTAAGGAAAGTTCATTCTTATACTTCCTTTTGGGAGGTTTTGTATGTACATATACGTAAAATCATATGTGGACATATGTAAAAAGTAATGTTTAAGGAGAAAAAAATATTTGAAATAATAAAGGAAGAAGAAGAGGAGTAGGAGGAAAAAAAAGAGGAGGGAAAGGAGGAATGAACCTCATTTTTGAAGAAAAACGTAAGTCAGCCATCCATTCATGCCTCTGGGCAGGAGAGGGTGCTTCATAAGGAAGCGCTTCAGAATTAGATTTCATTTCTCATAACTTCAGTTTCTGCTCCCTCGTAAGTAACAGAAAAGCAAGGGAGGGCCTGGATGGGGGTTTTCATTTTTTAAAAATTCCCAAGATGCTGCGTATCCAGAACAGAAACCTGCTACCCTCTTGATTATAGACTCTTCTTTTTTCTGAGCTGGTGTTCATGGAACAGCCTGTCTGCCTGACAGCCAGCTTCATGCTGCCTTTGCGTGTGGAGAGGTGCCAGAAAGATCTTTAGAAAGTCAAATGGCTTTTTAAAGATGATACGGAGGAAAGAGGAGACCCAAAGTCAAATAAAATTCTTAGAGAGAGAATCCTTTGGAAAGAAAATGAGTTGAGATTAGATACATAATACCTATTTTTACTCCCTTTTTTCTTGAAATACATATTTTCTGGAATCAAGAGCAAGATTGCTGCGTGAGCTTTTTTCTTTATTTAATTCCTGAAGGGTTTTAAGAATAACCATTTTCTTTCCTTTTATCTTCTTCTCATAGTTGAGACTGAACCTATTCTCTCTGAGGTCACCAATGAACGAATTCTAGTTAATAAATACCTAGATAAGGAAGAAAACACAGTTACCATTGAGTCAGTTCTGACTCGTGGGGACTCCATGTGTGTCTGAGTAGAACTGTGCTCCATAGGGTTTTCAATGGCTGATTTTTCAGAAGTAAAGACTGCCAGGCCTTTCTTCCGAGGTGTCTCTGGGTGGACTCAAACCTCCAGTCTTCTAGTTATCCACTGAGCCTGTTAACCACTGGCCCACCCAGGGACTCCAGTTACTGAACAGCAGGGATATAAGGTGTGATGCCTTTCCCAGGGGGGTCTGGCACAACTTCAGAACCCTCTTCCATACCACGAGCCAGATGGAACTCTTGTTGCCATCCCTGACATAGGAAGTTCACTTGCAACAGAATGGGGGTCTAGACCACCAGCAGAAAGGAAAGAGAGGAGGACACAGCCGGTGGATGAATGGGGAAGACAGTACAGAACAGTGTAAGATGGAGGAAATAGACAAGCAGATTGAAGGGCGAGGCCTGCGTCTGGGCAGTGTCACAGGGCCAGAAAGGGGACGCTTGGCGGGAGCCACACGGGCGAAGGTTCAGAGTGAACCTCTGGGGTCCAGCTGCTCCAGTGCTTGTTTAGGGCGAGGCTCCAGGTGTTGGTCAGAGCTCTAACTTTATTCCACTTGAAGGTTTTATTCAGGGCCCCAAACAGAACTCTGATGAAATTGTGGTGTGTGTGTGTCCTGTTATAAATGTCCAGTCCAGGTGGCTACAAAAAGAGGTAATTATAGCTCCTAAACTCTTATTATCCTGGTGGAACTGACAGCAGCTCCCATTTCTTTCAAGCTTTTTTTGGGTCTAATCCATTCAGCTAATTCTGATGGATTCAGTAAAGGGGTACAGTAGGAACTCCTGAGATACACGTAGGGTAGCTGTGGCCAGTGGTGGGTGAAAACCGTACAGTTGGAGAAAACTTTAGGATCACTGCCGGTCCAACTTCCCATCCGGTGTTGACATGAACAAATGTTTGGACCTATTACGACGGCGCTGCAGCCACGTCCTCTTGCTTTCTCCTAAACCCTTGTAGTGATATGGAGCTGACTTCCTCACCAATCACTGCATTTTGCATGCGTGGAATTATGAACCAAATTTTCATGTTCCCTGAAACCCGTTTCTCCGAACCTCCCTCCTGTGGGTCCTGGATCTAGTCACTGAAGCTGTACACACCATGTCTCTCTCCTCCCAACACAAGCCCTTCAAAGAACTCAGCATTCCCCGGTCCCTTAAGCACTTTCCACACACTAAAAACCTGCCGTCACATCTTTAAATCATGAAAAGATCTCCAAACTTCCGTCAGTAACATTTTTATCCCCAGCAATCTTTGGTGCAAGAATATTACAGCACCATAAAGACACCAAAATAACCACTTGGATGACAGGACTTAGATGATTTTTGGCTACTTGGTTTTTCTATTATTGGAAAATGAGAAATAGAAAAGGGATAGATCAAAATTGAGGAATGTTTTTAGGCATATAAAGTTGTCAGCTGCTCAGAAATGCTAAGTTACCAACGAGGGGATGTATGAGTCAAGGGTTACCAGAGACGGGATGCAATTCAATGAGAATGAGGACTAAATGTTTTTGTATTATGGGAAAATAGACTATTTAATAATAAATCAGCCCACACTTACACTGCCGTTTAATAGCATACAGGATGTGTGTGAATACGTTTCCTTTTTTCTTTTTCTCTTACACTTCTGATAAAAAAGAGAAAAGGTCACACAAGTATTAAGGTGCTGCTTGTTGTTGTTAGTAGGTGCCATCGAGTCTCCTCTGACTCCTGTGACCCCATGTGACAGAGTAGAACTGCCCTATAAGGTCTTCTTGGCTGTAAACTTTATGAAAGCAGATGGCCAAGTCTTCCTCCGTTGGAACAGCGAGGTAGGTTCAAAGCCAAGTGCTTTTAACTGTTTGCACTGTCGGGTGCTGCTAACGATACCTCAACGTGAGTTCAGATTACCGTTCAAGTGCTCTTAATGAGTGTTGTTTTTACTTGCTGTTGAGTCCGCTCCAACTCACAGCAACCTTATGTACAACGGAATGAAATGTTGCCCGGTCCTGTGCCTTCTTCCTGATCAATGGGCTCTTTGCACCCATAGTTGTATCTATGCTCTTTAATTAGATGCAGTGAAAACAGGATAAAGGCTTAGAAAGAAAGATTTGTTACTCTATTTTTTAAAAAAAAGTGAATTAGGACCATAGGAAGAGTTTTAAATGGCAGCTATTTTGCCAAGTTCGCTCCATAATGTATATGTCTTCCTTTTTATTATGATTCTAAAAGTGACAATTAACTCAATTCAAACATCCAACATTTGAATGTCGGAAACTTCCAAGTTAAAGTTAAATAAAAAGACTTGCTATATATTGAGAAGCTAAATGTTCATCAACAAAGAGCAAGAAAGGAATATTTTTTGCTAAAAAGATTTCATAAAGTATCCATAGCACATATTCAGAGAAATTATAAAAATTTATTAGAAATCAGTTTTCTGATGTTGTTTTCAAATATTCAACCAACTTATTGCAGAGTGCTTGCACTGTTCTATTGTTCTAGTTGCTGAGGATGGGGATGAATGGGACCTAGTCTTTGCCTTCCAGAAACACAAGGGATAGGGGAGGAAGAGTCAGCAAACATGGTGGTTAGTGCAGTAAAGGAGATCTGCCCAAGGTAAGATGGGAGTAAAAGGAAGAGGGTGAGAATAGGAGGGAGGAAGGAGAAGAGGGACAGGCTCACGGAAGGCTTTCTAGAAGGAGGTTCCTGGTCCTGAAATGGAGCCCTGCTGGTGCAGTGGTTAAAGAGCTCCACTGCTAACCAAAAGGTCAGCAGTTCAAATCCATCAGCTGCTCCTTGGAAAGCCTACTGGGCAGTTCTACTCTGTCCTATAGGGTTGTTATGAGTTGGGATTGACTCGATGGCAAATGGTTATGGGTTGGGTCCTGAAATGTTTTGAATCTCATGGACCAGTAAAATTCCACCCCTGCTGTCAACTTGGCTGGGCTATAATTTTCAGTGGTTTAGCCAGATACTGAACCGGTGCTGTTTCATAATGTAATGTATTTAACGTAATGTAGTCACCTTCAATGATGTGATTTGAAATGATGAACCAATCAGTTGAAAGGGGAGTTTCCTTGGGAGTGTGAGCTGTTTCCAGAATGTAAATGAATGTTCTGGTAAAGTTCACTCTCTCTCGACCTTGCGCTCTTCCAGTCACCCGAACTCCGATTCCTGGGACATGCGCCAGCAAAGATCTCAAGCCTGCCACTTGGCCTATGGATTTGTGACTTGCCAGCCACCACAATTGCATGAGCCATTTCCTAGAAGTAAATCTCTCTCTCATATGTACATATGGTTGTCAGGTGCCATTGAGTTGGTTCCAACTCGTAGCCACCGTAAGTACAAAAGAAAGAAACACTGCCCAGTCCTGCGCCATCCTCAGAATTGTTGCTGTGTTTGAGCCCATTGTTGCAGCCACTGTGCCAATCCATCTCGTTGAGGGTCTTCCTTTTTTTTGCTTTTTACCAAGCATGATGTCCTTCTCCAGGGATTACTCCCTTCTGATAACATGTCCAAAGAACGTGAGATGAAGTCTTGCCATCCTCGCTTCTAAGGAGTATTCTGGCTGTACTTCTTCCAAGACAGATTGTTCATTCTTTTGGCAGTCCATGGTATATTCAATGGAAATCCTGGTGGAATAGGGGTTAAGAGCTACAGCTGCTAACCAAAAGGTTGGCAGTTCAACTCCATCAGGCTCTCCTTGGAAACTCTGTGGGGCAGTTATACTCAGTCGTATAGTGTCACTATAAGTTGGAATTGACTCGACAGCAACGAGTTTGGTTTTCTTTTCTCTTTTTTGTGTTCAATATTCTTCACCAACAACATAATTCAAATGTGTCAATTTTTCTTTGGTCTTCCTTATTCATTGTCCAGCTTTTGCCTGCATATGAGGCAATTAAAAATATCATGGCTTGGGTCAGATGTCAAAGTGACATCTTTGCTTCTTAACACTTTAAAGAGGTCTTTTGCAGCAGAATACATACACACACACACACACATATATACATATGAAAAATCAAACCAAACCCATTGCCGTCAAGTCGGTTCTGACTTATAGCGACCCTATAGGACAGAGTAGTACTGCCTAACAGGGTTTCCAAGAAGCACCTGGTAGAGTTTAACTGCTGACCATTTGGCTAGCAGTCGATCTCTTAACCTCTGTGCCACCAAGGCTCATATATATACTTACATACACACACACACATATATATCTATACAAACACATATATCTATACACAACTATCTATACAAACATATATATATATATATACATATATATATATATGTATATATATGTATATATAGTAGCCCTGTTGTTGCAGTGGTTAAGAGCTATGGCTGCTAACCAAAAGGTCGGCAGTTCGAATCCACCACCTGCTCCTTGGAAACCCTATGGGGCTCTTCTACTGTCCTATAGGGTCACTCTGAGTTGGAATCAACTTGATGACAATGGGTTTTGGTATATATATACATATACACACAGTCATGCATCACTTACTGTCCAGGGTAGGTTCTGTGAAATAGGACATGATGTGATTTGGACGTTGTGTGAACACTGTATTATATACCTTATAGAGTTCACCTCCAGATGTGGCTGGTGGAAGCGATCTACGGTCCAGGCGTAGAGCACATCCGGCAGGTCGAGTGTGTGTCACGGACCATGCTCCACATGAGTCAGCTGGGCCCCAAAGGCAAGGCTGAGATCTTGACATTTGGATGGCCTTATTACCAGAAGGACATAGCCAAGATGGTCATGAACTTGGCTGACTATTACTGCCAGCACCAAGTGCAAAGTTGAGAAAATGGCCCTGCGCCCGAGGCCGGCACCCAGCAGGCTGCTGAGGCAGCCCCCCGGGGCCGGCACCCAGCAGGCCTGAACACTGCACAGGTCAGAGTTACCAGATTTTGAAGGTAGTTCACGCTGCGAGGTGGGAACCATGCAGAGGTTAAAGTGCGAGCCCTGTCTTGAACCTTGATCTCATACGTCCTGCTTCTACCCCCTCGGTTAAGAATGATGGGGTGGGGTGTTTTATCTTTTCCTGTATTAAATGTTTACAAACATGAATTTAAAGAGTTCTAATAAAGAATTGAATTTCAAAAAAAAAAATACAACCACAGACATATACGTGGTCAGATGTTGCTGAACAGCCGTTATGTGGCACGTGACTGTATATACGTCTCACTGGTTTGGCTCCTCTAGAGAACGCAAGCTCAGACGCCTGCCAACACACCCACGTTGTTGTTTTGCTAAGTTTTACCTTTTCAAAATACATTCTTTAAAAGCCACTGTCTAATAATATAATTACCATTTCATAAAAGAAAAGAAAGTTTAAAAGACATAGTTTTGTAATAAAGAGCAATTCTTTAAATAGAATAAACTTAGTTTTATGAAACTCGCTATAGTGTCCTTATTTTTCTAATGTCTCCACGGACTGAAGAAAAACTTCATCCTGGGCCAGTAACAAACCTCAGAGTAGTGTAGATGACCAATGTTTTAGAGGAAGGGTTATTTTATATAGGGAAGCAATGTAAAATGTTGATATTAAAAAAGAGACTATTGATCTTTGACAAAGGACCCAAGTCCATTAAATGGGGAAAAGACAGTCTTTTTAACAAATGGTGCTGGCAAAACTGGATGCCCATCTGTAAAAAAATGAAACAGGACCCATACCTCACACCATACACAAAAACTAACTCAACATGGATCGAAGACCTAAATATAAAACCTAAAACGATAGATCATGGAGGAAAACACTCGGGGACCTAATACATGGCATGAATACAATACAAGCCATAACTAACAAATGTGAGAAGATAAACTAGATAACTGGGAGCCTCTTAAAAAATTAAACACTTAGGCTCATCGAAAGAATAAAAAGAGAACTTACAGACTGGGAAAAAAGGTTTGGCTACAACATATCTGACAAGGGTCTAACCTCTAAAATTTATAGACTATTTCAACAACAAAAAGACAAACAATCCAGTTAAAACATGGGCAAAGGATATGAACAGACACTTCACTGAAGAAGACATTCAGGCAGCTGACAGACGCATGAGGACATACTTGCAATCATTAGCCATTAGGGAAATGCAAAGCAAAACTACAATGAGATAACATCTATGGTGGAATGAATTACTTAATATGGCCCTTCTAGCCATAGTCTTTGTGACTCACACACAATTATTGAATTAAAAAAAATTCTGACTCGTAGCAACCCTATAGCGACCCTATTCGACAGAGTAGAACTGCCGCATAGGGTTTCCAAGGAGTGGCTGGTGGATTCAAACTGCTGACCTTTTGGTTAGCAGCTGAGCTCTTAACCACTGCGCCACCAGGGCTCCAATGATTGAGTGGGACTATGCAAATAAGGTATGTGGAACCTGTGATGGTTGGGGTTATGTGTCAACTTGGCTAGGCCATGATTTCCAGTATTGTGTGGCTGTCCTCCATTTTATGTATTGTGGATCCTGACATCTACATGTTGATGAGGCAGGATTGGTGTAGGGTGTGTCTTGGGTCACAGCCTTGCAGGGGGGCATGACTCAAGTCCCACCCTTACTCAAGTTATGCCCTTCCCTGGGGTGTGGCCTGCATCTAAGGTATATGTGTAGATAATCTGGTGGAGCTCTCTCTCTGCGTCTGGATCCCATGTCTTGTTCGTGATCAATTGACCTCCAGTTCTTGGACCTTGAGCCAGAGGCCTGCTGTCTGACCTGCCGATTCTGGGATTTGCTGGCCTCCACAGCCTTGTGGACATCATTCCCTTTGTCACTGCCTGCATAATAAACCACGTGATTGTCTGATTCAAAGTGGCCGATACCAGTCCATTTCAGCTCACTAATGTCTAGGATATCAATATTTATGCACTCCATTTCATTTTTGATGACTTCCAATTTTCTTAGATTCATACTTCGTACATTCCACATTCTAGAATATTATGTTTGTCTTTTTGTTGCAAAGCTTAGCAACTCATGTGGTCTAGCTCAAGGTTGAGTAATAGATTATGAGACTATACTTGGGTTAAGGATGATGAAATTTCATGAAAATTCAAAACCAGAAACCATTCATACCAAGACTTCTTGAGCCTGGTAAGGGAAGGTTGTCCTGGGAATAAGGAACGTGTGTATCTTCTCTCTAGTTCTGGTCCAGTAATATAATATGGTGTCTCGCTTTGTGTCTGCTTCTCTTAGAAGCTGTTTGATTCTCCTCCTGAACCTTCTCTCTGCTTGGCCTCATGACTTCCTCACAAGCCCAGTGTGGGTTCTCTCCATTTTAGTTTGGTCATGATCCCTTCTTTACATTATGGTCTTTACATTTCAGCTTCAGCCTCTGTTGTGAACTCTGGTTCTGTATCTCCTGGGTCAGATTTCTTTGTCTGAGCATCTGATTAGCACAGCTTGGCCCTACTTGAGCACAGCTTTTGTCCCCAGGCCATCTCGTGGACTACTGCTGAGCCTAAGGATAAGCTACTCTTGGCTCAAGTGAAGAGCCCACACCTTGTTCCCAGCATCAAAGGCTGGAAGGAATGGTGCCTGTGGGACAAAACATGGCTGTGCTGTTAGAAGAGGCTGTGGGTGAGGCCAGCACCGCAAAGGACATGCCTAGGGATGGGTGACTCATTATAAGCAATACAGGAGATTTAGGTCTTGTGGCCCATACAGGTCTGCAGTCCCCAAGAAGTCTATATTCATTCCCAGGAAAAGGCTTCTCTAACATCTTACTAGGAGTCCCTGGGTGGTGCAAATGGTTAAGTGCTTGACTACTAACCAACATGTTGGTGGTTCCAATCCACCAGAGAGGCACCTAGGAAGAAAGGCCTGGGATCTATTTCCAAAAGGTCACAGTCTTGAAAACCCTATGGAGCAGTTCTGCTCTGGGCTGCCATGAGTCAGAATTGACTCCATGGCAACTGTTTTGGGTTTTTAACCAGGACTTCAAACTTTCTGCTTGGTTCAGTCATGGCCGACAAAGTGAAACCCGAACAGACCCGAGTTTTTAAAATGTGGGTGAACTGCAATGCTAACCAGAACAGGAAAAATTACAGGCTGAAGCCCTGCTAGAAACTTAATCTCCCTCTTAGAAAACAAGAGCAGTGTGCTCATCGGATAGCAACCAAATCTCTTGACTGGCAGAGTTGGAAACAGCAGTCCCCTGCTCAAAGATGGCGGCTGACTGCACCCCTTTGAATGTGTTGCTCTCCACAGTCCCAGGCATAATCCAATCTCCTGTATCAGGGCTCCAGAAAGGGCTCACTACACATCTTCCAAGTCTACCATTCCAGGGCCCTCACCTGTGATTTTTCCTATCCCACTTTTCATTCTGCTTCACCTACATTTTAAAAATTTGTGTCTGTTCTGATTCCACTTAGTCAGCTCTGACTGAAACGGTTCGAACCAGTTCAAAGCCCTGTTTTTAACATCGTGATGTAGATCCCTTGAGGTTGTCCCCTGTGAGCAAATCACCAACAAAATCCAGAATCTCTTGCTTTCCTTCAGCTTCCCAGTCAGGATTGCCCACCCCTCTGTAGGTACCAGTGACTGAGACCCCCAGGAACAGCATTAGCATCCTCGCTTTTCCAGCCCACACGTGCTGGGAGCTGTCAGATGTGTACTCTGCTATGATTTGTTCAGCTTATTGCTACAGCAGCTCTAACTATTTGTTTAGAAAGTAAAGAGACAGATAAATCCCACGCTGCCACGTTTCTCACAGTAAGTTATTGTTACCCATGAGCCTTTAAAAACACAGCTTGCTCAAGAAAGCGTTAGAGCTAAGTGATCTTTTGTGTTTGTCACAGGGGCTGCAAATGTGTAATGAGATTCTAGAGTTAATGTTTTGGATGAAGCACTTAGGAAAGCCAGTGCAGAATTGCTTCAGAATTCTGAAGTGGTGTTTTAATTAAAGATATTTTCTAACACGAGGGGAGCAAAGGCTGCTTAGAAAATGTGAGTTCGTTGTCCGATGCACTGGTGTGACAAGGGTCCTGCAGTCCCTGTTGCATTACTGATGTCAAGAGAATGGCGGTAGCTGAGGAAATGCACCTAGAAATCACCAGTGAGGTGTGCTGCCCTGGGGTGCTGCTGGACAACTAGCCCCAGCACAGCCTTCTCCTGTGCCCTGCACACTGGGCCGTGTGGCCTGTGGCTCTGCACCCCAATTCTAGTGGGCTCGGGTCACCAGCACTGGACACCAACTGCATACAAATCACCAAGGCTGGGAAACATGTCTGCCTCCACACAAGGTCCCCTTGCAGAGGCCCCTCAAAATCATTCTGCCAAAAGAGCAAGAGCAACGGCTCCCCATTCATGGGTCTCTCCATGCCTGTAGCTTTCACACCTGCCAAGACTCTCAGAATCCTTGCTCTGAACAAGCTTTCCTGGTCACAAAGATGCTATTGGGAGAGACACTAGCTTCGAATGGCAATATAGGGATATAAGGAGATGATAGATGTGACGTCAAGGCCATGCTTTTAGACTTTTGATGACTAAGAACCATTTTGTATTAGTCTTCTAGGGCTGCCGTAAGACAATACCACTAATTGGGTGACTTACAAGAACAGAAACTTGTGGTCTCACAGTTCTGGGGGCTAGAAGTCAGAATTTGGGGTGTCAGCAGGGCCATGCTCTCTCTGAAGTCTCCAGGGGAAGATCCTTCCTTATGTCTTCCAGTCTCTGGTGGCCCCAGGCATTGTTTGGCTTGTAGATGTGTCTTCACTTGGCTGTCTTCTGTCTGTGCATGTCTGCGTCTCTTCTCTTTTCTAGGACACCAGTAATATTGGATTAGGATCCACCCTACTCCAGCATAACCTCATGTCAACTTAACTGGTGACATCTGCACAGACCCTACGGTAGACCCCCCCGCCTTATCCTCAGGTTCGTTTTCCACGGTTTCAGTTACCTACGGTCAACCACAGTCTGAAAGTGTTAAATGAGTAGAATGATGAAATCTCGGCCCTCCTATTTCATCCTGCCAGGGAGCACACCCACGTAACCTTTATTATAGTGTATTATTATAATTGTTCTATTTTATTATTAGCTATTGTTGTTAATCTCTTACTGTACGTAATTTATAAATTAAACTTCATCATAGGTACGTACCTATTGGACAAAACATAGCATATATAGGGTTTGGTACTATCCGCGGTTTCAGGCATCCACAGGGGTCTTGGAATGTATCCCCCGTGGATAAGGGGAGACTACTGTATTCCCCAACAATTTTTCCATGCTTCATTTTTCTGAGTCACACAGAGAGTGGAGACGGTCTCTGAGTTCTCTTCTAGTTCCTGATCTTCCCGGGTTCAAAGTGTGATAGGAGAGAGAAGACTCGTGCCTCGGTGAAGATGTTTCCGCAGAATTCGATGGCTGTTCCTTTTGCCTTGTTGCCATCTCTCTTCCCTCCTTACCCCAAACACAACGTTGCCTACTTACTCCTTTTCTAGCCTGTGTCTGTCTTCTCGGCTCTGGGTCTTTGGGGCCAGATTATAATTCTACGTGAAACAACTAAATCTCAGATGTGTTAGGTTTTGAATTGCACGTGAACAGATGAAATCTATTCTGGGTGGCATTGTGGTCTGAGACGGGGAACCCGGGGGGGGGGGTTGGGAAGGTGGGGTCGTGGGCTGGTTTCTGGTCTAGATGTTCCTTACCTCTAACCCTGCTCCCTGCTTTCGTGTCAACTCAATGCAGTCCATTGTCACACAGCAGCTAGAATGATCTCTTTAAAACCAAACCACACCAGATTACCCTCCTGCTTTAAACCCTGTAATGGATTCCCATGAAACCAAAATAACAAGGACAAAAGGAGCCTTTCCTGACCACCCTGCCCACCTGTCTGGCCCCACGTGGGACACTCTCCTTCTAGCTCACAGGCTCCATGCCCCCGCTGTGATGCCACCATGCCACACTCACCCCACCACCTTGTCACTCAGTCTCAGCCTGGTGTCCCCTCCTCCCGACTGCCCCGTCTAAAGTGGCCTGGGCTGCAACCCCCCATACATCCACAGTCTGCTCTCTCAGAGCATGTCCTTTGGGGTGAAATCATCTTATTCATTCATTCCCTTCTTTTCTGCCTGCGTCCTTCCGCTAGAATATCAGCTGTACGGGAGCAGGGACCTTGTCTGCCTTTGTCACGGTGCCCTCAGCACTGAGAGCTCTGCCTGGCGCATTGTGGACTCAGTAAATCCCCCAATACGATGCAAAGAGGATGGGGGGCAAGCTCTTCGTTTCCATGGCCTCAGTCCTCTCATGTGTGAAGTGGGCATCATGACACCGACCTGCCCGTCTGCTAAGCTTGTTGGGAGAGAGACGCCCGTGAGAGTCTGACAGCAGCAAGGCCTTGATCGCCGTGTGAGATCATCCTTAGATGCCTCCTGAATTAGCTCAAGTGCATCTGCTATTTCCAATCAGCATCTTATTAATCCTCGTGTTAGAACAATAAGACCTCAGCAACTGGCTTACACCATCTTATACGAGAGCCGTGGTTCACCGAGTTGCTTATATCAAGAGAGGGGTGCTATCGATCTCATTTTATAGGTGAGAAGGGAGGGGCAGGGAGGTGGGCAGACAGGGTTTGACCTACAGTTGTTGTTGCCATTGCAATGGAGTCGACTTTGACTCGTGTGTCAGAGTAGAACTGTACTCTGTAGGGTTTTCTTTTTCTTTTTAGTGGCTTAAACAACTCCCTTTTTTTTTTTTTGGTACTTTAGTTGAAGGTTTACTGAGCAAACTAATTTCTCATTAAACAATGAATACACATATTGTTTTGTGACATTGTTTGCCAACCCCCCAACATGTCATCATCCTCCCCCTTCTCGACCTTGGGTTTCCCGTTACCAGCTTTCCTGTCCCTTCCTGCCTTCTTGTCCATGCCCCTGGGCTGGTGTGTCCATTTAGTCTCGTTTTGTTTTATGGGACTGTCCAATCTTTGGTTGAAGGGTGAACCTCAGGAGTGACTTCATTACTGGAGTTAAAAGGGTGTCTTGGGGCCATACTCTTGGGGTTTCTCTAGTCTCTGTCAGACCAGTAGGTCTAACAGTAGCCAGGTCCTGTGCCATCCTCACAATCGTTGTTATGCTTGAGCCCATTGTTGTAGCCACTGTGTCAATCCATCTCATTGAGGGTCATCCTCTCTTTCGCTGACCCTCTACTTTACCAAGCATGATGTTCTTCTCCAGGGACTGATCTCTCCTGACAACGTGTCCAAAGTACGTGAGACCAAGTCTCACAATCCTCCCTTCTAAGGAGCATTCTGGCTGTACTTCTTCCAAGACAGACTTGTTCGTTTTTCTGACAGTCCATGGTATAGTCAATATTCTTTGCCAACACCATAATTCAAATGCATTAGTTCTTCTTTGGTCTTCCTTATTCATTGTCCAGCTTCTGCATGCATATGAGGCAATTGAAAACACCATGGCTTGGGTCTGGTGCACCTTAGTCCCCAAAGTGACATCTTCGCTTTCTAACACTTTAAAAAGGTCTTTTGCATTTATATATTTATATATAAAAATTAAGGTTTAGCTAGCCTTCTGGTTTTTCTGGGACTGTCCTAACCAAAAAAGCCAAGTCCATTGCTGTCAAGTCAATATAAACCACAATACATCCTGGTTAAAAAAAAAAAAAAAAAATTATTGTGGTAAAGCATATATAACAAATTTTGCCATTTTAATTACTCTCAAGTGTAGAATTCAGTGACATTAATTACATTCACCATGTTGTGCGACCGTCACCACTATCCAGTTCCAAAGGTTTCGTATCACCCAAACAGACACTCAGCACCCCTTCAGCAATACCTCCCGTTCCCTCCCTTTTTATTGTGTCGTGTGTGTGATGAAAATATACACAACAAAACATTCGCCAAGTCAACAATTTTTACAGGTATGTTTCAGAGACGCTGATCACATTCTTCATGTTGTACAACCACTAGCGCCATCTTTTTCCAGATTATTCCACCACCAGTAACATAAACTCACTGCCCCCTAAGCAGAAACTCCCCCTTTACCCCTGCTTTCTGCCACCCTGGTAGCCACTAATAAAATTTGGTTTCTATATATTTGCTTATTTCATACGAGTAAGGTCACACAGTATTTGTCCTTTTGCGTCTGACTTATTTCACTCAACATAATGTTTTCAACGTTCATCAGGGTTGTAGCAGGCACCAAAACTTCATTTCTCTTTATGGCTGAATAATATTCCATTGTATGTTTGTACCACATTTTGTTTATCCATTCATCTGTTCATTTATCGATGGATGCTTGGGTTGTTTCTACCTTTTGGCAATTGTGAATAATGCTGTAATGGACACTGATGTACACATACCCTCTGTGTGTGTGTGTGTGTGTGTGTGTGTAACAGAATAATAAAATCAGTTGTTTTTTTTTTTTTTTAAATTCCAGGTCTCAGGCCTTTGGTTTGTTTATGTGATGGTCCTTTTACTGTTAATTTGCCTTCACATCAGCTTGGGCAAAAATTTTTGTGTAAGTTGAACCTATATATAAAAAGGAGGTTGAAATTTTACTTAATAGATGCTTTCCCTCTTCCCAAATCCAGGGAAGTCAGTTAATAATGGAATGGCCTGGAAGGAAGCAGAAACCCTGGATAGTTCATGCAGGAGAAGGCGCTCACGGGGTCCCCCATCTCAACTGCAATTTACTCTCCCCCAGGAACTGGGTTTTCCGGTTCCTGAAATTCTCCTGTTCTGTGATGCATTCTTTGGGGGAAATTTTTGTCTTTCACTAAAATGCAAATGTCCCAGGGAGAGGACGCATTTTAACTCTTACTGCTCATTATATTCGTGGGGTGAGTAGGTTCAGCTCCTGTCATGGATTGAATTGTGTCCCCCCAAAATATCTGTCAACTTGGCTGGGTCATGATTCCCAGTATTGTATAACTGTGTACCATTTTGTAATCTGATATGATTTCCTTATGTGTTGTAAATTCAGTCACTACGATCTAATAAAATGGATTAGCGGCAGTCACACTGATGAGGTATACGAGATTGGATAGTGTCTT
>NW_004443938.1:7359707-7376191 GCF_000243295.1 Trichechus manatus latirostris | reverse complement strand
GAGCAGAGACACATGGGAACCTCATACCACCAAGAAAGCAGTGCCAGGAGCAGAGTGTGTCCTTTGGACTTGAGGTTCCTGCGCTGAGATGCTCCCAGACCAAGGGAAGACTGATGCATCACGAGGACCTTCCTCCAGAGCCGAGAGAGAGAGGAAGCCTTTCCCTGGAGCTGATGCCCTGAATTTGGACTTGTAGCTTGCTAGACTGTGAGAAAATAAACTTCTCTTTGTTAAAGCCATCCACTTGTGGTATTTCTGTTATAGCAGCGCTAGATGACTAAGACAGCTCCTCTTCCTCCAAGCAGAGTTTAGAAGTGGAGGCAGGAAATGTTTTGGAAGGAGAGGCTGGGGGCCAAGCCCCCCTCATCTGACGCCCTGGGAAGCCGTGCCTTCAACTCAGCCCGTTCATGGGACTAGTTTTTTTCCACATTTGTTTGAATGTTCAGATTTTAAACTTGTCCCTTTGAAGCTTCAATCATAGGATAATATCACTGTGAACTGACATCTTATATTTTCATGTGTTGATTTAAATCACCTTTTAATCATTTTGGGTCATTTGTATTGTTTAGAAATAAAAAGCCACATCACTTTTCCATTTTCATGCATGATAGTCACTAAGATTATTTCGCTGGATGAGTTAATAAGAGTCTGCCAGCCAGAAAACTAGTTTGCATTTCATTTGGGGAAAAGATTTTAATAATTATAAGTAATCAATAGTGGAATTGTCATTCTAGCAAATATGTGAATCTGAGAAAGATGTTGCCAATTTGTGCTTCCTGCCACGGCTGTTTATTCCGTTAACTGCTCCTATTTTAACAAGTTTAATCATCTTCATACGTGCTTTCTCCTGTTCTATCTCCTTTCCCCTTTTTATTGCTTTGCTCATATAAATGCTTCCTCCATTTAGTTAACACCAGGTAGGAGGGAGATGGAGCCCTGGCGGTGCAGTGGTTAAGACCTCAGCTGCTAACCGAAAGGCGGGTAGTGCGAATCTACCAGCTGCTCCTTGGAAACCCTATGGGGCAAGTTCTCCTCTGTCCTATAGGGTCCCTGTGAGTTGGAATCCACTTGATGGCAACGGGAGGGTGGGAGATACATCTTCTCCCCACTTGATTTTAACATTAGGAAAGCTCCTTTGGTGACCTCTTGATCATTCAGAGAGTGTGTGGGCTACAGGTAGGTTTGTGAGCTGCCCTTGAGTGGCACCCTGACTCATGGGGAGCCCAGGTGCAATGAAGGAAACCCTCCTCGGTCCTGTGCCATCCCTGTGACCTGTTGTGGATGCGACTATTGTGACCCATAGGATTTTCACTGGCTGATTTTTGGAAGTAGATCACCAGGCCTTTCTTCCTAGTTCGTCTTAGTCTGGAAGTTCTGCTGAAACCTGTTCAGCATCACAGCAACACGCAAGCCTCCACTGGCTGATGGGTGGTGGCTGCACATGAAATGCATTGGCTGGAAATCAAACCTTCCCGCATGGAAGGTGAAAATTCTCCTCGCACTGAACCACCAATGCCCGCTTAAACACACACACACACACACACACACACACACACACAAGATTCAAGAAAAGGGCAAATCTCATGTCCTTAATTTTAGGACTCAAAGGAAGCATGCTAAGTTTGTTTCCAGCTAAGCGCTCACTTGCTTTTTGGTTCTTTGATAACGCTGGGAGAAGGAAGGATGTTGGACTGGAAGGTGGTCAACAAACTCATTAAGGCCAGCTCCTGCCTTAAATATTATCCGATATAAACGGCTAAGAGACCTACCTTACTTGTTGAGTGCTCATCAATTTAAAACACGGCATAGTTCCCGCAGGACTATTTCATACTAGTAAATGTGTCTCTAATTCTTACAACCTCCATTTGGGACACAATTGGGTGAAAGGCCACTTCTCCTCTCCACAGGGCCGTGCTCTTTCGTCCCTCCGCAAGTGCGGCTTCCATTAGTAACAGGCATGGGAATTAGAGGCGCGGGACGAGGCGGGCACGACCTCAGGACACGTGTCCACGCATTGCCTCCCTGCCCAGACAGAAGGGACAAGGCCAGGGCTCGCTTGCTCCTATTTTACCAGGAAGATCTGCGCAGGGCCAGGCTGAGGGCCGAGTCGCAGGGAGCTGAGCGGTGCGGTGGGGACAGCGGTGCCGGTCCGGGTGCCCCGCCGCGTCGCCTGCCCCCGGGCGCGGTCCTGGCCCCAGAGAGGCTGCTGCCGACACTTGCGCTGCCCGGAGAGCCTCCTCGGCGACTGGAATCGGCCCTTCGTTCCCGCGGAGGCTGGAGATGGGGCTAAGTGCTGGAAGGTTCGGCGGCGGCTCGTGCGCTCCGTGCGCTGCGGGAGCGTCCTTGGACCCGCCGGCGCCTCCAGCCGTCACCTGGGCCTCTGAGGGGAGCGACCCTGTATCCCTCGGTTACTGTTATTTCTATTTATAACGAACCTAAAACCTTGCTGTGGGTTAGAGCCATCGACCTCGTGTTTGCAGATCGCGGCGTGTCCCGTGGAGATGAGACTTCCCGCTGACGCCATCGGGCTCCTTGCAGCCCGCCCGCCGTGCGTCCTCGCCTCGCACCCCCGCCCCGCCCCCACACACCCCTGCCCCCCATCCCGCACCCAGTCCTGCACCTCACACCTCACCCCGCACCCACCCCCCGCCTTACATCCCGCAACACCGTCCTGCACCCCCACACCCCTGCTCCGCACCCCTGCCACCCACCCCACACTCCCGCCACACATCCCGCACGCAGCCCTGCACCTCACACCCCACCCCGCACCCTCGCGTCCAGCACCTCTGCACTCAGCACCTCTGCACTCAGCACCCCTCGCGCACCCTATCCTCGCACCCAGGTGTTCTTGGGCCAAGGCCGGCTCCGGCCCCCGCGTCCGCGCCCTGGGAAGCCCAGCGGGAGGCGGTGGGCGCAGCACCGCGCTGGGAGCATCTCACCTGGGGCAGACCCCACCGCGCAGCCCGGGCCCACACGTGACGGGCAGTGTGGTCTGCGCGCTCAGACGTGCAAATCATCAATTCACAGGACATGTTGCGGGAACCGGGCTGGCAGCAGGCCTCTCCGCCACCCCTCCTTCCCTTTGCTTGACGCCCTCGGGTCTCTGCCTGCCTGGATGCTGGCGAGGAGCAGTGCTCGGGGGAGGCCACATCGGAGGCCTGAAGCCTGCGGGGTCACCTCGCAGCGCCAGGCAGGCCTCAGGGGCCTTTGGAGGGACGCCGACGGGTGGCGGGAGCTTCGTGTGAATTCTCACGGCCACCGGACAGCGAGGCCCAGAGAGGCTGCGGTGCCCTCTCCTGTGGCCCGCGTTCATCCCACCTGGAAGCCCGAGGAGGGCGCATGTGCAGACGTGTCGGTGCTTTGGGGACGAGGCGTCTGCAGCCCCTAAGATCTGCTCCTCGGTGATTGGGGGGGGGTGGGGGGTGCGGCAGCAGAAAAGGGACGTTACGTCCTCCTTTCATTCCTGTGAGTCAATACAGAGCTGTTCTTTCTTCCTTTGCCTGGAACACGAGTCTGAGGGGTGGAGCGAGGCTGATTTTAATTACGGAATTGGAAGAGGAACCCACAGCCCTGCCCTTCGGACAGGAAATTGGGTCTGATGACCGCCGTTTACAAGCAGCACCCAAAATCCAGGAGGAGCAGTTGTAACAGTCAGCTGCTGCCTTGCTGTATGCTTCATTTATTTGACGATGTAATCTCAGGGTGGCACAAACGTGGTAGCGCTGGGCTATTAACCAAAAGGTTGTCCGGTTGAACCCATCCAGAGGCACCTCAGAAGAAAGACCTGGTGATCTGCTTACAAAATGTCACAGGCATGAAAACCCCATGGAGCAGTTCTACTCTGCACACATGGGGTCGCCATGAGTCACCGTGGACTTCATGGCAACGGGTTATTCATGTTATGTGTGAGAATAACAACAACAATAAATGTAATATTTAATAAGAACAAATATGGTAAAAACTGTCAGGACAGATTCAGAAGTTCTCCCGCCCCGGAATGATGGCAGAGCACTGATTCTGCAGAGCTCTGTATTTTCTCTGCACCAGTGTCTCAGAGTCCAGCTGCCTCAGAGTCACCCGGAGGGATCATTAAAACCCAAACTGTGCCCCGCCCCCAGAGGTTCTGATCCCGTACATCTGGAGGGGGGGCCAGAGAATTTGCCTTTTTAACCAGTGCCCAGGTGATGCTGATGTTGCTGGCTGCGGGACCACACTTTGAGAACCACTGATCTACATTAACTGATTTAATCTTTATAACAAGCCTATGAGAGAGCAACAGTTATGATCTCCATTTTACAGCTCAGAAAACTCCATCGTAGAGGACGTAAGTGACTTGTCAATATTCAGATCAAAGTCTGTCTGACTCTGAAGCCTGTGACCATAACTACTCCATTCCTTTGTTGCATGACATGTGAACACCGCATAAGTTCAGCAAAGGTGGCGGTATACTGCAGCAGCATCTTACTCAGAGCCTGTAAACACGTGGGTTTTAGAGAGTCCGGTAAAAGCTAGCAGCTGGTGCCTCCTTTGCCATGAGACCAGAAGAACTGGATGGTGCCTGCCTACCATTACTGAACATTTTGATCAAAGATTCTATAGAAGAATCCTGATAGAAAGGGGAAAAAATGCAGAACAGAATTTCAAATTCTCAATGGAATCCAGACTTTCTGGAGCCATCGAAGCTGAATGAACCCCCAAAACTGTAGCCCTGAGACAATCTTTAAACCTTAAACCAAAAGTACCCCTTGAAGTTTTCTTTGAACCAAAGAATAGCTTATCTTAACTAGTAAAGTATGTCTACTTTGAGCATTGTGCTCTCTTAAAGAATTATTTATGTGAGATAAAATTGATAGCATCAACTCAAAAGGTTGTATGGGAAAGTTAGGGGGCAATGAGTTTGAATTAATGGTGGTGGAATGATTTGGGAAAGTATAGTGAGAATGGAAACCCTGGTTGCGTAGTGGTTAAGAGCTATGGCTGCTCACCAAGAGGTCGGCAGTTTGAATTTACCAGGTGCTCGTTGGAAACTCTATGGGGCAGCTCTACGCTGTCCTGTAAGGTCTCTATGAGTTGGAATCGACTCAGGGGCAATGGGTTTGGTTTGGGTTTGGATAACAAGAATGGCAGCACAACTAGAAGTATGTAATCAGTGTCACTGAACTGTACATGTAGAAATTGTTGAAATGGTCTGTCTTTGGCTGGGTATACTTTCACCTAAATAAAAATTAGGGAGAAAGAAAAAAAAAGGTAGCAGCTGGTCTTGGACTTTGAAATCTGCCTTTCGGTTTCCCATCATCTTCCTTATTTTCTCATCCTGCGCATGATCAGGCACTGAGTGAACGAATGATGATAATGGACTTGCGGCTGTACTTTGTGATCCAATAGTAAACACCGAGTCCTTCTAACATAACTTGCTTCAGTGGACAAGGCTGCTCTTTTTAGCAAGAGGGCTCTGACAGTACCCTTTGCTGAGATTAAAGAAAGCCACCAGGCTTATCTCTAGTCTCTTTTTCCCTAAAAGCAAACATCTTCACCTCCTTATTCTCACACAAAAAAGCAAGTTTTAAAGGCACAATAATGAACCATTGTTAACAAATTTATATAGTGGTCTTTTCTATCGGTATTTAATTTTATTCTCAACATCTTACATTTTAATTTTAAAAATCTTGAATGACAGGACAGATTTTATCTCAACATCAGGCCTAAAACACGTAGAAGGGAATTCAAACTTTAGAAGCCAGTGGACTGAGTAGTCTCTTTATAATTGGAAAGTTCTAGAACTTGTCGGAGTCCCAAAAGTTTCCTTCATCAATTATAAATCTGTACTCGGTGTTTACAAAGGTTTCTTGTTTATCATTAAACATTTATTTCCAGACTTTACATCTGTTCTCCAGACAGACGACAATCTCTTCTGTTTTCTTTGAAGGAAGAAAACTCTGAACTAACCTGAGTGACATAGCCCAGGCTCTTTGTGTGGCCCATGTTGGAAGCAGAGACGTTGTTTTGGCTAGGCTGACTTTTCTTTTCTGATTTGCAAAAGAAACATATACATGCATGTGCTTACATGACACCAAGATAACTTAGTCACCGCTGGGATAATGTGGCATGATGCAGCTCCGCAAACTCAGTTGCTTACAACAGCAAGAATGCACTTTCACACACGGGGTTCTGCAGGTCACCTGAGGTTCAGCTGATCTGGGCTGGGTTGGCCTGGGCAGATTGGAGCCCAGTAGATAGAGCAGCAGCTACCAGAGACGTGCTCTTCTCACGGTGGGTCCCTGGAGTACAAGAGACATTTAGTTATGCCAATGAGCCTTTATAAATGGTGAAATGGAAGAATTTTGAAAAGCTCTAGCCTTTTAATGGAGACTAGATTTACTAGGGGGTCTGGGTGAACACCAACAGACATTAGTACCAGAACTTAAAACAGGTTCATTCTGGTCCTAACCACTGATGAGAATTCACATTCCCACTCCAGATACACTGAGTCAGAATCTACAGTTTAACAAGCTCCTCAGGTGATTCTTGTGTATATTAAAATTCAAGAGCCACTGCTGTACTAGTGGGATCCCTGGTGGCACAGGGGTTAAGAGCTCGGCTGCTAACCAAAAGGTCAGCAGTTCTAATTCACCAGCTGCTCCTTGGAAACCCTATGGGGCAGTTCTACTCTGTCCTACAGGGTCGCTATGAGTTGGAATTGACTCGATGGCAACAAGTTTGGTATTTTTTCTTTGGCTCCATTAGTGGTTCTCAGAATTGGTCCTTAACCAGCAGCATTAGCATCTCCTGGGAACTTATTAGAAATGCAAATTCACAGCAGGGGTTTGAACCAGAGCTAAGCGGTTTGAGGTCCTGATTACTACTGAGACTTTCTCATGGACTCTTACCAACGGCTTTCGCCTAACATCTAACATGATCTACAAAGTCTTGTGACCGAAATGTAGAACCAGCAAACTGGGCCTTTGGTTGATGCGTTAAGCTGTATCCTTAAAAAGCAGACAGCCAAGTTTTGCAGATGTATCTTAGGGGATCATCCAAACAGAGAGTTAAATCTTTAACATATAAGGATTCGAAAATGACTTTTATAATGCTGAAAACGACAGTAGAAAAATGGGTAAAGGGCAGGAACAGCAAATTCACAGAACAAGAAATAGAAATGATCAAGATACCTTAAACATTCTCAAACTCTGTTTTTTAAAAAGACGTGTAAATGAAAACAATGAAATAATTTTTTTTCTACCAAATTAACAAAGATTTAGAAAATACCAGTTGCCAGTGCTGATGACAATAAAAGGAACTGAGCAACCTCGTGTTCTATGGAAGGTTGAAATGTGATCTTTCTGGAGGCCGGTTTGATAACACTTGCCAAAAGCCTTAATAATTTCCTTTGAGTTATTTCACTTTTCTGTGAAGTTGAAACAAATGAAATAACCAATATTTCAACCTAATGGTTGAACCTATTAATTTATTCTGAGAAAATTATCTAAGGGGGTTGGGACAAAGATTTATGAGCCAGTATAGTCACAGTAGCGTTACTTACAGTGACATGAACATGCGCCTGTCAGTTTGTCATACTGTGGGGGCTTGTATGTCGCTGTGACGTTGGAAGCTATGCCACCCGTCTTTCAAATATCAGCAGGTTCACCACGGGGGACAAGTTTCAGTGGAGCTTCCAGACAAGACAGACTGGGAAGAAGGACCTAGCAATCTACTTCTAAAAAAATTGGCCAGTGAAAACCTTATGAACAGCAGCAGAACATTGTCTGATACAGTGCAGGAAGACGAGCTCCTCAGGTTGGAAGGCACTCAAAAGACGGACGACTGGAGAAGAGCTACCTCCTCAAAGTAGAGTCTAGTTAATAATGTGGATGGAGTCAAGCCTTCGGGACCTTCATTTGCTGATGTAACATGACTCAAAGTGAGAAGAAACAGCTGCCAATATTCATTAATAATCAGAACATGAAATGCACAAAGTATGAATCTAAGAAAATTGGAAACTGTAAAAAATGAGATGGAATGCATAAAGATCAATATCCTAGACATTAGTGAACTGAAATGGACTGGTATTAACCATTTTGAATCAGACATTCATATGGTCTACTATGCCAGAAATGACAAATTAAAGAGGAATGGCATTGTATTCATCATCAAAAAGAACGTTTCAAGATCTATTCTGAAGTACAATGCTGTCAGTGATAGGATAATACCCACTTGCCTACAAGGCATCAGGACTGGTGGAAGACTCATTAACGGTCTGCAATAAGCAGATGACACAACCTTGCTGGCTGAAAGCAAAGAGGACTTGAAGCACTTACTGATGAAGATTGAAGACTACAGCCTTCAGTATGGATTACACCTCAACATAGAGAAACCAAAATCCTCACAACTGAACCAAAAAGCCACAACAGGAAGTTTTTGGAGATTAAGGACATGATGACTGCAATTTACTCTCAGAGGGCTTGGGGAAAATGTACGCATACATAAAGAGAGTGTGCAAATGATAGAGCAAATGGGGCAAAATGTTAACAATTGTTTAAACTGGTAAAGGAGTTCTTTGAACTCATCTTGTAATTTTCCTCTAAGCTTGAAATTTTATCAGAATAAAAAATTACCCAAAACGCCCCCAGAACAGGAATCATAGTCTCAATTTAAAAATACGGAAAAATTTTCACTCAATTTTAAGTGAAAAGGGCAATTTACCAAGCTCTCAGTCTATCCAGATATCTAGCTAGCCATCTATTGATGAAGATTTTTTATCTATATAAATATCATTGGAAGGATATACACCAACATGTTAATGACATGAGTTTTTTTCTCCCTGAATGATGGAACCATGTTAGAATTTCTTCTTCCACTTTTTCTATATTTTCCAATAGGAAAGCACAGAGAAAATTTTCACCTAAAAAGAGAATGGGGTAAAAAATCCCTTCTTTTTGGAATTTGGTCATCTTCTGTCTTTAACCCACCCTGTACTCAATATTTTAACCTGCTTTTCTCATACATGAGAAGTAAAAGTCATAAATTAGGTTCATCGTGGGATTTTGAGAAATGCTTTAGAACTCAAAGATACCATGACCCTGTCTTAGGGTTCTCTAGAGAAACAGAGCCAGTGATCTACCTGACTAGACATCATGGTACTAACACAGCTTAAGGGTTCATCCAGCTTCAAGGATTCCATAAAATCTGGATTCCATGAGCATTTGAAATTCTGTTCCTCATTTTTCCCCCTTTTGATCAGGATTCTTCTATAGAATCTTTGATCAAAGCTTTCAGTAACGGTAGCTGGGCACTATCCCGTTCTTCTGGTCTCATGATCTACCTGACTAGATGTAGTACTAACACAGCTTACCAAATTCATGCTCTCAATCATTTGAATAGAGCTGGGTAAGCCCCAATTATTTTTTTAAAAGAATTTATTTTAAATTTTTTGTTATTGTTGAAAATGTATTCAGCAAAACATACACCAATTTAACAATCTCTACCCGTAGAATTCATGACATTGATTACATTCTTCAAGTTGTGCTACCATTCTCAGTATCCTTTCCCAGATTATTCCACCACTGTTAACACTGCCTCCTAACCTTCCCGTACAATCTTTTGAGTTTGCTCTCTGCCCCCTAAATTTCTTCTCTAACCTTTCCCTAGTTGCTGTTGTCAATTTGATCCAATATAGATAGTTCTTTAAAAGAGCATAATGCTCAAAATAGACATTCTTTACTAGTTGAGGTAAATTATTATTTGTTTTAAAGAAGACTTCAGGGGATATTTTTGGTTTAGGGTTTAAAGATTATCACAGGGCAATAGCTTTAAGCATTCATCCAGCCGCAATTATTTCATAAAGTCTGGATTCCATGAAAATTTTCAGTTCAGTTCTGCATTTTCCCCCTTTTTGATCAGGATTCTTCTATAGAATCTTGGAGCAAAGCTTTCAGTAATGGTAGTTGGGCACCATTGAGTTCTTCTGATCTCATGGCAAAAAAGGCAGTTTGAACCCTAATTCTTAATCTCTTTTCTCACAACTCCCTGAGGACCAGCTTTCTTCTGTTGCTACCCGCTTTCTAGTTTTCTTTTCATATTTTTAGTCTTTTTATTTGAAGCCATTACAAGGTGTTAAACACACACAAAAAAAACATAGAAAACTATGTAGATGGGAGGCTTAGATTTTTTGAATGTGACGACAAACGAGTGTTGGTGTTTTTTCTTTTTCACTGTCATGTGGAGTTCGTTCCTAGAGGAATGTATTGGTGTGAGGTTTTGCTAGGTCTGAAGTCATTCTGGAAGTGCCTGTTCCCTCATTCATTTCCCGATTCCACATGCCCCTCCATGGTCAGAGCACTGAGGACGAGAAAAGACAACATTGCTGCATGGGGAGAAAAGTCTCCGTGTCCTTTCTCCCTGTCTTCTATTCCCAAATGCTCTTCAACAATGAACAAACATGCTACCTCTGCCAGTTAGAGATTACATTATTAGAGGCAAAGAGGAACATCAGCAGTAAGATTTATAAGTCGTCCCAGGCTGAAGCCAGAAATTATAAAGTATGTATTATCTACCAGGTAAGGAAGCTGCCTCTTTTCTTGAGTTGTGTTAAAACAAATGGAAGGCTCTAGCTTTCCCTAGCAGTCAGTACCATCTTCCTGGGTGCCTTTGAACCCCCAACCTTTTGATGAGTGGTTGAGTGCTCAACTCTATCTGCCACCCACGGACCCCATGAGCCACCCAGATTGCGACAACTTGTTAGGGAAGCCACAGCAAACTAATGCAACCTGGCGGAGAGGTCAGCTTTCAGTGGACATTAAATGACCAGAACTGAGCCTGTAACATTGTCCTCCCTCCACCCCAGGGCTCCTGGCTCTCCCTGGAGCTGAGCTGTCATGGGCTCCAACCCTCAGCCACAGGGCTTAGCCTGCCTTGCCATTCGTAAAACTCTTCCAATTTACATTCCATGCTCTGCGTGGTCTTTCTGGTGTCCTGCCTTCCTCTAGACGTCCCTGTGGATTTTAGACTTTGGAAACATGTCTTCTCAAACCTCATGTGTTGGGGCTTTTGGTCACATCTTTGGTGACACAGCTGCAGGAAGAAGATAGGAACTGATCAAAAAAGGAAAAGAAAGCTGCAAACTCTATGGTGTTCTTCAGAGGAGATTTTCTGGTAATGTTAAAATTTTTTCAATAAGTTAATTTTACAGACTTTTAAGGGTTAGCTTTTAGATGAATGGTAATATTACTTGAATTTAAATCCAGCCCATTAAGCCATCAGTTATACTGGTGTTGCCACATCACGTGTTTGAGGTTAATGCCATACAAATAAAAAGGAATGACCCAAGGAGCTCTTTGCTTTACTGTTTTGAGTGAGCAGAACACACAGCCTACCCAAACTACAACAAAGCGATGTTGAAAATCTGAACAGACCCATAACAAGAGAAGAAATTGAAAAGGTAATAAAAAAAAAACTCCCAACCAAAAAAGGCCCTGGCCCAGATGGCTTCACTGGAGAATTCTCCAAAACATTTACAGAAGAGCTTGTACCAGTACTACGCAAGCTATTTCAGAGCATAGAAAAGGAAGCAACACTTCCAAATTCATTCTATGAAGCCAGCGTAACCCTGATACCAAAACCAGGTAAAGACACCACAAAAAAAGAAAATTACAGACCAATATCCTCATGAACATAGATGCCAAAATCCTCAACAAAATTCTTGCCAACAGAATTCAACAACATATTAAAGAAATAATTCACCATGACCAAGTGGGATTCATACCAGGTATGCAGGGATGATTCAACATTAGAAAAACAATCAATGTAACCCATCACATAAATAAAACAAAAGACAAGAACCACATGATCTTATCAATTGATGTAGAAAAGGCATTTGACAAAGTCCAACACCCATTCATGATAAAAATTCTCAGAAAAATAGGAGTAAAAGGGAAATTCCTCAACATAATAAGTGGCATTTATACAAAGCTAACAGCCAACACCATCCTAAATGGAGAGAACCTGAAAACATTCCCCTTGAGAACGGGAACCAGACAAGGATGCCCTTTATCACTACTCTTATTCGACATTGTGCTGGAGGTCCTAGCTAGAGCAATTAGGCTAGAAAAAGAAATAAAGTACATCCAAATTGGTAACGAAGTAGTAAAAGTATCCCTATTTGCAGATGATATGATCTTATACACAGAAAACCCCAAAGAATCCACAAGAAAACTACTGGAATTAATAGAAGATTTCAGCAAAGTATCAGGATATAAGATAAACATTAAAAAATTAGTCAGATTCCGCTACACCAACAAAGAGAACTTCAAAGAGGAAATCACCAAATCAGTACCATTTACTGTAGCCCCAAAGAAGATAAAATACTTAGGAATAAATCTAACCAGAGACACAAAAGACCCATACAATAAAAACTACAAGACACAACTGCAAGAAAACAAAAGAGACCTGCATAAGTGGAAAAACATATCTTGCTCATGGATAGGAAGACTCAACATTGTGAAAATGTCAGTTCTACCCAAAGTGATCGACAGATACAATGCAATCCCTATGCAATTCCACCAACGTTTTTTAATGATATGGAGAAACAAATCACCAACTTCATATGGAAAGGGAAGAGGCCCTGGATAAGTAAAGCATTACTTGAGAAGAAGAACAAAGTGGGAGGCCTCACACTACCTGATTTTAGAACCTATATACCGTCATGGTAGTCAAAACAGCCTGGTATGGGCACAACAACAGATACATAGACCAATGGAACAGAATTCAGAATCCAGACATAAATTCATCCACCTGTGAGCAGCTGATATTTGACAAAGTCCCTAAGTTTTTTAAATGGGGAAAAGACAGTCTCTTTTACAAATGATGCTGGCATAGCTGGATATCTACCAGCAAAACACTGAAACAAGACCCATACCTCAAACCAGGCACAAAAACTAACTCAAAATGGATCAAAGATCTAAATACAAAATCGAAAGCAGTAAAGATCATGGAAGAAAAAGTAGGGACAATGCTAGGAGCCCTAATACATGGCATAAACAGAATACGAACCATAAGTAACAATGCACAAACACCAGAAGAGAAACTAGATAACTGGGAGCTCCTGAAAATCAAACACTTATGCTCATCAAAAGACTTCACCAAAAGAGTCAAAAGACAACCTACAGACTGGGAAAAATTTTTGGCTATGACATATTCAATCAGGGTCTAATCTCTAAAACCTACAAGATACTGCAAAACTTCGAACACAAAAAGACAAATAACCCAATTAAAAAATGGACAAATGATATGAACAGGTACTTCACCAAGGAAGACATTCAGGCAGCTAACAGATACATGAAGAAATGCTCACGATCATTAGCCATTAGAGAAATGCACATCACAATTACAATGAGATACCATCTCACCACAACAAGCCTAGCATTAATCCAAAAAACACAAAATAATAAATGTTGGAGAAGTTGTGGAGACACTGGAACACTTATGCACTGCTGGTGGGAATGTAAAATAGTACAACCACTTTGGAAATCAATTTCGCTCTTCCTTAAAAAGCTAGAAATAGAAGTACCATACAATCCAGCAATCCCACTCCTTGAAATACATCCTAGAGAAATGAGAGATGTCACACAAATAGATACATGCACACCCATGTTCATTGCAGCACTGTTCACAATAGCAAAAAGATGGAAACAACCTAGGTGCCCATCAACGGATGAATGGATAAACTATGGTATATTCATACAATTAAATACTATGCAACGATAAAGAACGATGATGAATCCACAAAACATCTCATAACATAGATAAATCTGGAAGGCATAATGCTGAGTGAAATTAGTCGCAAAAGGACAAAAGGACTATTATAAGAACTCAAGAAGGTTTAAACACAGAAGAAAACATTTTTTGATGGTTACGAGGGTGGGGAGGGATGAAAAGGGGAGACAGAATTCACTAACTAGATAGTAGACAAAGACTTATCTTAGGTGAAGGGAAGGACAACACACAATACAGGGGAAGTCAGCACCACTGGACTAAACCAAAAGCTACGAAGTTTCCTGAACACAACCAAACACTTAGAGAGACAGTGTAGCAGGGGCAGGGGTGTGGGCACCATGGTTTCAGGGGACATCTAGGTCAATTGGCATAACAAAGTTTATTAAGAAAAGGTTCTGCATCCCACTTTGGCGAGTGGCATCTGGGGTCTTAAAAGCTAATGAGCAGCCATCTAAGATGCATCAATTGTCCCATACCACCTGGAGCAAAGGAGAATGAAGAACACTAAAGACACAAGGAAAATATTAGCCCAAGAGACAGAAAGGGCCACATAAACCAGAGACTCCATGAGCCTGAGACCAGAAGAACTAGATGGTGCCCGGCTACCACCAATAACCGCCCTGACAGGGAACACAACACAGAGTCTCTGACAGAGCAGGAGAAAAGTGGGGTGCAGAACTCAAATTCTAGAGAGAAGACCAGACTTAATGGTCTGACTGAGACTGCAGGAACCCCAGAGGACATGGCCTGTGGACTCTCTGTTAACCCAGAACTAAAACCATTCCCGAAGCCAACTCCTCAAAGAGTAGACTGGACTATAAGACATAAAATGATACTCGTGAAGAGCGTTCTTTTTAGTTCAAGTAGACACATGAGACTAAACGGACCGCTTCTGTACACAGGTGAGATGAAAAGGCAGAAACAGATAGGAGCTGGTTGAACGGACATGGGAAAACCGAGGTGGAAAGGAGGAATGTGCGGTCATATTATAAGGATAGCAACTAGGGTCACATAACAATGTGTATATAAATTTTTGTATGAGAAACTAACTTGAGCTGTGAACTTTCACCTAAAGCACAAAAAAAGAAAGAAATGAACATGAAGAGTCCAGAATTTAGACAGTTCTGAAAATATTTTAAATTTGCCACACAACACCCTCAATTGTAGAAGTCAGTATGCTCATGCTCAATGATGTTTTATTTCTTTAAATGCATGTATTTTGTCTTTTAAGAAGAACATTTTCTGTCTTGGAAACAATTTGCCATTTTAAAATAGATGTTAGTAGGAAAATAGACTCATTTTACACACACAAAAAAACAAAAACAGAAAACGATATGTCCTTCCTTCTCTTCCAGGCTAGCCCCTCCGCTCACACCATTACTCAAAGCCCTGACCATCCATCTCTTCTGCAAACTCACTTTACCAACTTCTTCTTTCCTCCTGGCTTTTGCATCTCTCACTTTCTACTGGATCCAGCCAGTCAACTGATGAGTATTCCATGCCTTTCGTATTTAAGGTAAAAGACTATTTTTTTAAAAAAATTTTACAAAGACTATTTTTAACAGTGAAACTTCTTTCACTTTTGTTGCTTCTCAAGCTTTCTCTTATTCCTGTCCACCCACCTTCTTACAAAAGTCCTCTATGACCGTTGTGCTAATTTCCTTCGCAATCCCTTGTAATATGGCCCCTGCTTCCTCCACTTGACTTCACAAACATTTCTTCTTGATAGTCTCTGGAGTGGGCTGAATGGTGGTCCTGAAAAAAGATATGCCCATGTGCTAATCCCTGGAACCCTAAAAAAACAAACACATCAAAGACTCATTGGTTATCACAGAACGCATTCTAAGTGCTTATAGCCTGGCCCTCAAGCACCTACATATTTTGGCTTCAACAGGAAACTAGTCTTACTTTCCAGGATTCTCTCTCTCCCACCTTTCACTAGAGCCAAATGCAAATGTTTTCTTTTCTCTAATCATGGGTTTGAGCCTCTGCTTTTACTCACGTGAATGGACTGTGTTACGTGTCTTTGCTCAGTATCCACTCATGCAGACTTCATCTGTTCTCCACTCCTAGATTAACTGCACCTTCTCCTCTAAGCCTATCCTTCAACCTCCCAGCCAAGGGGGGCCTCTTTCTTCTCCGAATTCACGCAGCATGTTATGATCTCTTCCTTGTGACCTTTCTTTCTTTCGTCTTGTGACTTACTTTTGTATATGCATGCTTTATCTCCCCTCTGGACCGTAAGCTTCCTTGATGACTTGACCCATATGGCTTTGTGGCTTCCAAAGCCCCATAAAAGTACCTTCCTCAGAAGAGCCCTTCAAAAAGTGTTTATTAACAACAATGCTTTTTCATGTTTATTTATTGTTCACATATGGACTCCTTCTTCAAAGCATGGGGCCAGCTTCCAGTCAAAGCCAAGGATATAATGGGCTTGATAAAATAAATATAAAGGTCAAAAACATATAGAGGAAAAAGTGGACAAAAGATAAGACCAGACAATTCACACACACATAAAGATATTGAGTTGGCCAAAGACATAGGAAAAACTTTCTACTTCACTAGCAATCTAAGAAATAAAACTAAAATGGCCACAAGTTACTGTTTTTCTTTTTTTTTTTATTCCAAAGGTATTTTTTTTTATTTCTTGTATGCTAGAAAATAGTAATTTAAACTGTATATTTGTGTGGTTTTTTTCCTTATTTATTTATTTATTT
>NW_004443938.1:7344300-7351102 GCF_000243295.1 Trichechus manatus latirostris | reverse complement strand
GTTAGCTGGTAGGGGACCTCTGCATGAATCTCTCCTCGCTCTCCGTTCTCTGTCAGTTTTCTCACTCCATTTGGTGCTTGGCTGAGTTCTTTATCTCTTCATTTGATGTTTTAGCGTTTCAGGATTGTTCTATTCTCTGTTCGGCTTAGTTTTTCAGATCTTTACTGTGGAGGGACGGCGTGGTGCTTCTGCTTAGAGCGCCATTTTGCTGGAACTCTCAAGTTACTGTTTTTCAACTATCACACTGGCTTCCAGTAGAAAAAAAACAATAGCAACTAGCTTCACTATTGGTGTTTACATTTACTGCTAACTTTCTGCAGGCTACTTTGTCAATATGGTTTTTTTTTTTTTTTTAAATCTATGTATTGTATTTACAGCAATTTTACTTCTATGAAATTATTCTGTAGAAGTATTTGTGCATGAACACAAAGATTTAGGTAACACTATTTTTATACGAGTCCTTGTGTGGTGCAAATGGTTATGGTGCTTGGTTGCTAACCAAAAGGTTGGAGATTCAATTCCACCCAGAGGAGCCTCAGAACAAAGGCCTGGCAATCTACTTCTGAAACATCAGCCAGTGAAAACCCTATGGTGCACAGTTCTACTATGACACTCATGTGGTCGCCATGATTCAGGGTGGACTCATCAGCAATTGTTTTTTAGAATTTTTTCTTATCAAATCAGAGCTACTGCATTTACATTGTTATCTATTTCCCTTAAAGAATATCTGCCAACCTAGGATGTGCTACAACTATGAATTTGGCCTAATGACTAATATTTCATGGTGTCAATACCCTTCAGCCAGACTACCCCAAGTATGCCTGTAGTTGAACAGGTTTATTACTTGCTGCAGCAAGACAGAATGCACTCCACTGGGAACTATGATATCTCTGTAAGAGGGTGTTAGAAAGGACTTAGTATAGGAGTTGGGCTTTGGGTGGGGATTTGGAGAGAGTTTAAGGAAGCAGGGCTTTGTTCTGCCTTGGATGCTGTGAGGAAGAAGGCTTATGATTGGTTGTCTTAATTGATCTTATCTAGAAGCAGGGAAGATTAGACCAAGGCTAAAGCTGTGACTGGAAAAGCAGCAGAGGACTCTTCTATTAGGCAGTGTCTGGTGTTCCGTGTCTTGGACAATGTTATGGATTTAATTGTGTCCTCCCAAAATAAATATTCAAATCCTGGCCTCCATACCTGTAAATATGATCCTGTTTGGAAATAGGGTTCTTTGTTGTGTTAGTTAGATCATCCCTGAGTAGGGTGGGTTCTAAACCTAATTGTTTCTGAGTTAGAAAAAGAGCAGAATGGACACAGAAATGCATGCAGGGAGAAGGGGAAGGCAGGTGACAGAGACAGGTGATCTATAAGGATTGCTGGCAGCTATTACAAGTTATTCAAATGGAGAAAATATTGAAGTTGTCAAGGATTTCATTTTACTTAGATCCACAATCAACGCCCATGGAAGCAGCAATCAAGAAATCAAATACATATTGCATTGGGCAAATCTGCTGCAAAAGACCTCTTCAAAGTGTTAAAAAGCAAAGACGTCACTTTGAGGACTAAGGTGTGCCTGACACAAGCCATGGTGTTTTCAATCGCCTCATATGCATGTGAAAGCTGGGCTGTGAATAAGGAGGACTGAAGAAGAATTGATGCCTTTGAATTACAGTGTTGGCAGAGAATATTGAATATACCATGGACTGCGAAAAGAACAAACAAATCTGTCTTGAAAGAAGTACAGCCAGAATGTTCCTTAGAAGCAAAGATGGCAAGACCATGTCTCACATACTTTGGGCATGTTATCAGAAGGGATCAGTCCCTGGAGAAGGACATCATGCTTGGTAAAGTAGAGGGTCAGTGAAAAAGTGGAAGACCCTCAACGAGATGGATTGACACAGTAGCTGCAACAACGGGCTCAAGCATAACAACGATTGTGAGGATGGCTCAGGACCAGGCAGTGTTTCTTTCTGTTGTACCTAGGGTTGCTATGAGTCAGAACTGACTCGACAGCACCTAACAACAACAACATTACAGGCTGAAATAGACAAAGAAGGACCTCCGCTAGGGCCGGTGCCCTGAATTTGGCTGAGGAATGCCGGAGCTAGAAAAGCTGAGACAAGGACCTTCCACAAGAGCCAACAGAGAGAGAGCCTTGCCCTAGAACTGGTGCCATGAATTCAAACTTCAAGCCTCCTAAACTGAGAAAATAAATTTCTGTTTGCTAAAGCTCCCCACTTGTGGTATTTCTGTTATAGCAGCACTAGCTAACTACGACACTGGGCGTAGTTGGAGTTTACCGATGGGATCGGCCTTTTCCCCTGGAGAAACAACTTCAGAAACCAGACTTGTCTGCAGGATCACCAGCGGCTCCCAGCCTGCACTCCACCTCAGCCTTCTCCATGTTTAAGGTGTTTGTCAGGCAACCGGAATGAGTTTCCAGGGCTTCGTGAGCAGATCCAACAAAACCACTATTAAAAAAAAAAAAATCAAATCTCTGTATGGCTTCCATTTAAATGGCCTCCGAGAACTGAATGAATTACACTTTCTACCCCTTTGTCTGAACCAGACAGTGGTGTGCCCTTAGTTGAAGGCCTTGGCCATTTGGCCGTTGTAGGAAAAGTTAATTGTCTGGTCACGTTCTGAGCTTGGCAGGAAGTTGCCAATCTTTCCCTTTGGGAGTGATGTAGAAATGGGCAATATTTTGGATGAAAAGTTGTTTATTGATTTGAATCTCACTAAGCAGTTAACCGTTGAGCACTATAGCAGGTGGAATAATGGCCCCAAAGATGACCATGTCCGAATCCCCAGAACCTGTGACTATGTTGCCTTACATGGCAAAGGGGAATGAAGGCTGCAGACGGAATTAAGCTTCCTAACCAGCTGACCGTACACTGGGAAGTTGGTTTTGGATCATCCAGGTGGGCCCAAGGCAATTGCAAGGGTCCTTAAATGTGGAAAGAAGGGAGGGGTGAAGAATCAGTGTCAGAGAGATGCCATGTGAGAAAGACCTGACCCTCCACGGCTGGCTTGGAAGACTAAGGGGACCAGTAGCCAGGGGATGTGGGTGGTCTCTAGAAGCTGGGAAAGGCAAGAAATAGATTCTCCCCTCGAGCCTCCAGAGGGAAGCTGCTCTGCTGACACCTTGATTTAGCCCAGCGAGACCCACGCTGGACTTCTGACCTCTGTGAGAGGCTGCGTTTGTGTTGTTTCAAGCCACTACATTTGTGATAATCGTTACAGCGGCAACAGGAACCAATAGGGCACCTTCCACATGATGAGAGGAGCTCCCACCCACACGGCGTGCGACGCCCCGTCACCCCAGGGGGACTCCGTGGAAAAGAAATGGCTGTTTGAAATTCTTTATCTAAACCTCGCTTCTCTACAGTGTATTGCATTACAAATTTAATTTTTTTTCACTTGTGTAGCCACTGTTGAACTTTGCAGTGAATTCTTTCTTTTTCTTGCTTTTCATCAGTTATTGAGAGGTGAGGTGATCCTAAGCCCCTGTGTCGAGGGCCCAGGTGCCAAGGTCAGGGCGGTGGGTTTCCAGGCCGGGCTGGCGGAGGGGGCCTCCAGAAGGGCAGAGGCAGCCGCTGGCATTAGCGGGACTTGTCCTCAGTCCAAGTCCGAGAGCCCCTTCTCAAGGGCCATAGGGTACTTGCTCTTGGTTCACACCATTTGGACTTTATTTTGTCATTGTGACATCCCTGGGCAGAGAAGGAGACAGGGGCAGTTTGGGATGGGGACAGGGGGCTGAGGAAAGAAATGCTGACATTCAGGAAATGGATGAGGAGCAGATCTGTGCAGAGACCCCGGAAGCACCTGAATGGAAAACGGCGGAATCTTGGGCTTAGCTGAACATGGACCCAGGTGAGCGGAGCTGGGCCAGGGCTGAGAGCGGGCAGGAGCGGCGCACACGTCCCCACCGCACGGCAGGGACTCGCCTGTGACCAGCGAACAGGACAGGGCTTCTCTCTGTCAGACTGAGCCCCGGTCCAGGCCAGCCCCAAGGCTGGGTGTCCTGCTGCTGTGCCGCCTGCAGGGCCCGGCGCTGTGCGGGCCGCGGGCAGCAGATACACCGCCGTTAGAGGGCGCTGCATGGACCGTGGGTCCCGAGTGCAGCTCCTGTAATGAGGCCGGTTCCCAGTCATTTCCCCACAATCGCCACTTAGGACAATGACAGCCGCGGCTTCTCCTTATCCCTGTTACCAGTCGTCCCCCCTAGTGGCACACGGCTTGCTCACTTGTCACCGGCCGCACGGGGCGCATTTGTCCCGGGTTCTCCGGGCCTGGCCTCTCAAGCCTGTTGGCTCACGGCTCAAGCCTGCAGTCATCAAACTTGCCGGGCGCTAGGCTGGCGCGCAGACGCCGGGACACCAGCGTCCTCCAAACACCCTGTCCCTGCTCCCTAAACACCTCCGACGTGCTCTGACGCCTTTCGTTGTGGAGTGTGCTTTTTTACTTTCCATGTTCCCAATTTTTGAACCTGTCTTCTTTGCTTATTCTCTCTTCTCTATTCCTGCTGCTTGGACTGCTGGTGCAAATGTGTGTGTTTTTAGTGTTGCCCTCCCCCACCCCCCGCCAGTAACCTGATCAAGGAGTCCTGGGCGCCCCTGGCTGGGCAAGCAGTTAAGCACTAGACCTGCTAACTGAAAAGTTACGGTTGGAGTCCACCCAGAGGTGACTCGGCAAAAAGGCCTGGAGATCTACTTCCGAAAGATCACAGCCTTGAAAATTCTACAGAGCACAGTTCTACTCGGACACAGATGAGGTTGCCATGAGTCGACATCGACTGGAATGGCACTGGAAACCTAATTAAGTGTATCCCTGAAGGCTACGTGTCTCCTTCGCGCCTGGTGTTTCCACGTGAAGGAGAGCCAGGCCCTGCCCTCCTGGAGTCCACACCCCCGGAGGAGAGAGGGCGCACAGGGAGGCAGTAAATGGGTGAACTCAGGGAGTGGTGGGTGGGATGAAGAAATCGGGCTCAGGGAAGAGAGAACACAGGGGTCAGGGAAGGCCTCTTCCTGCTGGAATGAGGGCAGGGGGCCCCCTGGGACATCAGGGGTGGAGCACTGCGGACAGGGGCGCAGACAAGCCTTCCTGCAGGGCTCCCCGTGGCGGTGAGGCAAGCCTTTCCAGTAAGTAGGCCCAGGATTATCCAGACAGACTGATCTCACTCCCCACGCCCACAGTGAGAGGGGTCTGGCCCAGCCGGCTGAGACTGAGGCGCGCAGAAAGTCCAGCACATTAAAACTCCCGCCTCCGTATTTTACAAAAACTGTCACGATATTTCAAGTAGAAGTAGATTTGGGAGCCCTGGTGGCACAGTGGTTAAGAGCTCAGACTGCTAACCAAAACGTCGGCAGCTCGAATCCACCAGATGCTCCTTGGAAACTCTATGGGGCAGTTCTACTCTGTCCTATAAGGTCGCTTGAGTAGGAATCTGCTTGATGGCAACGGTTTTTTTTTTTTTTTTAAATTTTGAATTGTCCAAATAGCTGCCCCAGTTCTCCACATTTTGTAGGTAGAGACAATTTCCCATCTAAGCCTTCTTTTACGAAAACTTTAACATTTCTGTTGCAGAAAGAAACCACTGCTGCAGATGGTTAATATTAAAGACGCCACGGAGAGCAAAGTTTTGACTTGGGGGTTGACGTTAGTGGAGATGTTTGGTGATCCTCCATGTAGCCTCCCAGTGGGGTGGGCATGAGAAAAATGTCATGATCTTATAATACACCATCATAACGGAAGCATTAGTTTACCAAATAACAAGTTCTTTATGTTTTGCTCAGGGATTGCACTGAGACAGCTAGTGCCTAAGATATGGAAAGGCACAACCTTCCCAGGCAATGTAGCAAAAAATGTAATTCTGCAACACGTGATAGAGCAAGAGGCTAGAAATTCAGATGGAGGGAGAACGTTGCTCTCTGTTTAAAGAGCATGGATAGCCCCCACAGAAAAAATATCTCCAGCCCTTGTTCTTCTTTTTGCCTTTAAGTTTAAGAATTAAAAAAATGTCAAAACCTGAACCGTGCGGAGAATGTTTTAAGGTCCTGTTATAAGCAGGGTAGAGAAAGGAAAGGTGATTTAAATTTTGCTTTTTTTATGAGCAGCTCATAAAAATTTCTTACCGAGTTAAAATTAGATGGATAAATGAAAGGCAATTCGCCCCCAGCTTAGAGAAAATTTCAAATTCCATTTTTGAGGAAAATGGTATGTATGCGATGTCTTAGTTATCTGTACTGCAGAACAAATCACCCCTACACTTAACAGCTTTAAATAACAAGCATCATCTCCTAGTTCCTGCAGGCCAGGGGACTGGGGGCGGCTTAGCGGGCGCCGCTGTTTCTGAGTCTCCGCAAGTCTGCGATCACAGCGGAGCCCGGCTGTGGTCTCACCAGGAGGGTCAACTGGGGAGGAGCAGATTGCCGGTAGGGCTCAGCTCCTCACCCTTTTCTCCGTCCTGAGGTTTTCAGCTTCAAGGCCATGCTTTCGATGTTCAAAGGACAAAGGAGTTTCTGCCCTCGCTGCTTCCCTGACCCCAGGCCTCCCTACCTTCTGCCTCACTGGTGGCTGGGCTCATGGTGGTGGAGTGTTCTGGGGGCTTAAATAGCCGTGTCTGTGTGCATGTGTGTGTCTGAGTGTACGTGTCTGTGTGTGTGTCTCTGTGTGTGTTTGTGTCTCTGTGTGTGTGCATGTGTCTCTGTGTTTGGGTGTGTGTAGGTGTCTGTATGTGTCTGTGTGTGTGTCTGTATGTGTCTGTGTGGGTGTCTTTGTGTGTGTGTGTGTCTCTGTGTGTGTGCAT
>NW_004443938.1:7341389-7344200 GCF_000243295.1 Trichechus manatus latirostris | reverse complement strand
TCTGGGTGTGTGTCTCTGTGTCTGGGTGTGTGTAGGTGTCTGTATGTGTCTGTGTGTGTGTCTGTATGTGTCTGTGTGGGTGTCTTGTGCATGTGTGTCTGTGTATGTCTCTCTGCGTGTCTCTGTGTGTGTCTATGTCCGTATGTGTCACTGTGTATGTTTCTCTATGTGTATCTGTATGCATCTCTATGTTTCTGCGTGTGTCTCTATGTGTCTGTGTGGGTGTCTTGTGCACATGTGTGTATGTCTGTGTGGGTCTCTGTATGTGTCTCTGTGTGTGTGTCTGTATGTGTCTCTATGTCTGGGTGTGTGTCTGCGTCTGTGTGCATGTCTGTGTGTGTGTCTGGGTGTGTCTCTCTCTATGTGTGTGTGTGTACATTGGGTAACATCTAATAGGCATCATCTGGTCACACGAAGAAGGAAATCAAGAAGTCCCTGATCCTAACTGGAGTTCAATGAAAGTAATTGGGGCAGGGACTCTTCAGAGGTTTGGAATGTCCAAGAGCTGGAGGCTACAAATAGGGAAAAGGGTGGGAAGCTTGGAAGAATTCCCCTTTGACAAAGAGTACAGAAAGCACCCCCCCATGTGTAGTTATGGGGCCACGCCATAGACTGGGAGAAGATGTATTTGAGGAGTGAAGAGGGGAGACCTAGAGGCTGGGAAGGCCAGGGCGTTTGAAGGCCTCTGTGCGGTTTTACAAAAGCATCGATTGAAGAAGCAGAGGACTTTCTTACTCTTCACTGAACACCTGATGTTTGAAGTCAGCTGTGAGCCACGTGATTGATTTGCAACTATTCTGAAAGGCTTTGGGCTTAAAAAAGTCTACCTGTTTATAATTATACATAAAGAGAAATTTCTATTTAAGATTTACAAAGAAATATGATAACCAAATTTTTACCTAAATATTAAAATCCAAATTTGTCCTTTGATTCTGGTAGAAGATTTAAATTGTACAATTGCATAGATGGTTATTATTATTATTATTTTTAGATTGTGTATGTTTTATGACTACAACCTGTCAGTTTTTCATACTGTGGTGGATTGAGTATTCCTATGATGCTGGGAACTATGCCATCAATATCTCAAGTACCAGCAGGGTCACCTATGGTGACCAGGTTTCAGCAGAGCTTCCAGACTGAGACAGACTAGGAGCAAAGGTTTGGTGATCTACTTCTGAAAATTAGCCAATGAAAACCTTATGGATCATAACAGAACATTGTCTGACCCTCTCCTTTTGGACAACTCAGCAGAAAGGATCAATTGCTAGAAGAGTACATTGTGTTTGGTGAAGTAGAGGGCCAACAAGGGTGAGGGACGTCCTTAGTGAGATGAATTGACACAATAGCTGCAATGATGGATTTGAACATGCTGGCTACAGTGAAGATGGTACAGGTTTCATTCTGTTGTACATAAGGTCATCATGAGTTGCAGTAGACTTGATGACAGCTATCTAATCTATATTTTATGATCTTTCCATCCTACTTGATATTGCCATGATTTTCACTTATTAAAATTATTTTTCTCTTATATGGACTTTCCACCACACGTCGGTCAGTTTGTCGTACTGTGATGGCTTGCGCATTGCTGTGATACTGGAAGCCTTGCCACGGTATTTCAAATTCCAGCAGAGTCACGCATGGTGGACAGGTTTCAGCAGAGCTTCTAAACTAAGACAAATTAGGAAGGACATGGTGGTCTACTTCTGAAAAAATTGGCCAGTGAAAACCTTATGAATAGCAGCAGGACGTTGATACAGTGCTGGAAGATGAGCCCCCCAGGTTGGAAGGCACTCAAAAGATGACAGGGGAAGAGCTGCCTCCTCAGAGTAGAGTTGACTTTAATGATGTGGATGGAGTCAAGCTTTCGGGACCTTCATTTGCTAATGTGGCATGACTCAAACTGAGAAGAAACAGCTGTGAACATCCATTAATAATTGGAACGTGGAATGTATGAAGTATGAAACTGGGAAAATTGGAAATCGTTAAAAATGGAATGGAATGCTTGAAGATCAATATCCTAGGCGTTAGTGAGCTGAAATGGACTGGTATTGGCCATTTTGAATCAGATAATCATATAGTCTACTATGCTGGGAATGACAAATTGAAGAGGAATGGCATTCCATTCATTGTCAAAAAGAACATTTCAAGATCTATCCTGAAGAACAACACCGTCAGTGATAGGATAATATCTAGTGATAGGATAATATCCATGTCCGTAATATCCATAATAGTTAATACAACTATTACTCAAATTCATGGACCAACCACTAAGGCCAAAGATGAAGAAATTGAAGATTTTTACCAACTTCTGCAGTCTGACATTGACCAAACATGCAGTCAGGATGCAATGACAATTACTGGCCATTGGAATGCCAAAGTTGGAAACAAGAAGGATTAGTAGTTGGAAAATATATATAGCTGGAGATCACATGATAGAATTTTGCAAGACCAAGGACTTCTTCATTGCAAATACCTCTGCCAGATGGAATACACAGGAATCAAATCGACCACATCTGTGAAAAGAGACGATGGAAAAGCTCAATATCATCAGTCAGAACAAGGCCAGGAGCCAACTGTGGAACAGACCATAAATTGCTCCTATGCAAGCTCAAGTTGAAACTGAAGAAAATTAGAACAAGTCAGCCAAACTGTGACCTTGAGTATATCCCACCTGAATTTAGAGACCATCTCAAGAATAGATTTGATGCGTTGAACACTAATGACCAAAGACTAGACGAGTTGTGGAATGACATCAAGGACATCATACATGAAGAAAGCAAGAGGTCATTAAAAAGACAGGAAAGAAAGAAA
>NW_004443938.1:7254710-7341289 GCF_000243295.1 Trichechus manatus latirostris | reverse complement strand
TGGAATGACATCAAGGACATCATACATGAAGAAAGCAAGAGGTCATTAAAAAGACAGGAAAGAAAGAAAAGACCAAAATGGATGTCAGAATTGACTCTGAAATTTGCTCTTGAATGTCGAGTAGCTAAAGCAAAAGTAAGAAATGATGAAGTCAAAGAGCTGACCAGAAGATTTCAAAGGGTGGCTTGAGAAGACAAAGTGAAGTATTATAATGAAGTGTACAAAGAGCTGGAGATAGAAAACCAAAAGGGAAGAACACCCTCAGCATTTCTCAAGCTGAAAGAACTGAAGAAAAAATTCAAGCCTTGAGTTGCAATATTGAAGGATTCTATGGGGAAAATATTAAATGACACAGGAAGCATCAAAAGAAGATGGAAGGAACACACAGAATCACCGTACTGGAAAGAACTGGTTGACATGCAACCATTTCAGGAGGTAGCATATGATCAAGAACCGATGGTACTGAGGGAAGATGTCCAAGCTGCACTGAAGGCACTGGTGCAAAACAAGGCTCCAGGAATTGACGAAATACCAAGAAATTTGGAAGAAAGCTACCTGGCCAATGGACTGGAAGAGATCCATATTTGTACTCATTCCAAAAAAAGGTGATACAACAGAATGAAGAAATTATTGAACAATATCATTAATACCACACACAAGTAAAATTTTGCTCAAGATCATTCAAAAGCGCCTGCAGCAGTATATTGACAGGGAACTGTCAGAAATTCAAGCCGGATTCAGAAGAGGACGTGGAACCAGGGATATCATTGCTGATGTCAGATGGATCCTGGCTGAAAGGAGAAAACATCAGAAAGATGTTTACTTGTATATTATTGACTATGCAAAGGCATTCGACTTTGTGGTTCATAACAAATTATGGATAACATTGTGAAGAATGGAAATTCCAGAACACTTAATTGTGCTCATGAGGAAACTGTACATAGATCAAGAGGCAGACGTTGAACAGAACATGGGGATACTGCGTGGTTTAAAGCCAAGAAAGTTGTATGTCAGGGTTGTATCCTCTCACCATACTTATTCAGTCTGTATGCTGAGCAAATAATCTGAGAAGCTGGACTATATAAGAAGAATGGGGCATCAGGATTGGAGGAAGACTCATTGACAGCCTGTGATATACAGATGACACAACCTTGCTTGCTGGAAGCGAAGACGACCTGAAGCACTTACTGTTGAAGATAAAAGACCACAGCCTTCAGTATGGATTAGACCTCAGCATAAAGAAAACAAAAATCCTCACAATCAGACCAATAAGCAACATCATGATAAACAGAGAAAAGATTGAAGTTATCAAGGATTTCAGTTTACTTGGATCCACAATCAACAACCGTGGAAGCAGCAATCAAGAAATCAAAAGATGCATTGTATTGGGAAAATCTGCTGCAAAAGACCTCTTGAAAGTGTTAAAAAGCAAAGATGTCACTTTAAGGGGTAAGGTGTGCACTCAAAAGCTGGACAATGAGTAAGGAAGACCGAGGAAGAATTGATGCTTTTGAATTATGATGTTGGTGAAGAATATTGAATACACCATGGACTTCCAGAAGAACAAACAAATCTGTCGTGGAAGAAGTAGAGCCAGAGTGCTCCTTAGAAGCAAGGATGGTGAGACTTCATCTCACACACTTTGGACGTGTTATCAGGAGGGACTCATCCCCGGAGAAGGACATCAGGCTTGGTAAAGTACAGGGTCAGTGAAAAAGAGGAGGACCCTCAATGAGATGGATTGACACAGTGTCCGCAGCAATGGGCTCAAACATAGCAGTGATTTTGAGGATGGCGCAGGACCAGGCAGTCTTTCACTCTGTTGTATGTAGTGTCGCTATGGGTCACAACTGACTTGATGGCACCTAACAACAACCTAACAACTAGATAGACTTTATTGGGTCAGTCACAGGAGTACATTATCACACTTAGCCCTCACCCGAGTCTATCCTGCATGGCAAGTGTTCTCAAGAACACTTTGCAGATGAGGAGACTAAATAAAGCTGGAGTGATTATGCAATTTGCCCATGTTCCACCAGCAAGAAAGGTGGAGAACTGGGATTGGACAACCCAATTTGCCTGATTTGAAAACCCTGCCTTTCCCCCCTGGAACGTTCTGCCTTGTGATATTTATGGTGCTAAAGAAAGTATTAGCCTTTTGAAGGGAGGAAACTTGAACACAGTAGACAATCAATACATAATTGTCAAAATGATTAAACATTAAACATAAAGGAATTAGGCATGGTGATTAAGGTAAAAAAATATAATTTTATGTGGAGACTGAAAGTTCTTTTTTTAAATTTTTTTTTGCAGGTGAGTATGTTCCCTTTTCCCTCCTACACCTCCTGGAATATCTATCTACCTATGTATCCATTTGTAAATTAGCATTTGCTAATACTATTGTTGCAGGGTTGTCTATGCTATAGTACTTGCTGTTGTGCCCTTTGTTCTTTCATTCCTCTCAGTGTCCTCCTATGCCTTGGTCATGTTTTGCTGACTTTGTTAATATTGGTGAAGGGAAAAGCAATATACAATATGGAGGAAAGTTCTTTTTATAAATGTAATGTTCTCTAGGAACTTGATATTTGTAAAGAAATCATACACGGTTCAGTTGCCAAGAATGCAAATCCATGACCAATGGAAGACAGTACTGAACTCCTGACAAGGAATGTTTGTTCAAACAACAGTGGTTTAATGTCGTGAATTATTTAATTTCTCCTTCAGCATGGAAAATAATTCAGATCTGATTTCATCTTTTTAAAATGTCAAGTGTGATGCTGAACCATTTTCTTAGACTCTCTGCTGGTGGGAAGCAGGGGTCACTGGATAAATACTTACTGATGGTCCATTCCAAATCAGCATGCAGAGTCTAATGATGCTTCAAAACGAGCTCACGAGAGTCCTGGCAAGTAGCTAAGAGATAAAGTGGAGACAGAGTGGATGTCTGGAAACACCGTCAATTGTTTGTTGATTAGAGACATGTTTCCAGTATTGCCAGGCGCAGTGAGAGCTATGGCAGATGTAGAGAATCTGGTGTCTACCCTCAGAGGACTTCACAGTAGAGCCGAGGGGCCACAACTGTGTATGTGAGACACTGGGACAAACCTCATGGTTTCCTAGGGCAGTCATAACAAAGTACCACAAAGTGGGAGGCTTAAAATGACAGAAATTCATTCTCTCACAGTTCTGGAGACCAGAAGTTAGGATTCAGGGTGTCGGCAGGGCCATGCTTCCTCTGAAGGCTCTAGAGGAAGATCCTTTCTTGTCTCTCCAGCTTCTGGTTGCCCCAGATGTTCCTTGTTTTGTGGCAGTATCGCTCCAATCCTGCCTCTGTGGTCACATGACTGTCCTCCCTCTGTGTCTCTTCTCTTCTTTTATAGGACACCACTCAGATTGGATTAGAACCTATGTCACGCCAGTATGCAGGGCTTCGAACCAGTTCATAATGGTTCAGTAATTGCCGAAGTAAACAAGGGCAGCATACATGTTGCATAGCAACCAGATCTGTTGCCCGTGGAATTTTGAATCGAGTAGGAAATAAATGGCAGTGCCCTGCTCAAAGATGATGGCTGATCTCACCACTTTGAATGTATATTGCTCTCCATAGTCCTACCAATAATCAGTCTCCCACATCAGCCTCCTGAAACTTTCAGGATCCACGTGGGGGATTAGATTTTTGGCAGACTATGGAGAATGACACACACTCAAAGCGGCTCAGTCGACTACCATCAGCTGGGCACTACTGTTTGTTTCCTACTCTGGTCAAAATCCGACAGGCAACAGATTCAATTGCTATGCAACATGTACACTGCCCTTGTTTACCTTGGCAGTTAGTGAACTGTCCGAACCAGTTTGAAGCCCTGCCAGTATGACCTCATGCTAATGTAACTGATAACATCTACAAAGATCCCATTTCCAAATAAGGTAACAGTTGCAGGTACCGGGGGCTAGGACGTCAGCATATCTTTTTGGGGATCACAATTCAATCCATAACAAGCCCCATTTTACTAACTAGCCAACTAAGTCTCAGAGAGGTAATGGAACACCCTCAAAGCTTTACCAATGATCAGAGTTTGCATCCTGATATTGTGAATTCTGGACATGTGCTGTTACCACAACATGATGCTGTCTTTCTTTGGAGTCTGGTGACTGATTTGAAAAATTAAGTAAATTTTGCATTCCACTCTGTAGTATATATGCATTTTAAATAATATGAGTGTGTTATTCATTGGTCTTCAGAATCTTGACCTAAAATTAGTGCTCCAGAGAGAAGCTCCTTGTTTCTTAGGCTGCTGCACACACTCCTGGCCACTCAGTCGTTGTCATGGGAATGCTCCGGTCTAGAAAAGTGGGCCTGGGAGATGTGCTGATCTTCCAGGCTCTATCCTTGTGACCCTGAGCAGAGAATAACGTCCTTGGTCCATATCAGCTGAATTCTCCATAGAGATGATTCCGCCGACTGAGAGTCAATATTAAATCCTGGGATTATTCTAGGCATTAATCTGTGCTTTCGATAGCACCTCTGCTAAAGATACGTCTCCATATAACTTAATGTCTTTTACCTCAGTGTGATGGTTAATTTTATGTGCCAGCTTGGCTCAGCTGTGATTCTCCGTGGTTTGGCAGACACTGTACTGGTTGTTGGGTTTCCTAATGTAATGTAATACACTGTAATGTAATGTAATGCAATGCAATGCTGTGCAGTGCAATGTAATGTAATGTAATCACTGTCCATGATGTGATATGTGATGATCAACCAATCAGTTGAAAGGGGACTTTCCTTGGGAGTGTGGTCTGCCCTCAGTATATAAATGGATGTTCTGGCAGAGTCTACTCTCTCTCTTGATTCTGCACTCTTCTTGTTGCCTGACCCCCAGTTCCTGGTACGTAAGCCTGCAGTCTTTGGATTCTCCAGCCCCTGCAATCCCATGAGCCAGCAGAGGTCTCCAGCCTGCTGCCTGGCCGAAAACATCCCAGCAGACATTCTTTCACTGGATGCATGCCTGCAGGAGGCCAAGTTAACTTAGCAGCTTTACCTACCTCTTAGAGCAGTTGAGTGAGTCAAGAGCAATTATGAGAGTGAATTTCTCTATAAAGTGCCGTTTGATAGGAGGTATGGTTTCAGAGCTATGGCGAGCCCTGGACTATGGTAATTTTTGAACAGCTGTTCTTTCAGGGGTCCATTTACACCAATCACTCTCCACTGTCTCCTCCATTCTACCTTCATTTAGATTTTGGGAGAAGTTTGTTAAATTTTGTATTTATAGAATTTTTTAATCCACATTGTGAGTATATGAGAGAATTATAAGCCATTCAGTCTGAAACTTGATGGATGGGAATTGCTAGATAGATACTGAATCCGTAAAAGGAAAACATAGTGAAAACTGATACAATAATATGTATAATTAGGGCAAACCTATTTTTAAAATACTTGAGTTAGCCAAATAATTTTCTTCTCTCCCATTTTGTCTATGTAAACACAGCTTCAGTCAGCTAAATTCATGACGTCACTGAAATGAGAAAGATCTGCATTAGAATAACATTTAAATGAACTTTCAGTATGGATTGAATACAACAACCCATAAAAATGCATTGTTACTATTTCGAACATCATGGAAATTAGACTTAATTATCTGTGCAATTTTCTAGAAATAGCATTTTAGCATTTTTGATCGAGTATAGGTCATTAATTTTAAAATAGAAATGTACCAAGCTGCTTTGAAAAAATATCCTCAAAAACATAATGTCTAAATCTGCCTGTTGGAACAGTCTCTCTCTTCTTCCCTGGCCTCATCCCCAAGTATTCTGCCACCACCTCTGCTTCTCACAATGGCGAATCGAGCCTTTTTGTAAGTTTGCTTGCGTCTTCGTTTTCAGACCATGACATTTTGCAGTGGCCGGCTGGGTTCATGTGAATGCAAATTTTCACTTTAGAGCCAGAAAGGAAACGGCTTCGCTCTTCTGTAAGTTTCCAACTTTGAGAGGACATAGGTTAATGGCTTTTTATTACTGAGCTTTTCCTGGGGGAAAAGTCATCTTATATTTTCTCAGGCCGTGCCTATGTCCACCTGGGAAAAACTGAAATTTATCAAGTGAATTAACTTGGCTGTTTCGATGAAACTGTCAGGCTCCACAGTGGATGTTTTTCACGGCTCATTTTCTATCAAGGCGACCGATGTTCAACGCGTGTTCCCAAAGCACTTGAGGCTGTGATTTCTTTTTTCATCTTTTCTTCCTTCATGTAAATTTGTTAACACAGGTTAATGAACTGGGTTAGCCTTCAAGCAAGCCTTGTGTGCAGAAGAACTTTTTCGTCATGAACTGCTTGTTTCTTAGTTGTGCTGTCAGATCGAATTTTTCACTGTTTGTTCCAGAATCATCTTCAAGGCTCCTCCCTGAAGCCCACGTTGATACTGAGTCTCCAATTTGCGTGTTGGCCTGCCCTCTGGGCCCTACCTTCTGATTGGTTCTCTTCCATGTCCATCCAGTGAACGCCTGCTTTCTGGTTGGTTCTCTTCCCCGTCCACCCAGCCGGCTCTATTCCTCACCACCATTCGTGCTCCTGCCCGTGCAGTTGGCAGCCTACCTCGTTCCCTGTCTCTCCCTGGTCTCTGTATTCTGGATGTCCTTCTGTAGGAAGTGCTGCCTGCACATACAGTCCCTGGGGGACTCAGGGTTCTTGGAGATCATAGATGCCGCCTTGGTTTTCACTGACCCGTCCGCAGGTTGTGATGAGGATTCCCTAGATGCTGTGAGTGTGGAGGTGGCCCGTGTTGGAGACAACACCGAGCCCAAGTCATGGATGAAGGAAGTGTCCAGTCTGGTCAGCTTGGGGGTGGAGGGCCCCTTGGAATCAGTATGTTTAAGGGGCTGAGTCATCTCTTTAGGTGGAGCTCATCCTAAACAGAGTTAGGCAGACAAGCTTGAGCCAACATCAAAGGGAAGAAAGAGACACCGAGTACATCGCTGTGCTTGTCACTTGGGCTTGTCTCTGGGTCCAGGGTCCTCTGGGGTCTTTTCTGATGTTTGTGTGTGTGTGTGTGTGTGTGTCAGAGAGAGAGAGGGCGGAAGAGAGACAGCTAACACGAGCACGAGTGAGACAGAATGGAGTAAAAATAATAAAAAGAGTTTTGTGGTAGAATGCAAAACACAGTCTCAAATTACTCCCACCCAGGTATGACTTTGTTGCTCTTACCATCAAGAAGTAAAGCAACCCCCCCCCCCCACCTTGAGCCTGGGCTGGCCTCCTGCTTTGACCCATAGGACATGGTAGAAGTGACCTGTTGTGACTTTCTGAGACTAGAACGCTGCCCTGAGCCTGCCACGTACAGAAACCCATCTAACCCACGGGGAGGAGAGGCCAAATGGAGGGGAGTAGCCACCTGGAGGGGAGCTGAGGTGCCCAGTGACAGCCAGCACCAGTGACAAGATGTTTATGTGAAGCCATCTCAGGCCTCAGGCTGGTTGTCGGTCTAGCTCCACATAGCTGCCAGTGAGCCCAGGGGGAACTAGCAGAGAAACCTAGTCAGCCCACAGAAATGTGAAAAATAATGAATCACACTGTTAGAAGTTACTGAGTTCTGGGCTGATTTGTCACACATTAAAGGCTAACCGAATCAAGCTGCTGTAGTTCAATTCCTCTTAGATATTTTGGTTTCTATCTTCCACTTCTTTGGAGACTATAACATGTCTCCAAAGTGATGAGAGAATTTATTATCTAAGCAGGTGGCAAGCAAATTCCTTTGAAGGAGAGAATATTCTTTTTGGGTGTGTGTTGATGGGGGGCATAGAGACTGCTTGGAGAGTTGCTTTGGGGCAGAGAGACCTGGGGGCCAAGGTAACCAAATTTATTTCTCATATAGGGACTTGGGGGCTGGGGAGAGAGGAGGATAGAATGGAACTGAGCAACCCTTTGGGAGGTGGGAGCCAAGTTTGTAAAAAAGTCCAAGAGACTTGTATGAAGAGGCTGTAATTGCTGCAATATAAGTCTCTTGGTTATTTCCTGTATTCTCAAATGCCTTCAGTGAATTTTATCTGTGTGGGCCCGCAGGGATATCTGGGTAATGCATAGTGTCAGGACGTGGAGGGCTCCAGAGCTTCCATCACGTTGTAGATGCTGGTTGTTGGTGGGGAACTAACATCAAGAGGGTTCCCAGAGACCAACTGATAAGATACATGCCCATCTTTCATGCCAATGAGCTTCCTGGAGAAATCAATATGGCGCTTGTTATGGATTGAACTGTGTCCCCCCAAAATATGTATCAACTTGGCTAGTCCATGATTCCCAGTATTGTGTGATTGTCCACCATTTTGTCATCTGATGTAATTTCCTATGTGTTGTAAATCCTACCTTAATGAGGTGGGAATATCGGCAGTTATGTTAATGAGGCAAGACTCAATCTACAAGATTAGGTTTGTTTTAAGTCAATCTGTTTTGAGATATAAAAGAGAGAAGCGGAACAGAGAGACAGGGGGACCTCATAACACCAAGAAACAAGAGCCAGGAAAATAGCACATCTTTTGGACCTGGGGCCCTGCGCTGAGAAGCTCCTTAACTGGGGAAGATTGATGACAAGGAGCTTCCCCTAGAGCCAACAGAGAGAGAAACCTCCCCCTTGGAGCTGGCACCCTGAATTCAGACTTCCAGCCTCCTAGACTGTAAGAGAATAAATTTCTCTGTTAAAGCCATCCACTTGTGGTATTTCTGTTATAGCAGTGCTCGATGACGAAGACAGTGCTGATTTCTACCCTAGTGGGGCAACCCTAGTAAGGCCAGCTGGAAACCAAGTGTTGGTTCCTTCACATCTTGTTAGACTTTCCCGAGGCCTCTAAATGACAATTCTAGTCTTCTTTTCTTTGCTCTTCAGTGTGCTCTGCTCATTCAAAATCAGCCTCTGCTGTGTTTCTGCAGCTGGTGCCTGAGAGCTGAGGTGATTCAACGAGGTAATTAACACCAAACACGAAACAATCAGCATGTGTGGGTGATCAAGTCTAAATAACTCAAGAAGAAATACTTGATGTGTCTGGCATGTTTAGATACAGACGTTCACCTCATTTGCCTTCGGAATAGGCTTACGGATTCCAGGCTGGTTTGTAGATTATAAATAATGAGGATATTACTCATGGCCTGAAAGCATGACATTTGCAAATCACATCATCGTTCTCTTCAGAAAATACCACATTATTCTGTTTTGACATAGTTTATTTTCTGGAAGGAGAGTGGTTATCTATACAGGCTCACCTCAAAGCGCCTACAACTGATGGAGCATTATCATATTATGTAAATAATTTAGGCACGAGTGTCATTACAGGCATAAATCAAAAGGACATCTTATGTTTCCTGATTTGCCTGTTTGTGAAATTTATGTTGAGTTTAGTAAGGAAGTAAGTAACCTGCAGAACCAGTCACAGGGCTGAAACATCACCAGCTGCTGGGAGCCAGGCAGCAAAAGCAAGAAGCTGTAACTTCATTGGCTGGTGTTAAAAAGAACTGATGTTTACTGGGTAGATGCGGGGTGGGGGGTGGGGGGGTATATTTTGAAAACTGGCTATAGAATGAACTGTTGCTCTAGAGCAGCAGTTCTCTATCTGGAGCTTGTGTCAGTCGCCTGGTGGACTTGTTAAAACCCAGACTACAGGGCTCCACCCCCAGCGTTTCTGATTCGGGTGCGGCCCGAGAATTTGCATTTCTTCCAGTTCCCTGGGGCTGCTGAAGCTGCTGTTCAGGGGACCACAGACTGAGAACCACTGCTCTAGAAGAGCAAAGAATTTTCCTGAGATTGGGAAGGGCAATGAAGTCCAGAAACAGTGGAGTCTTACGTTCAATTGGAAGTTTTCCTGAACTATGCGGATATGCTCCCATTTGACATTATTCCCAACATTTGCCAAGTCTTTTGTGATGGTCAATTTTATGGGTCAACGCGGCTGGGTTACGGTGCTCCAGTGTTGGGTCAGACATTAGTCTAGACTCTGTTATGAAATAATTATTGTTAGTTGCCCTCTAGTCGACTCTTACTCACGGTGACCCCATGTGAGCCGAGCAGAACTGTTCCATGGTGTTTTCAAGCCTGTGACCTTTCAGAAGCAGATTACCCTCCATAATGTGAGTGGGCCTCATCCAATCAACTGAAGGTCTTAAGAGCAAAAAGGGAGTTTATCCGAGGGAGGATTCTACCTCCAGACTATAAATAGACATTTTGCCAGAACTCCTTCATTCTTCCTGTTGCTTAACCTATGGATTATGGGGACACAAGACTGCAGGAGTCTCCAGCCTGTCACCTGACCTACGGATTTTGGACATGCCATACCCCACAATCTTGTGAGTCAGTTTCTTCAAATACATCTCTCTTTCTCTTTGTATGTATCTCACTGGTTCTGTTTCTCTGGAGAACCCTGTCTAGGACCATCTGATGCATTCAGTAGCCTTGTTGGGCTCTTTAGGGTGTGGTCTATGGGCCTTTAGTTTGACAGCCCTGAGAGCTTCTTAGAAATGCAGATTCTCAGGCTCCACCAGGACCTCCTGATTCAAAGCCTACAGTTTAACAAGATCCCCAAGTGGCTTGTTTGCACATTGACATTTTAGAAGCGCTGCCAACCTTTAAAATATCAGCTTCACCTGGGATGCTTTTTAAGCCTATAGATTCCAGGACTTGACCCCAGCCCTCTGAGCCAGATGTCTGGGAGAGGGATCTGAAAATCTGTGTTTGACAAGGGGATCAGATGATTCTTATGACCAGGCACGTTTGGGGAAAAACTACTTTAAGGGAATAAGGAGAGTCGTTTCCACGCTTAGAGTACATGCAGGCAGGGCGTGGGCAATGGCCGCAGGACAGAGGTAGGGGTAAAAAGTGAGCATAGAGTAGGGATGTGGAATCAGAGATGATGGAAGGATGTAAGCCCTGTACCCCAAGAACCCTAACACAGACCTGGCAATATCAGAGAGGACTGTTTTTCCTCTAGACCAGTGGGTCTCATTGGTGGGAGAGGAGAGAATTTTTCCCCTGGAGACATTTGGTAATGCCTGGAGGTATTTTTAGTTGTCACAGTTGGGGGTAGGGTGGTATTGGTATCTAGCGGGTAGAGGCCAGGGATGCTGCTAAACATCCTACAATGCACAGGACAGCCCCCACCACGAAGAGTTATCCCACCCAAACTGCCAACAGTGCTGAGGTGGAGAGACCCTGGTCGAGCCCAGTGGTTCTCAAAGTGTGGTCCAGCAGCATCAGCATCGCCTGGGACCTTGTTAGAAATGCACATTGCTGCACTCCGTCTCAGACTACTGGATCAGACAAGCTAGCGCCAGGGTGTAGCCATCTGTGTTGTAAGATGTTCCAGGTGATTCTGATGCAAGTACACCCTGAGAACTGTAGTAGGTAGTATGGGAGATCACGGGTATTTTATATACAAAGTGACTATATGAAGTGAAAGGAAAGGGTAGCCCCAGAAGGCTTTTATACTTGGGGATATCTAGTTTCAACTCCGTATTAGCAGCCACCCAGACCTCATGCTAGTGTTTCTCAGAGTGGTCCAAGCAAGGCCACCTGCATCTCTTGGCCCCACTCTGGGCCTAAGGACTACAAGCCAATCAGGTGAGTTGTATATACTTTAAAAGTTTGAGAAGCGCCGCCTTACCTACCAAAATGAAGGTCACTGTTTCCTCTATTCCCTGCTCTGACTGCAAATGATTTTTTTCTTTATTTCCATTTTAAAGCTATACTAGGTATTCAATTTAACCTGATTTCATGGGTATACAGTGGTGGATATATATACTCTCCGGGCCATAGGTTTTTCATCTTTCTGCAGAGCCCAGCAGCGTGTGGAGGGGGCCTTAGGGCCTTGCCAGGCGGGGTGGGCACATTTGCTGTTGAGCCGGGCTGGTTCTTGCTTGGCTCTTCACCCAACCAGAGAGGCGCCATTTGTAACTGTTTTAGGAACTGGGCTGCTGACATAAGGACAGCACCTCCTAACGTCTTTCGTGTCCCTGCGCACAGAGAATGGTGCGCTTTATACAGCACAAGGACGAATGGCAGGGGGCTTTGGAGCTCTTGCCCAGGCTGCTTGGAGGCAAGGATATACCGTCTGGGGCTGTGTTGACCCTCTGCCACCCAGCCATACCGAGGGCCCACTGGACCAGCGTATTCCGCATGACCACGTGCTACGGTGCGCTGGTTAGGAAGCCCCTATCTGGGGCTGAGCACCAGCTGCTGCCTTTAGATGCTGGTTTGACTTGGCTCCCACCAGTCCCCACTCCTTTATAACTGGTTCCGTTTCTTTAGGTCTCTTGCTGGCCCTTACAGCATTTGCGTTTTCAACTCTTAGATTACACATATGTAATGTATGCTTTTATTGTCCTGGAGAAGGACATCATGCTAAGTAGAGGGTCAGTGAAAAAGGAAGACCGTCAATGACACGGATTGACACAGTGGCTGCAACAATGGGCTCAAGCATAACAACAATTGTGAGCAGGACTGGGCAATGTTCCGTTCTGTTGTACATAGGGTAGCTGTAAGTCGGAACCAACTCAGTGACATCTAACAACAAGAATAATAACATGCCTTTATTATTAATACAATAGCTTAGAATTTATAAATAATACCTACATTAAATAAAATAAGAGCTAGCAATATATTCAGCATCTGGGGCCACTAACTGAGCTCAGTAATATCTACCATATTGTATTATGAACTGATAGTTGGACATCTGTCAGCTACAGCCAAAATGAAGGGAGAAGATTTGGATTCATATCGGGGGGTGGGTGCGTCTAAGAGGGAGATCCCCAATTATTTGGCTTTCTTTGGCTCTGGGTTTTTGGCTTCGGGGAGTTTGGTTGACCTAAGCATGCTATCATGGGTGTTAGCTCCATTGGAGAGAATATAATCTTACTCAATCCTTGGGAAGTTGAGAAACCTGTTTAGATATCCTGTTCCATCCATTTCCTCTGAGCTGTAGCGCTCTCTAGTTTCTGTGAGGCCAAAGAGCAAGGAGTCGTCACGGACATTCTCAATGAGCACTATGTTTAGATGAGGACTGGCCCAAACCACTTTCTCAGGTCTTCTAATAAGGTCAGCCCACAGGAGGGGCCCATTATCCCAGAGAGAACCACTGCCCTACAAACAGCAAAACACCCTCCAGTGAAAATGTATTAGCGAGGTAGGGGTCAGGGATAGCAATCCCTCCCCTGAAAGTGTTAATATGCCTTCCTAAGCACAAAACTTACCGTCAAGGACAGGCTTTGGCAGTGCAATAGGGGAAAATATCTCGCAAAGCAGTTAAAAGCCTGAGAGCCAGGAGAAGAAGAAAATTTGAGAAACGGATCACCGAGAACAAGTTACGTTTAATTCACAGAGAAGCCAGAGCTGCCACGGTACTGCGTTACTGAAAATGGAAGAATTGAGCTTGCCACTTGGAATATAGTTAGAAGTTTGATTTTGTGAAAATGAAGACTCTTCCTATGCAAAAAAAAGAAAATAAGATGGAAACATTGGTGTCTGGGGAGTCAACTAATGGATTCCAAGCAATTTATTTCAATTCCATTCAGTTCAAGAGATCAGTAGTGGTTTATTATTCTACCTTGTTTTGAAATAGTATAAGTTTCATATTTTTCATCATGGTTATGAATAAAATAAGTCCCTCAGTAGGGAAATATAAAAAAATTAATCTCAGGGCAGGAAAACATTTAGGAGTGGTTTGCAAGTGTCGTTCTTGGGATTGGTGCACAAGATGGAGAAGGGCATTATGTGGAAAAGATCCAAGGGTCATGCCAGAGGAAAAGTGATGATGAATCATCAACAGAGACCCACAGGAAAGTAGGCAAAGCAGGAAGAGATCCTCCCAGCAGGCTGACACAGCACAACTGCACAGTAATCCTTGTTTTATGCTCTGAGCTGGGTAGTCTGTGGAAAACATGCTTTGCAAATTGGGGCTTTTCATTGAAGAGTCCATGGTGAGAGGTCAGAAGAGGGTCACAAAGGTGGTTTAAATTTGGAAAATTAGAATCATGATGAAAGAGTAAGGCAGGTCTCCTTCAAGTGAGGTCCCCAGACATTCCTAAGCATCAGTCTCCCCGGGGAGCTTGGTAGAAATCCAATTTCTAAGGCCCCATTCCATACCTACTAAATCAGAAACTCTCAGATAGGGCCCAACAGTCTGTGTTTTAACAAGTTCTCTGGATGATCATGATGAATGCTAAAGTTTCAGAGGGCTGGGTCAAGGGAACCAGGCTCATTAGCACAGAAGAAAGAGGGCGGAAGGGAGACTTAAGACAACTTTAGCTCAAGCTCAAGGTCAGCAACTTGCTTCCCCTCATTTCCAACCCATTTCTCCTGAGGACAGGGCAACGGGGTAGAGAAACGGGAGCATGGGGATTAAACCCTGGTCGCTGGTTAGAATCACCCGGGGAATGTTTGTAACAGCACACACACTTGTGTATTCTGATTTAGTTGTTATTCTTATTTATATATTTTTAAAGCTCCCAAAGTAAGCCTACTGTGAGCCAGAGCTGAGAACCACGAGTACCCATAGGACCTCCTGGTGATGGCAGAGGAAGTGGTTGGGAGACATGTGCTCCTGACCTATTGGGGACTCACAGGTAAGAGAGCTAGGAGAACATGTCCCCAAGGAAAGCCAGGCTGTTGAGGGTCCCTTCAGGATTACCAATGCCACTGGTCCCAGAAGTGGGTACCTTCTGTCTCAGGATTCCCCTGAGAAGGTTCAGCCACATCAAACTCCTCCTCCTGCCTGTGGCCCTTGCTCGATATGAAGACCACCTTGTCATTTATCTTTTCTAAAGTGATATTGTTCTGGGTATAGTTCCTGCCTTCCCCTCCATTTTTCCTCCCTGCCCCAAGGAAAACGGCTGTGTTTTCTTTTCCACCATGCTATGCACTCAGCTCAACATCACTTCAAGCTGACAATATCAGGCTTCAAGGAAACGTCAGAGCTAGAGTTGACTTGCAGCTGAAGAGTAATGCTTTCTTTTGGATGTTCATCAGTTTGGCTTTAGGTGCAAGGAATTTATTTATTTTCTATATTGCTCTAGATTTTGGCAAAAGAAACAAATCTTTTAAAATTATTCATATCTTCATTTTCTCAACTGCTAGCAAACAATAGATAATAAGGTAGAAAATTCTGTTTCAGAGGTAAAATGAGATAATGTTCAGAAGTAAAATGGAATGAACATGTTTTAGGATTTAAGCCTCTGATGTTCTCTACTTGCCTTTATAAATAAGTACCACCCTTAGTTGTAAGCCTACCTTTGAAGGGGATAAGAGGATGACATGGCTGGTTTATGTGACAATGTTCTTTGTACCTTTCCCACTAGTGTTGTAACTAGTCTTTTTGTACCTACAGTTATGATAGCTTAATTTGTTCCTAGACCTTTCCCTCTGCTCTGCCCAGGATTTCCTTCGACGTACTCTTTCAGTGATGGTAAGTAGGGCTGAAGATAATTCAAAAACAGTTGCAGCAGTATATTGACAGGGAACTGCCAGAAATTCAAACCAGATTCAGAAGAGAATATGGAACAATGGGCATCATTGCTGATGTCAGATTGATCCTGGCCGAAAGCATGGAATAACAGAAAGATGTTTTTACCTGTGGTTTATTAACTATGCAAAGGCATTTGACTGTGTGGATCATAACAGATTATCGATAACATTTGCCAAGAATGGGAATTCCAGAACACTTAATTGTGCTCATGCAGAACCTGTACATAGACCAAGAGGTAGTTGTTTGAACAAAACAAGGGGATACTGGGTGGTTTAAAGTCAGGACATGTGTGCATCAGGGTTGTATCCTTTCACCATACTTATTCTACCTATTTGCTGAGCAAATAATGTGACAAGCTGTGTTATGTGAAGAAGAGCGCAGCATCAGGGTTAGAAGACTCATTTGCAACCGGTGATATGCAGATGACACATCCTTGCTTGCTGAAAGTGAAAAGGACTTGAAGCACTTATTCATGAAGATAAAATTCTACAGCCTTCAGTATGGATTACACCTCAACATAAAGAAAACAAAAATCCTCACAACTGGACCAATAAGCAACATCCTGATAAACAGAGAAAAGATTGAAGTTGTAAAAGATTTAATTTTATTTGGATTCACAATCAATGCCCATGGAAGCAGCAGTCAAGAGATCAAATGACACATTGCATTGGGCAAATCTGCTGCAAAAGACCTCTTTAAAGTGTTAAAAAGCAAAGATGTCACTTTGGGGACTAAGGTGTGCCTGACCCAAGCCATGGTATTTTCAATCGCCTCATATGCATGCGAAAGCTAGACAATGAGTAAGGAAGACCGAAGAATTGATGGCTTTGAATTATGGTGTTGGAGAAGAATATGGAATATACCATGTCCTGCCAAAAGAATGAACAAATCTGTCTTGGAAGAAGTACAGCCAGAATGCTCCTTAGAAGTGAAGATGAAGAGACGTTGTCTCATGTACTTTGGACATGATATCAGGAGGGAACAGTCCCTGGAGAAGCACATGATGGTTGGTAAAGTAGAGGAAGACCCTCAATGAGATGGATTGACACAGTGGCTGCAACAGTGGGCTCAAACATAGCAATGATTGTGAGAATGGTGCAGGACTGGGCAGTGTTTCGTTCTGTTGTACATGGGGTCACTATGAGTTGGAATTGACTCAACGGCACCTAAGAACAACAAGTGGGGCTACTTTTCTCTCTACCCCTTGGCCATGTATTCCCAATGAGGACCCAGTATTATACAAAAGTCTTTGATCCAATGTGTGTATTTTGTGCTGGAGGATGGGAGTTTATCCTTGGAGAGTTTTACCTCTGAGCTGGCCCTTCATCTGTGCCTTCAGCAGGCTATTCCAATGATTTGTCTAGCCAGCAACTTCTGGATAGTGTAGTATATTATATGACAAGTGGGTCACATGATCTTGGGCATACTCTTCCACCTCTCTTTCTATAAAATTGGGTAGCTGTTCTGATGCAATATTATATCGGGTACCATGCCAGTGGACTAAACACTTTATAAGCCCTCAAATAGTGGTGCAGCCTTAGGCCCTGTGACAGAAAAGGGCAAACCCATACTGTGTATACACGATTATTTCTGTGAGACATGATCATTGACTCTTTCAGGATAGGAAGAGTTTAATGTGGCTAACTTGCCCCAAGTAGAGAGTTAGTCTCCTTGAAGAGTGGTGCCATCCTGGGGACTCAACATTTGTCTCTGTTGCTCTCTGACTAGAAATCAGTGGCAATAGTAACTAGACCAGCCCTAGGGCATCCAGACTGTTGGGTCCATGGGTGGTCTCTGTCTCTGCCACTGTGACCAATATGTCTAGGAGCTCATCATGTCAACAGAGTGGCCAGTGATAGGGGTTGGCTGATGTCAACTGGCCTAATCATTTTGTCTGCTTGGTTATTTAGTGCCCCTTCACTGTGGATCCTCCTGGTGGACATTAACATGTTATACAAATATTTTTACACTCTGCGTCCACTCCCAAATATCCATTCACACCCCTCCATCCCTGATCTCTTGGTTCTTATCTTCCAATCTGTCTTAATTTCATAGAGTTTCCATAACAAAATACCACAAAGTGGGTGGCTTTAAAGAACATAAATGTATTATCTTACACTTCTGGAAGCTAGAAGTCCAAATCAGGGTATGGGCCATGGGGATTCCTTCTGGAGACTTTAGAGAGGAACTGTCCCATGCCTCTCTCCTAGCTTCTGGTAGTTGCTGGCAATCCTTGGTGTTGCTTTGCTACTTATAGATGCATCTGCCTCCAGCGTCACATGGTGTGTGTCTTCCCCTTGTGTGTGTATTACATGTATACCCCCTTTTATAAGACACCACTCAGAAGGGAGTAGGATTAGGACCCATGCTACTCTGGTGTGAGTTAACTGGTAGTATTACCAAAGAAAGACCCTATTTCCACCAAAATGGCCACATTCACAGGTACAGGCTTTAGGACTTCAGTATATATTTTTGGGGGACAAATTTAATCCTTAAAACAATCTTTTTTCCTTCTAGGTCCATGACTAACTAGCTAGATCATTTACAAATTCCCATGAGTCCATTTATATCCTAATCTTAGGCCACTTTTTATTCCACACAAAATGATCAGATGCATTACCCAAAACTCTGCTCCTTGGGAGAATTTCCCTCAACAATATCTTTCAAAGGCACCCTGATTATTGCCACACACCCACATACTAACTCATTCGTAAACCAAGCTCAGACTTTTCCTTCTTCCTTCAGCTGGTCGAACAGAATCACTCCATCTAGCATAGGATGAAGGGAGGAAGAGGTTCTGGGGTAATGGTGGTGGTTGACATTGAGGTGTAGGCTACCTGCTCATGCAGCTTGCTTGTGCTGTCTGGTCCTACTCTTGTTTGGACCCAGATGAACCGCTTCCAGCCTGCAATGGATTGCTGATGGACCTGCTTGAATTTATGACCTGGTGGATCTGAAAGAACTCAGCTCATGAAAGGCAGTTCTGGCCTTGTGGTCACTTGGTACCTGTGGTCTGGCATTGTGTTTCTACCATGGCCCAGTAGAACATCAGGCATTTTTCAAAAGACATGTAGTTCTCTGCTGCAAATGGCATACCCTTGCTCCAGAACCCATAGGGACGGCACAGTGACCCCCCCCCCAACTGGGGCTTGCCACAGACCCCACATGGTATCCCTACCACTCATACTTCCAACAATAGGGTTTGCCAGATTACATGGCCCAAGTGGCAGGGCTGCTTGTATCACAGCTGTGACCTCAGTCTTTTTTTGCTCTAAGTCCCATTCAAAGCTGGCAGATGTCCATATGATTCAGTATATGGACGGGAGCAGATTTTTTTGTCATGTTAAAATAAGAAAAAATGCATCTTAAACTGATGAAATATGGTATGTATGTTTTAGTTAAAAAAAAAAACAAAAGCAAACAAAAAAACCATAGAGGAAATGGATGACATTCTAGAAAATACAAATTAAAAATATAATTGACACAAAAAAATTAGAATAAAGAGACAAACAACAACAGCAACAACAAAACAAAACAATGAACAAACAAAAAGCAACCCAAAACCAAACAATGCCGGAATAAGGGAAAACGCGACTACAACAGTGCAACAAGCACTTGTCTTCCAAAGCGCTTACACAATTTTATGCCCTGATTCTGTAATACCACCCTAAATTCAAAGAATAAAACCAAAACTCTGCTGTCAAGTTGATTCTGCATAGCGAACCTATAGGACAGAGTCGAACGGCCCCATAGAGTTTCAAAGGAGTGGCTGGTGCATTTGAACTGCCAACATTCGGTTAGCAGCCAAGGCCCTAACCCCTGCACTACCAGGGATCCAGTTCAAAGAATAAGTAATTCCTATTCTATAACAGTATTTTGAGAGCGTAGAAGGAGATGAAAAAATTTCCAATGTATTTTATGAGAGGAGTAAAACCTTGATACTAAAATCTAATATCAAGAACGACAGAAGCAACAACCCAACATTATCCACAGATGAGTCTTGTTTACCAGTAGGAATTCAAATATTGAGTAATTTCGTAGGGCCTCTTTAAAACAGAATCGTGATCAAATTGGGTTTGTTCTAAGAATACAGAATGACTTGACAGTAGGCGATCTAACAATACAATTATTTATTAATAAGTCGAAAGGAATAACTATATTATAACATTACTATATTCCACAAGAATATTTTATAACATTCAAAAGCCATTCTTGATGTTTTCCTTTAGATACTCGTACTGTTGTTGTTAGTTGCTGTTGAGTTGACTCTGACTCACGGCGACCCCTTGGACAGCAGAACAAAACATTGCCCTCTCCTGCACCATCTTCACAATCATAAACACTGTTACTGAATTAGGAATAAAAATTGAATTTTTAAAAATCTTCATTGAGGAATGGTTCACATAAAATATAATTCACCAAATTTAAGTGGATGCTGTGATGATTTTCCTCCCATTTCTCCTTCCCCTATCCACTTCAAATTTAATTATAAACGTGAATTCAAGGCCTATTCGATAATTTTGTATGATAGCAGCGTTGCCACTAAAGTAATACTAGAATTTGTGAATGCCTATGCCACTGGAAGCACCTGAGCATAGACAGAGGAAAGCATTTTTTATTTCTACCATGAAGTGTCCTTGCCTGCTCCACAGTCATTGAACAGTAAGGGGATACATGATTGACAGCCCAGGAAATCCAATAGATGGCTATCCATTCCTTTAGGTGGCCCTCATTGCCTTCCCTGCTGGCACAGTCAACCCGGACAGATTGCCTTCAATACAGTGAATTACTACTCTTAATTACATGCCAGGGCTGGAATGCTGAGTGTGTTAAAAAGGACACATATTTTCAAGAATTACTAGCTGTCATCTATACAAATGCCTAATTCTTTTAAAAAAAACTCATTGATTCTTTGTCTTACTTACTCCAGATATCTCCTTTCAATACTTATTTTCTTACGTCACAGGGAGCTTCTGTCACAATAGAAGAAGATAGTAGAACTGTAGCTTTCCCACTTAAAAATACATGAAATTCATTAAGTAAGAACAACTGTTACAAAACAGATGCTACTGTGGAAGATGGAATTTCTGGTAATTTACTTTTGAATGTATAGAAGGAGTCCTCTTCTCAACCATTTTTGAACATTTTGTTGTTGCTGTTAGGAGCTGTCGAGTTGGTTCCGACTCATAGTGACCCTATGGACAGCAGCACAAAGCACTGCCCAGACCTGCGCCATCCTCACGATCGTTGTTATTCTGGAGCCCCACTGTTATGGCCACTGTGTCAATCCATCTCATTGAGGGTCTTCCTCTTTTTCACAGACCCTCTACTTTAGCAAGCATGATGTTCTTCTCTACGGGCTGGTCCCTCCTGATAACATGTCCAAAGTGTGTTAGATGAAGTCTCATCATCCTTGCTTCTAATGAGCATTCTGGCTGTACTTCTTCCAAGACAGATTTGTTTGTTCTTTTGGCAGTCCATGGTATATTCAATATTCTTCACCAACACCACAATTTAAAGGCGTCAATTCTTCTTCAGTCTTCCTTATTCATTGCCTAGCTGTCACATGCATATGAGGTGATTGAAAACACCATGGTTTGGATCAGGCGCACCTTAGTCCTCAATGGGGCATTTTTGCTTTTTCACGCTTTAAAGAGGTCTTTTGCATAGATTTTGCCCAGTGCAATGTGTTGTTTGATTCTTTGACTGGGCATTGATTGTGGATCCGAGCAAAGTGAAATCCTTGACCATTTCAATGTTTTCTCCATTTATCATAATGTTGCTTGTTGGTCTAGTTGTGAGGATTTTGTTTTCTTTGTGTTGAGGTGTAATCCATACTGAAGGCTGTGGCCTTTGATCTTCATCAGTAAGTGCTTTAAGTCCTTTCCGTTTTCAGCAAGATTGTGTCATCTGTGTATCGCAGGTTGTTAATGAATCTTCCTCCAATCCTGATGCTGCATTCTTCTTCATATGGTCCAGTTTCTCAGATTATTTGCTCAGAATATAGATTGAATAAGTACGGTGAAAAGATACAACCCTGATGCACACCTTTCCTGACTTTAAACCACTTAGTATCCCCTTGTTATGTTCAAATGACTGCCTCTTGATCTATGTACAGGTTCCTCATGAGCACAATTTAAGTGTTCCGGAATTCCTACTCTTTGCAATATCATCCATAATTTGTTATGATCCACACAGTCGAATGCCTTTGTATAGTAAATAAAACACAGGTCAACATCTTTCTGGTATTATTTGCTTTCAGCCAGGATCCATGAGACATCAACAATGATATCCCTGGTACCACGTCCTCTACTGAATCCGGCTTGAATTTCTGGCAGTTTCCTGTTGATGTATTGCTACAACCACTTGAATGATCTTCATCAAAGTTTTACTTGTGTGTGATATTAATGATATTCAGTAACTTCCACATTCTATTGGATCACCTTTCTTTGGAATGGGTACAAATATGGATCTCTTCCAGGTAAGCTGTCTTCCAAATTTCTTGGCATAGATGAGTAAGCACTTCCAGTGCTGCATCCATTTTTTGAAACGTCTCAATTGGTATTCTGTCAATTCCTGGAGGCTTGTTTTTTGCCAAGGCTATCAGTGCAGCTTGGACATCTTCCTTCAGTACCATTGGTTCTTGAACATATGCTACCTCCTGACATAGTTGAATGTCTACCAGTTCTTCTGGTACAGTCACTCTGTGTAATCCTTCCATCTTCTTTTGACGCTTCCTGTGTCGTTTACTTTTTTCTCTGTAGAATCTTTCAATATTGCAACTTGAGGCTTGAATTTTTTCTTTAGTTCTTTCAGCTTGAGAAATGCCAGTATGTTCTTCCTGCTTGGTTTTCTAACTGCAGATCTTTGCACATGTCATTATAATACTTTACTTTGTCTGCTGGAACTGGCTTTGAAATCTTCTGTTCAGCTCTTTGACTTCATCATTTCTTCCTTTCGCTTTACCTACTCTACATTCAAGAGCAACTTTCAGAATATCTTCTGACATCTATTTTGGTCTTTTCTTTCTTTCCTGTCTTTTTAATGACCTCTTGCTTTCTTCATGTAGGATGTCCTTGATGTCATTCCACAACTTGTGTAGTCTTTGGTCATTAGTGTTCAATGCATCAAATCTATTCTTGAGATGATCTCTAATTTCAAGTGGGGTATACACAAGGTCATACTTTGGCTCTCATGGCCTTGTTCTAATTTTCTTCATCTTGAACTTGCATATGAGCAATTGATGGTCTGTTCCACGGTTGACCCCTGGCCTTGTTCTGACTGATGATATTGAGCTTTTCCATCTTCTCTTTCCACAGATATACTCGATTTGATTCCTGTGTATTCCATCTGGCAAAGTCCACATGCATAGTCACCATTTATGTTATTGAAAAAAGGTATCTGTAGTGAAGAAGTCCTTGATCTTGCAAAATTCTGTCATGTGATCTCCGGCTTCATTTCTATCACCAAGGCCATATTTTCCAACTATTAGTCCTTTTTTGTTTCCAACTTTTGCATTCCAATTGCCAGTAATTATCAATGCATCCTGATTGCATATTTGATCAATTTCAGACTGCAGAAGTTGGTAAAAATCTTCAATTTCTTCATCTTTGGCCTTAGTGGATGGCGCATTAATTTAAATAATTGTTGTATTAACTGGTTTTCCTTGTAGGGGTATGGATATTATCCTGTTACTGACAGCATTGTACTTCAGGATAGATCTTGAAGTGTTCTTTTTGACAATGAATGGAACACCATTCCTCTTCAATTTGTCATTCCCAACATAGTAGGCTATGTGATTATCTGATTTGAAATGGCCAATACCAGTCCATTTCAGCTCACTAATGCCCAGGATATTGATGTTTATGCATTCCATTTCTTTTTTGATGATTTCCAATTTTCCTGGATTCATACTGCATACATTCCATGTTCCGATTACTAATGAATGTTTTCAGCTGTTTCTTATCATTTTGAGTCGTGCTACATCAGCAAATGAAGGTCCCGAAAGCTTGATTCCATCGACGTCATTAAGGTTGACTCTACTTTAAGGAGGCAGCTCCTCAGTTGTGTTTGGAGTGCCTTCCAACCTGAGGGGCTCATCTTCTGGCACTGTATCAGACAATGTTTTGCTGCTGTTCATTAGCTTGTCAGAAGTAGACTGCCAGATCCTTCTTCCTAGTCTGTCTTAGTCTGGAAACTCAGCTGAAAGCTGTCCACCATGGATGATCCTGCTAGTATTTGAATACTGGTGGCATAGCTTCCGGCATCACAGAACATGCAAGCCCCCACAGTACGACAAACTGACAGTCGCGTGAGTAGAACATTTAGTATGTTGTTAATTAAAATCCTGATACACTAGCTGGTAGCATACTTCCAAATTCAGAAAAGTTTTCATTCTTATTTCCCTAAAGAAACTTTGAAATGAATGAAATTTGGGCCAATGTAGAATCTTTCTAATTTATTTCCTCAATATACTCTGCATTTGAAATTTCAGTAACTCTCTGAAATAAATATTGGAATTTGTTCTTATGCCCATGCCATTTTTAAAAAAGTGAGCTGATTACCTTTGAGTCAAGAGCAACAAGCTATGAAGATGAAGCCTTCATAATCAGATGGTATACTTGGAACCAAACATAAATACAGAAGGTATTCTGACATATTCAACAACTCTATGTTTTTATTTAATGACATCCTTGTTTATGCCTCTTGACTAGCACTTTCTCACCTACCTGGATGCCAATTTCACACTTCACCACATCCAACCATCTCCCATCCAACTCAGAAGTAACCTTGAATGTTGTAGAGTTTGGAGTCTTCTGAAAGTATTATGGGAATGAAGGATTTATATTGCTACCTGGTCTACCTTCTTCATCTATGACTCCTCTTGAAACTCTATACCTCGTTCCCTGTTGCTGACATTGCTTTTCTTTTTTCATCTTTCTTTCCTTCCTCCTTCTCTCTCTTTTCAGTTTTTTAAAATCAGAATCATACATGGATATAGTTCAAAGGGTCAAAGAGTACTACTCCTTTCTCATTTTTCTTTCCCCAGAGTTAGCTACTGTCAACTCTTTTAGCTGATTCTTTTGGTATTTACTTTCGTTTCTCTAAAAAAATATATGTGTGTGTGTGTATATGTATACTAAGTGTCTTAGGCTAGGTTCTCTAGAGAAGCAAAATCAGTAAAGCGTATAAATATACATTCAAAGAGAGATTTATGTCAAGAAAACAGCTCATGTGACTGTAGAGGCTGGAATGTCCCAAGTCTGTGTACCAGGATAGAGGCTCCTTCTGCTTCCTGTAGCCAAAGGGGCCAGCGAGCCCAAGATCGGCAGGTCGGAGAGTAGGGCTTTTGTTTGCAGGCTGTGAAGATCTACAAATCCCAAGGTCAGCAGGCAAGACCACAAGGCTCTCCTGATTCAAGTAGCTCAGGGGCTGGCGAACCCAAGATTGGCAGGTTGGAGAGTAGAGCTCTTGCTCACAGGCTTGAAGATCAACGAATCCCCAGATTGGCAGATAAGCTGCTAGCTCAAGTCCCAAGAACCAGAGGTCAGATGAACAGGAGGCAGCTGCAGGATCCAGGGCAGGCAAAAGCCAAAACATCCGCTTATAGTTGGATACAGACCGCACGCACAAGGAAACTCCCTTTCAGCTGATTGGCTCTTCACAGCAGAGTGCATTGGAATAATCACATATAAACACTGAGAATCAGGGCCCAGCCAAGTTGACACACGATCTTAACCATTGCACTAAGAGTTTTTATTTTATTTCCATTTGAGGTGTTATTGACTGACTGTCTACTATGGAGGGTTAAGATTCATTTATTTTTTCACACTCCTCTGACCAAAGCCCACTACATTTAAGCAGACTTCCAGGCTCTTGTTTTTTCATTTGTTTAGTTTTCTATGCACTTATCACAAGTTAGGTCAAAACTCTCCTCTAGTTGTATAAATCTCACAATATCTTTGAACACATTAGATCGTTTATCAATTTCCTCTTGGACAAATCTGCCCTGGGGTCTTCTGACCTTCTCCAGTCGATACAGATATTCTCTAGTTCCGCCACACAGCTCTTGTCTTCATGGGTCTTCCTTGCCTCCTGGGGATTACCCTTGCTTCTTTCTTACTATGGATCCTTGGTTTCCCGGAACCTATCTTAATGTCTTCCTTTTTTTAAATTTTAATCCTTATTTTATGGCAAACATTCTCCTGTAACTTCCTAAGCACAGGTATAAGAGGTACATTTTCTGAGAACTTGCCTGTTTGAAAATGTGTTTATTCTGTCCTCATACTTTAATACTACTGTGTCTGGATGCAGAATTCTAGGTTAGAAATTATTTTCCACCAGCATTTTGAAGGCTTTGCTCCATTGTCTTCTAACTTGCAGTATTGCTATTGCAAAGTTTGATGACATTGTGATATTTTGATCTGCCATATGATACCTTATTTTTCTTCCTGGAAGGTTATAGGAGCTTTTCTTTGTCCCTATTGACATAATTTCATGCTAGTGTGCCTTGCAGTGAGTCTATTTTCACCATTGTGCTGTGCATTCAATGGGTCCCTCCAAATTGGAAACACACGCCCTTTGTTTATGAAAAAATTTTCTTGAATCATCTTTTTGATGATTTCTTCCTGTCCATTATCTCTGTTCTGTCTTTATGAAACTCTTATGATTTGGATGTTGGATTTGGATGTTGTAGCCTGTCCCTGGATGGTGCAAATGTTTAAGCACTCAAGTACTGGCTGGAAGATTGGCAGTTTGAACTCACCAAACTGGTGACCTCCTCCTGAAAGGTCACAGCCTTGAAAACCCTATGGAGCAGTTTTAGTCTGCACACATGGGGTCACCATGAGTCAGAATCGACTCATTGGCAGCTAACAACAACAATAACATCCTGCTTCTATATCCTGGTTATATAGGACACTGAGTGGGGGCAGCTGAGCATGTTAACTATTTGTACCATCCAGAAACTCTGTGTTTAATGTAAGCATAGTGTTTTCATTTAGGTTCAGTGTCTATTGGAGGGGTATTTATGTTGGTTATTGGCAGTGGTTAAGAGCTCGGCTGCTAACCAAAAGGTCGTCAGTTCAAATCCACCAGCTGCTCCTTGGAAACCCTGTGGGGCAGTTCATCTCTGTCCTATAGGGTCGCTATGAGTTGGAATCGACTTGATGGCAACAGGTTTGGTTTTTTTTTTGTTTGTATGTCACCTGCCTGTCAGATTGTCATATGGTGGTGGCTTGTGTGTTGCTATGATGCTGGAATCTATGCCACTGGCATTTCAAAAACCAGCAGATCACCCATGGTGGATAGGTTTCAGCAGAGGTTCAGACTAAGACAAACTAAATAGAAAAGCCTGACGATCTACTTCCAAAAATTAGCCAATGAAAATCTTTTGGATCACAGCAGAGTATAGTGCTGGAAGATAAGCCCCCAGGTTGGAAGGCACTCAAAGTACACAGTGGCTGAAACAATGCACTTGAGCATGCTAACAATCAAGAAGATGGCACAGGACCAGGCAATATTTTGTTCTGTTGTACATGAGGTCACCATGAGTTGGAGCTGACTGGACGGCAACTACCAACAATGACAACAAACTCTCCCAAAGCCACCATACATTTGTGCTTCCTCTGGGTTACAACAAAGGTCTGGGGTAAGTTACCCCAAGAGGAAGCTGTGAATTACACAGACTTGAGCGACAGTCTCATGGTTTTGCCCAGTCTCAGCTGTTTCTAACTGGGCACAGGCAAAGAGAAGCTGAGTCCAATTCTGCTTTGTCCTTGAGGGCGGAAGGAGCTTAGCAGGAGAATTAGTTCCTTTCTGTATCTATGAATCTTTCCCCCATTGCTAATGCCTGTTGTAACTGGAGTAGGTCAGCCAGACCAGGCTGATTCATGATTTTATGGTGAATGAAGTAGAACAGACCTGGACCTACTGGCAGGATTTCAAAGCTTGTATACCTTCCTCAGACCTCTGACTTCAATAATGAAAATTCAGCTGCTAAATCCAATTGGGATCCAGGTAAACAAGAGAGGGAAAGGCGAATAAGAGAAGGTAAATTAAATTATGAGGCAAATGTCAAGTAGAGGTCAATGTAGAAGTCAGCCGTGAGGGCAGGGTGCTATTGGGTACACAATCATATTTCCTGCTACTTTTCTGATGGGATCAAATTAAAGTTGGTAAATGGAGGCAGCTACAGAATAGGGATTTGTAGAATCAACTGCAGAATGAAACTCTCTAAGCCCACCTACTGAGATGGGAGTGGTGTGTCTTCAGTGTGCACTTGCTGATAGTGTGTCCTTTCTGTCTTTGGCTTGTGTCTAACGCATTTACAATCCACAGAATTCACCGCAATCCCTTGCATTCTGTGCAAACGACTGCAGCCCGGCTTGCTCGGTTCTGCTCAAGGAGCTCTCTCAGCACAAATCCCCTAGCCGCCAGCACTGTATCCTCCGGAGACCCGGGAGCACAGCTCTTTGATTTGTTCACTTCTGGCTTCAGCTGTAACCAGTGGGCTCTGGAATGAATTGAGCTTTACTCAAGTACAGACTGATTTTTCTCTCAACATGATCATGTCTCTGGCTCCCAACCTGAGAAATTCTCTCCCCTGCTCACTAAAAAGCCTGGATCCCAGGAAGAAGATAAGTGTGGAAAGAGTCAGAGATCCCCTGCCCAGCTTGAAACATGCAGCCATTCTGTCTGACAAAGGTGCAGGTTGAAAGAAAGGAAGCCCAGTGTACTGAGCCAGTTCACTGTTTGTGTGCGGGCTTCAGGGGTATATTTGAGTGACCTTGAAGTGAGATATTTTATGACTCTGCAGATCGATAGCAAAATAGAGAGATGCTTGACCAAGGTCCTCAGGATGCTCCCAAGATGGGGACATCTACCCCCTGGGCCCTCCTTGACATGCGCCAGCTTCCTTCTGAGAAGTGTGGGTCTGGTGCTGCCCTCATGGAACTTGCTGTCTGTTTGGAAGGATGACAAAACCCCCAGAAATCCAAACCCATCGCCATCGAGTTGATTCAGACTCATAGAGACCCTATAGGACAGAGTAGAACTGCCCCATCGAGTTTCCAAGAAGCAGCTGGTGGATTTGAACTGCCAACCTTTCGGTTAGCAGCCTGTGCTCTTAACCACTGTGCCACCAGGGCTGGATGACAAGAGTGCATAAAATGACAAAACCATGGGCTGTGCCTCAGAGTGTCAGATGAAGCAGCACCAGGACAGCTGCCTGAATGCCGGTAGTGGTTCTGAACACCAACTCTGGGCGAGATTGCCAGGTGTTGAGTCCCTGCTCGGCAGCTTATTAGTGTGATCTTAGACCCATTAATGGTCCTCTTTGTGCCTTGGTTTCCTCAGCCGTAGATGGAATTTGATAACAGGACCCACAAAGAAGATTAAACTAGTTATACATGTGTCTTAGTTATCTAATGCTGCTATAACAAAAATATCACAAGTGGATGGCTTTAACAAACAGAAGTTTACTCTCTCACAGTCTAGTAGGATAGGAGTCTGAATTTAGGGCACCAGCTCCAGGGGATGGCTTTCTCTCTCTATCAGCTCTGGAGGAAGGTCCTTGTCATTAATCTTCCCCTAGTCTAGGAGCTTCTCAGCACAGGAACCTCAGGTCCAAAGGACACGCTCTGCTCCTGGCATTGCTTTCTTGGTCGTATGGTGTCCCCCTGACTTTCTGCTCACTTTTGTCTCTTATATCTCCAAAGACACTGACTTAAGACACAATCTAATCTTGTAGATTGAATCCTGCCTCATTAACATAACTACCACTATTCCCACCTCATTAACATCATAGAGGAAGGATTGACAACACATAGGAAAATCACATCAGATGACAAAATGGTGGACAATCACACAATACTGGGAATCATGGCCTAGCCAAGTTGGTACACATTTTTTGGGGACACAATTCAATCCATAGCAGCATGTAAGCTCTTAGAAGAGCACCTGGCTTGGTGCTCTGATTTTATGAGCTGAGTTAAAGTTTCCCTTTCTTGATCAATAAGTCTTTTAGGAAGTCATGGGAATGAGTAGTCCCATCTAGTTGAGTCAGGTTGAGCAAAGGAGTCTTCATGGAGGAGCTGAGCTGGGCCTTGGGAGATGTGTAAGATTTTGTTAGGTGGAGAAGACAGGAGAGGGTGTTCCTGGTAGGGAAACTGCTAAAACAAAGGCATGGAGGCAGGAAAGATGGAGGATAAGGAGCCTTCTTATTTTGAGGTGGGGGGCAGAGTTTAGGATACCAGTACTGTGATCGCCCACCCCTGGCAGTCAGTCCTGTCAGGTGAGGAGCTAGATGAGTCCTGAGGATGAGTAACAAAAGTCTGTAGCAGCTTATTGTGCCAACCTGCTGACCTGTAGGCATGAGACCTGGGTTCATCTGTTGGATGGATCAGCTGGTTCCAGCTGGAGTAGAGCATTTAGTCTGAAGAGAAGAGAGGGACATTGAGAGCAAGATTGAAGCAAAAAGTGGTTGGAGGAAGGGAAGGAGGTGCTATCAAAGTATCGTCATGGGGGTAGGTGACAGCTGAATACCAGTTGGGTTCACATCAACATCAGGGTATTTTAAGTCATTGTGAAAAGATTCTCAAGGGTCTTTCTCATAAGACATTTCCCTTTCATCTCCCCTTACTCCTTTCACCTTGTTCCATTTGCTGAACCATCATACGAGCCCATTTTAATCTTGTGGAGATCTGAGACCCCAATTACAGATTTGGGGCAGCTCCCTCTTTCTCCTATATTAGGAGGCTTCCCTCTGCGACAGAGATGGACATTCTAGTCCTTATGTACGGCCTCCACACACTAGTATCCTTGTTGTTCCTAGGCTCCTCCACTGTACTTAGATCTGTATTCCTTCTCAGTAATATTGTGGCTCCTTTTCAACACTAGTAAGAAAACTGGAGCCCCCAGGGACACAGTCTATGCATAGTTTGTGTTTCATGGAGCCCAGAGTTAATTTTTGGTAGAAGTCACTTGGAGTATGTCTAAGGGCTGCCATAATAAAATACCACAAAGTGGGTGGCTTTGAAGAACAGGAATTTATTTTCTCACAGATCTGGAGGCTAGGACTTCAAATCAGGGCATCAGCAGGGCTATGTTCTCTCTGTGTGGGCTCTAGAGGAAGGTCCTTTCTTGATCTCTTCAGCTTCTGTAGCCCTGGGCATTTCTTGGTGTTTCTTGGCTTGTAGACAGATCTTTATATGCTGTCTTCCTTCTGTATGTGTGAATGTGTGACTCTGTTTCCCTGTCTGTCCTTCTCTTTTATAAAATGCCACTCAAAAGGATTAGGATTAAGACATACCCTACTCCAGCATGACTTCCTTAACTAATAATATCTGCAAAGAAAAACTCCATTTCCCCAAACAAGGGGCAGGGGTTCACTGGTACAGGGATTAGGACTTCACCATAGCATTTTAGGGGACACAACTCAAACCATAACAGAGTACAAAACCCTGGCGTGGTCCTCTAGACCTTGGTTGGTCATAGATATCTGGGAACTCCAGAAGGTTCCTGTGAATTCTAAGAAGACAGGTGACTTATCAGGGCATCCTGGGAGCAGATTTGAACCTTTGGCAGGTGAGAACCATGTTTGGTGGAGAGGGTTCTTCCAGTGACAGCAAACATACACATTCTAGAACAGCCATTGAACATCCTGGCCCACACATAAAGCACTGCGTGTTCTTCTGGCTCCTGTGGGGTGACCGTTTTCTGCTGAAGTGGTGGGACTGCCCCTTAGGTAGGTGAAATTATTCTTGGATGAAATGTGGTTCTTTACAAACCATAAGTGCAAGAAATTACAGATTGACCAGCTCAGTTAGAATTGCCTTAAGTAAGCAGACTGGATTCCTCGTCCAAGACTCTGATACCCACAGCACTTGCACGTAAAGTGGAGCCTGACACTTGGGGGCCAATTGTTTCAGGATATCAAAGCTTTATCAGTCTTGGTTTTTCTCAGGATTAGAAATAAATTAGGCAGTGGATTTTGAGTATATGGCCTGTAATGCCTTGACTAATTTGTCTTGAAGGGACAAAAACTATCCAGTAGGAATGGAAATTGACAAAAAGGCTGAATTGAATCAATCAGTTAATCAACAGGGATATATTGACAAGGTGGTTAACTTCTACTAGAAGATCATGGCTCTGGTCAATCCTATTTTAAAGTAAGGGTGGTAGAAAATATATAATCTCCAGTTTGGCCTATGAGCTATATATACCATATTTTTACGCAAATAATACTCGCCTTCTATGTTCATTTGCCTACTGTACCCTCCCCCCCGTGAGGTGTTTTCACGAGCATGCTATGCTAATTTTTTTGTAACAACATGTAGAAAAAAAAATTGGAATAGTGGCGCTTATGAAAATACCATGCAGAGGGAAGGCGTAGTTGGCGAACAAATGTAGAAGGCACACATTATTTATGTAAGAATATGGTACACATGTTTCATGGATTGGTGCAAGTACAAGGTGTCTGGGGATGGGGAGGACTTGCATCATTTATTCTTTCTTTGAAAAACTAAGTGCTATGTTCAAGCTACAGTTTTTAGCATTTTGGAACATAGACACTCTAGATACACACACGTACGCGCACACACACACACACACATTCATATTCTGCCCTTAAGAAATTTTATATAGAGGTTTCTTTGACCTTTTGAACTAATATATAACATCAATTTGAAACACTTTAGTTGTAGGGGCAGGGGAGCGATCCATCTGTTCTTTGGAGAATTGGGATAGGCAAGAATAAAACTGTTACAAAGACCATCTACTAACATCTGTCTATGCTCGTGTTTGATACTTACTCAAGTTAATAACCACCACTCCTCCCCACCAACCTCCCCATGGTACAACTGGATTATATAATAGATCTCAATAACTCTAAATGAGCTATTATACTCTACCATATAATTATATATTTAGGACACATGTATGGTTAAAAAAAGAAATCCACATGAAAACTCTGAAACAAATTGCAGAGCAATTTCAGTGACTGATTATATTTAAGCTGCAGGATGTCAGCTGCTCTCTTATTTTTTTCCAGAGTTCTCAGATCCGTTACACAATATTCTGGAGCTATCAAACATTGGTCTTTATTTTGGAAATCAAAGTCATTTTAGAGATGTGAAAAGCCCTCTTCTTGGATCTTTGCTTTGTGATACTAAAAAAATGTAAAAGTTGTGTCTCATTGATTTGTCCTACTCAAATAATAATAACAATAAAAAAGCAATTTCCATTTACTAAGCTCTTAACTTTGTGCCGAGTGCTATCATATATGTATTTTATCTTATTTTAGTCTTCATAATAAACCTGTGAATGAACCATTAATTGTACAAGGACCCTGAGGCTGGGGGAATTTAGGACATATGGTTCTTAGTAGTGAAGTCATGATTGGAATCGGGTTAGTCCATTCTTGCTTTTCTTATCCCTTTAATCATCGTTGGGATATACGGTTGCCCACCTATGTTTTCCACCTCTCAGGTTTCTTGGGAGGCTACGGTTCCCACTAAAAGTATTTGCAGCCCTCCAGTGGGGACTTCTGTAATGGTGAAAAATGAAAGAAACATTAGTTGGCACAAAATAGCTGGGGTAGAAGGCTTACGTATGAAACAGTACATCCAGGAAGTGTGAGTGTGTCAAATTTTTGTCTCTTTTGGCTTTTGTGCAGCTAGATAAGCCTTGTAAGCAAATTTATGGTGTTCTGTGTGATAGTTAGGGAGCCCTGGTGGGTTTAGTTTTTATTTTTTTGTGTCATATTTGGAAAACCAGAGGTGCCCAATGTAACAAAATGGAAGGTGCCTGCAATAAATCATGCTTCTCAGTGTTGTTGGGACAGATTTCATCTCACAAATCATGGTGCCAAAGTGCTGCCAGCGATTGATAGGAACATAATATTTCTCGAAATCCATATTACCAACCAAAAATTTAAGCACAGTCCATTAATTTGCATGCATTCCGCTACTGAAAACACATGCCATCAATAAAAAACTCACAGCACCAAGAAATTCAGTTATGAAATGGTTAATAGCAATAAAAATGGCTAATATATGCTAACATATATCCATTTTATAACACATTTTGACATATGCCATCTCAATGATCCTTATAAAAATCTTGTGAGTATAAATTTTAGTATTATCCCCATTTTACAGATGGGAAACCTGAGGACCAGGGAGATTGTGATTTGCCCAAACACAGCTCACTGTGTTGGCCCAGTGTGCATAAAGCAAACCTGGCATGCACATTGGGCCACCTGACTCCAAGTCTAGTGCCCAGTCACAATCCTACACTGAAAAAACAAAACAATACAGCAAAACAAACAATACACACAAAAAACTCACAGCACATACAACAAAACACACACACACAAAAACTCCAATTTATGGCATCAATATTGTCTTTCCCTCTAAGCATTAACCTGGCTAGAAAGGGAGTCTCTGTGAAGATCAACCAGATATACTCATTTAGCAATGACTCTCACATGAAAAGCTATTTAGCACACCCACTTCTGCACCCTGGGCAGGAAGCTGCAGGACAAAGGATTTGGTTGTGATTCAGACCCTGACTGCCACTGGCCCAGTTGGCCAGCTGGCTGGACTGGAGGGATCGGGTTTGGGTTTGCTAGACACTACATGCTGCAGCTGCCATCCAGCCTTAGTGCCACATGGGCTCTGGTGAGTTGGGGCAAAATTAGAGTCACAGGTTGAACTCACCTTGACTCTTCTCCCAAGCGAGGGCAGAAGGATAGAGTAACTGAGCAAGCCAAGTGCTAGGGGAGAGTGTGGGGGTGGGAGGTATGATGAGTCTGGCTTGGGGGCTGTTAGGGGGTGAGGAGAAGGCCATGCTGGAGATGATGGTGAACCCTGCCATCATGCACCCTGTTATCTGGGAGAACACTAGAGGAAGTCATTTTAATCTTCAGAATGAGCTCAGATGTACAGAGGGTGGATCTATAGCCTCTATTCATTCACTTAATATATGATTAGATGGCAGTGTTGTTAGAGTTAAATTTTAGGAAATGACTATTCATAATGGAAATCCTGGCAAGGTTTCTTTATAATCAGCAAAACAGGGGGTGGAGGTTCAGCCATGGCACCCTCGCAAGAGGCTCTTAATTTACCAGTGACGTTAAATTATGCTGGCGGCCGAGAGTCAGATACGGGAAGTAATACAATAAGTCATTGGGGATATGCTAGTTTTTCTTTTTTCATTTGACAACCACAGGAAGTGGCCATTAGCCAAACAATCTAAGGAGAAGCATCTGATTGCTATGCTACGTGCACAATTTCTTGAATAGCTCCAAATGCCCAACAGGAAAGGCTGCTGGGGTAGGGGTGGGACTCCAACTCAGGAGGACAGAGAGCTGGAGTATTTAAGGTTATGTACTCAGGCTCAGGGGATCTATTTTGCTCAAGTTCACCTGGGACTATTCCAGGTTGGGCTGACCCTACTCAGATATGTCATAAGCCTTACAAAAAATATTTTGGGGATATTTGAGGGCAAATTATGCATGAAGACCCTAATATATCTAGTTGCTTAAGTTGTCCTTTTCTAGAATGGGCAATCCAATATTTTCAGCCTGCCATTTCACATGAGGTGGAGGCAAATTGTGGGCTGGAACAGGACTTTGTAGCCAGGACTAATTATTGATTGCGGTGGGCAGCTGCTCCTCTCCTTTCTAAAGCCCTACACTGAGACTTGGGACTGTGGGGAAAATTATCAGTTATAACCAGGTTATAACCTGAGCCTAACCCTCTAGGGGAAACAGTGACATTTGCATGTTTGAGAAATTTGCAGTTCTTAAAACAAATTGCAAGGCTCATAGGTAATGCATGAATTCTTGAGAAAGATACTGCCATACTTTGCTGAAAGGGTGACCCTTTGAGATGATGTCAGGGACCCAAGGTGATAGAGTGTGGGGTCCCTTTAAAGATGTACTAAGGTGATGCTGCAGAAGTGTTTGGGGGAAGAGTCCCCCCTTTTCTGTCTGGGCTCTATATGGGACACTCCACTTAAGGGCAAGCTTGATGTACCCTCTCAGATCTTTGGCTTGGTAGCTTCCTTTTCTGGCTTGGCAAGCCCTTGCCCTTTGACTTCTTTGAAATAAATATTTTTCTGCTCATCATAAAAGTGATACTTTTTAATTAAGAGAAAAGGCTTTAATTGAATTGTTCTTAAACGTTCTTGCACATTGGAATCACATGGGGATCTTTGTAATGTTCTGATGCTTGGCTCCCAGCCCTAGACATTCTCATTAATTTGTATGGGGTGTTGACCTAAGCAGCAGGAATTTTAGAGGCTCTCCAAGTGATTCTGATGTGCAACAAGGTTTGGGAAACACTGCTCTTGTTCTTCACTCTTCCATGACATTCCTTGATGAAGCTGCTTACAGTTCCTTAGCAAGATTCGCACAGTCTTTATAGGTCCTATTCTCCAACAATAGGGTCGCTATGAGTTGGAATCAGCTCGATGGCAATGCGTTTGTTTTTTTTTTGATTCTCCAACTACTGGAGCCCTGGTCGCACAGTGGTTAAGAGCTTGGCTGCTAATCAAAAGGTTGGCAGTTCAAATCCACCAGCTGCTCCTTGGAAACCCTATGGGGCAGCTCTATTCTGCCCTATAGGGTCACTATGAGTCAGAATAGACTCGATGGCAAGGGATTTGGTGATTTTTTTTGGTATTCTCCAACTACTTGCACTCAAGAGCAAGTTTCAGAGTCTCTTCTGACACCCATTTTGGTCTTTTCTTTCTTTCCTGTCTTTTTAATGACTTCTTGCTTTCTTCATGTATGATGTCCTTGATGTCATTCCACAACTCATCTGGTCTTCGGTCATTAGTGTTCGATGGGTCAAATCTATTCTTGAGATGGTTTCTAAATTCAGGTGGGATATACTCAATGTCATACTTTGGCTCTTACGGACTTGTTCGAATTTTCTTCAGCTTCAGCTTGAACTTGCTTATGAGCAATTAATGGTCTGTTCCACAGCCGGCCCCTGGCCTTGTTCTGACTGATGATATTGAGCTTTTCTATTGTCTCTTTCCATAGATGTAGTCATTATGATTCCTGTGTATTCTCTCTGGTGAAGTCTATGTGTATAGTCACCTTTAATGTTGTTGATAAAATGTATTTGCAATGAAGAAGTCATTGGTCTTGCAAAATTTTGTCATGCAATCTCTGGCATTATTTCTGTCACCAAGGCTATACTTTCTACTACCCATCCTTCTTTGTTTCCAACTTTCACATTTCAATCATCAGTAATTATCAATACATCTTGATTGCATGTTTGAGATGCGGCTTGAGAAGACAAAGAAAAGTATTATAAAGTATTATAATGACATGTGCAAAGTAAAGTATTATAAAGTATTTTAATGACATGTGCAAAGACCTGGAGTTACAAAACGAAAAGGGAAGAGAACATGCTAGGCATATCTCAAGCTGAAAGAACTGAAGAAAAAAATTTAAGCCTCGAGTTGCAACGGTGAAGTGTTCTATGGGCAAAATATTGGCGACGCAGAAAGCATCGAAAGAAGATGGAAGGAATATACAGAGTTACTGTACTAAAAGGAATTGGTCGATGTTCAGTCATTTCAGGAGGTAGCATATGATCAAGAACCAATAGTACTGAAGGAAACAGTCCAAGCTGCACTGAAGGCATTGGTGAAAAACAAGTCTCCAGGAATTGACGAAGTACCAATTGAGATGTTTCAACAAACGGATACAGTGCTGGAAGTGCTCACTTATCTGCACCAAGATATTTGGAAGACAGCTACCTGGCCAACCAACTGGAAGAGATCCATATTTATGCCTATTGCAAAGAAAGGTGGCTCAACAGAATGCAGAAATTATCAAACAATATCATTAATATCACATGCAGGTAAAATTTTGCTGGAGATCATTCAAAAGCAGTTGCAGCAGTACACTGACAGAGAACTGCCAGAAATTCAAGCCAGATTCAGAAGAGGACGCCAAACAAGGGATATCATTGCTGATGTCAGATGGATCCTGGCTGAAAGCAGAGAATACCAGAAAGATGTTTACCTGTGTTTTACTGACTATGCAAAGACATTCGACTGTGTGGATCATAACAAATTATGGGTAACATTTCAAAGAATGGGAATTCCAGAACACTTAATTGTGTTTATGAGGAACCTGTACATAGATCAAGAGGCAGTCATTCAAACAGAACAAGGGGATACTGTGTGGTTTAAAGTCAGGAAAGGTGTGTGTCAGGGTTGTATCATTTCACCATACTTATTCAGTTTGTATGCTGAACAAATAATCCAAGAAGCTGGAGTATATGAAGAAGAACACAGTGTCAGGATTGGAGGAAGACTCATTAACAACCTGCAGTACGCAGGTGACACAACTTTGCTTGCTGAAAGTGAAGAGGACTTGAAGCACTTACTGATGAAGATCAAAGACTACAGCCTTCAGTATGGATTACACCTGAACATAAAGGAAACAAAAATTCTCACAACTAGACCATTAACGTTATAAGCAACATTATGATAAATGGAGAAAAGACTGAAGTTGTCAAGGATTTCATTTTACTTGAATCTACCATCAACACCCATGGAAAGAGCAGTCAAGAAATCAAATGATGCATTGCATTGGGCAAATCCGCTCCAAAAGACCTCTTTAAAGTGTTAAAAAGCAAAGATATCACTTTTAGAACTAAGGTGTGCCTGACCCAAGCCATGGTTTTTTCAATTGCCTCATATGCAGCGAAAGCTGGGTAGTGAATAAGGAAGACCGAAGAAGAATCGATGCCTTTGAATTGTGGTGTTGGTGAAGAATATTGAATATACCACGGACTGCCAAAAGAATGAACAAATCTGTCTTGGAAGAAGTACAGCCAGAATGCTCTTTGGAAGTGAAGATGGCGAGACTTTGTCTCTCATACTTTGGACATGTTGTCAGGAGAGAGAGTCCCTGGAGAAGGACATCATGCTTGGTAAAGTAGAGGGTCAGCAAAAAAGAGGAAGACCCTCAATGAGATGGATTGACACTGTGGCTGCAACAAGGGGCTCAAGCATAACAATGATCATGAGGATGGCACAGGACTGGGCAGTGTTTCGTTGTATTGTACATAGTGTTGCTATGAGTCAGAACCAGCTGGATGGCACCTGACAACAAGAACAACATTCTCCAACTAAGGAGCCCTGGTGGCACAGTGGTTGAAGGGCTTGGCTGCTAACCAAAAGGTTGGTGGTTCAAACCCACAAGCTGCTCTGTGGGAGAAAGATGTGGCAGTCTGCTTCTGTAAAGATTCACAGGCTTGGAAATCCAGTGGGGGCAGTTCTATTCCATCCTATAGGGTCACTATGAGTCGGAGTCAACTTGACAGCAGTGGATTATTTTACTTTATTTTTTAAAAATTATTCTCCATCTTGATATCCCTGCATTTTCTAGAGCATGCATGTTAACATGGTGGATCAATCTGATAGGATAGGTTATGCTGCTGTAACAAATGACTCCAATGTCTCAGTGACTTAACACAACAAAGAGTTATTTCTCACTCAGGCTGCATGTTCAGTTTTGGGGGCTTTATTCATGGTAGATCTTCAGGGACTCAGGTTGACCAGATGTTCCATGTCAACTTGTGCTTCCCCATAACCACATTGTTGTTGTTAGGTGCCATTGAGTCAAATTTTAATTCATAGTGACCCCGTTTGACAGTAGAGCTGCCCAATAGGGTTTTCTAGTCTGTTATCTTTACGGGAGTAGATTGCCAGGTCTTTCTCCCATAGAACTGCTGGGTGGGCTTGAACCACCCTTTCAGTTAGCAGCCAAGTGCTTAACTGCTGTACCACCAGGGCTCCTTATAACCATAATAGGAGAAAGGGAACCTGGCAGTGCACACACTGGTTCTTCAAGGTTAGGCTGGGGAATGACACCTCATTTGGCTTCTCATTTCTTAAGCTAAAGCAAGTCATGTGGCTTTGCCTCATGTCAAAGGGGGAGGGAAGCACAATCCTACCATATTCTTGGAAGAAGGAAAGTCAGAAATAAATGAAGAATAACAATGACTATTACACATCGACTTCTGATTTTGCATTCAAGATTCTTTTAGCTTGGCTAATTCCTTCAAGACTTCTTTTGTTACAATTATGAGAACTGAGAGATTAATTTTTCTGCTTTAAAAATGGAAACATTTTATTGGTCTGGAGCCAGGAGCATAGGTTCTTCTCGTTTTCTCAAGTCTCTTTGAGACTATTTTTTTGGTCTGATTACTCTATCAGTTAGGAATGCATTTTTTTGTTTTTTGCAAATAACAGTAAATTCTACTGGCAGATCTGAATTACATTATGTCTCACATATCAGAAGTCTGGGGGGCAACAAGCCAAGGCTGATCTCATGCCATTCAGGACTCAAGTCCTTCTGAATTTCTGCTCTGCCACCTGTAGTACACAGGCCTTTGTGTTCATGTGTACTGACCTGTTATTACAAGAATGCAGCTGCTCATTCAGACTCCTAATCCAAGTTATAGGCAGAAAGAAAACAAGGGCAAAAGAATCGAAAGAGCCAAAAGCCTTCTTTTTGTAAGGCTTTGCTTTTTACTGGGAAAGGTATCTATCTTAGGCTGGGTTCTCTAGAGAAGCAAAACCAGTAAAGCAAGAGAGGTTCATAACAAGGAAATGGCTTGCGCAGGTTTTAGAGGCTGTAAATCCCAAGTCTGTGAGGCAGGAAAGAGAATTCTCCTGATTCACATAGCCTCAGGGGCAGGTGAACACAAGATCGGCAGGTCGGAGAGCAGTGCTGTCACAGGTTGTGAAGATCGATGACTCTCAAGATCGGCAGGCAAGACTGCTGGCAGGCTGCTAGCCCAAGTCCCAGTAACCAGAGGCCAGATGAATGGGAGCCAGCTGCAGGATCCAGAATAAGTAAAAGCCCCGGCAAGGCAAGCAGGAAGGAAGTAGGCAGAGGAGGGCGGGGAGATGAAGGCTGAGGGGTTGGGGACCCGCCACAGGCCCTGCCCCTGCTGGTACCACTCAGCAGATTCCATCATGGGGGTGATCATGTATCAGATTTCAACAGGGAAGTGATCACAACATTATACAACGGCCAAAACACTGAGAATCATGGCCCAGCCAAGATGACACACAATCTTAACCATCACAGTATCTCTCCCCTGGGACTTGCAACTCATCTTATTGACTGGAGCTGCATCCCATGGCCACCTGGAGCTGCAATGAAGCGTCACTAGTAGCAGAAGGAAAGAGAAGGGAGTTGTGTGAATAGTTTTTGTGCAGCCAATTCACAGTGTAAACCACCAGGAGTAGGCTCAACTTGTGCTAAACTCCAAGTCTAGCCCGTGGGCTGTCCCTCCTGATAGGCCAATAATGCACCACATTCATTTCCAATAACTTTGTGACCTAGGAAATAGACTCCAAGCTCTAAGATACAAAAACAATAAAAAACAAAACCCAAAAATACCCAAAAAAACCTTATATCACATTGTGAGCTTCCATCAGGCAACCCATGTAGCTCTTTACAATTTGTCCATGTCTAGGTTTTGGGTCATGATAAGCTAAACAGAATTTGATTGACATTGATTGTCAAAAACAGAAACTGTCTCTACCACAGTAATACATCTGACGAAACGATAGTTCAGAAACGTTTTATAATGGAGCTGAAGAATATTGAGGCTGGATGGAAAATGGAGCAGTCAAAGTCGAGCATCCTCCTTTGAAGCGAAGCAGAGAATTAAGACACTCATCTTGTCCTTCAGGCAAAGACAGGAAGTGCTTGTCTTTCTAAGTAGTGACCTTCTTGAGTCCTACAGCTTTCCCTAGGCCACCAAAGATATGTGTGGCTATTCCCATATTTTCCCTGCATTATTGCGATTTTTCATTTTGGAGGAAAGTGTTTCTCAGGAGTAAATGGTATTAAGATGTGGCCTGGGCTTTTGGCTGGTAGCTCTTCAGTGAAAGCAGATGGCCACAATGGTATTAAAAACTAAAGACTGCAGTAAAGCTTTTAATTGAAAACAATTGGACCCTGCTGGATGATAATTACCTTGGCTGCTTGCAAATAATCTCCCGCCCTGAATGCCACGAAAGAAAAGCTGAAAGCTAGTGAACAGGATCTGCTTGATCTGCATCTAATAAGGATGGAGCTCCCCAGACTACTTTCTCTAGGGGACCTCCAGTAAAAAGAGTTAGAAATGAAGAGGAGAATTGGTCATAGCAAGAACTGTAAAGACAAAGAGTTCATTTATAAAACACCTAATAGGTTCATGTTTACTTGGAGAAGATTGAAATTCCAGCTACCTTCAGGCAGAAAAAAAAAAGATACTTTAAATAGTTCTTTCTTTTCTCAGTTAATGATAAACACTAATGAGGATGATGTCTCATTTGGATGATTTCCTTTAAGATCTTTGCACTGTGAACAGCTACCGTGCCTGAGAAGTCTCAGGGATCTGGAAGCTGAGACTGAATTAGAAAGGTAATTTTCCTCTTTAACCTCTCAAAGCTACCCTTGGCTGAGATAACATTTAAAGGTGGACTATGAATATTCGGGAGGCAGTGATATGATAATGCTTGGGAGTTAGATGCCCTTGCAAGTTGTGGCCAAAGGCATTTCCTTTCTAAATCCAAGGGATGGAGTCTGTATTAGAAGACAGGATTTGTAGGGAAGAGAGGTGGGAAAGGATCTCAGGAGGCCATCAGCTCAGTGGTTCCCAAACCTGGCCAATCTTTAGAATCATCTGAGGAGTTAAACAAATACAGATTTTCAGAAACTACACCTAGAGATTCTGATTCGGTGGGACTGGGGTAGGGGGTCATGGAATCTTCATTCTTTAAAGGGTCTCCAGGTCCAGAAGAACTGGATGATGCCTAACTACCAATACTCAACATTTTGATCAAATATTCTATAGACGAATCTTTGATCAAAAGGGGGAACATGCAGAACAGAACTTAAAATTTTCATGGAATCTAGACTTTCTGGAGCCACTGAGGCTAGAAGAACCCCTGGAACTATTGCCCTGAGATAATCTTTAAATCTTAAACCAAAAATATCCCCTGAGCTCTTCTTAAAATCAAATAGTAGTTTAGCTTAACTAGTAAAGAATATGTGCCTTGAACGTTGTACTCTTTTAAACAACTGTCTATGTGAGATCAAATTGACAACAGCAACTCAAAAGTTTAGATAAGAAGCATAGGGGGCAGTGGGTTTGTGTTAGTGATGGTGAAACAATTTAGAAAAGGATATCAAGAAAGGTGGTATAACTTGAAGAATGTGAGCAATATCACTGAATTGTACATGTAGAAATGGTTGAAGTGGTGTATATTCTGCTGTGTATATTTTCAACAACAATAAAAAAAAAAATTTTTTTTAAAATAAAATGGTCTCCAGGTGATTCCGTTGACTAGCCAAGGTTGAAAGGCCCTGATCTGACCCCTTCTGGGGACCTTACGTTCCTAGTGATTCTACACAAAAAGGAGGGAACTGCATGTTATGGGTTAAATTGTGTCCCCCCCAAGCCTAACCATCCTAACACCTATACCTGTGAATGTGACCCTGTTTGGCTACAGTCTTTTCAGGTGTTATTAGTTAACATGAAGTGATACTGGGGGAGGGTGAGTTCTAATCCTGTATGAGTGGTGTTCTTATAAGAAGAGGAGAAGAATCACAGAGACAGACAGACAGGAAAATGTCCACGTGAAGATGGAGCCAGAGACTGGAGCTATGCTGCCACAAGCCGAGGAACACTGGGGGCCACCAGAAGCTGGAAGAGGCGAGGAAAGATCTTCCCTCTGCTAGAGTGGACAGAAAGAACAGGCTCTGCAGACAGACACCTTGAATTCAGACTACTGGCCTCCAGAATCATGAGGCAATACATTTCTGTTGTTTTAAACCATGTGATTTGTGGTACTTTTCCTTCTGCTGCCCTAGGAAATGTGTAAGCTTGACACCCATATCTCACCTTCGTGAACAGCATTTAGCTTCGCACAGACTTCTGCTCGTCTGGGTGGTGGTCACTGGGGCGACTCACCGACCATGAGCTTCCACTCTTCTCTGGGCACAGAGGAGGATTACCCGTCTCCATCCCCTCAGGTTAGGAGTGACTCCATAACGGATCTGACCAGTGGAAATGGAGAGTGTCACTTCCAGAAGCTTTCAGAGCTAGTGTCTGGCTCACCATGTCCTCTTTCCGTTTGCCTCTGTGACGGGCAGGGCTCTGGAGGGCGACTGTACCAGCAGCCTGGCTCCAGAGAGAAGCTGAGCCCCCTGTGATCAGCTTTGGACATGTAGTGTGAGCAAGACACAGGTCTTTGTGGGGTCATCGCGTAGTAACCTCACCTGTCCTGGCTAAATTAGCCCTTAGCACATGTGGGTGGATTTCTGAGGGTAACACTTACTGAATGGATTGGCTCTGCTGTGACGAGAATGGAGAACACAAAGTCGGTGAGCGTAAATTATCAAACCATTAAAATACTGGAACATGGTCTGAACACCAGCCACCACCTTCATAAAGCTCCTGCCGTGTTTGCAGTTTGGGGGCTTGATCCAAACCCACCCCCAGCCCCCCAAAAAGAAAGAAACCTATTGCTGTTGAGTGGATTCCCACTCATGGCCAACGCATGTGTTACAGAGCAGAACTGCTCCATAGAGTTTTCTTGGCTCTAATCTTCATGGATGCAGATAGCCAGGCCTTTCTTCCACAGTGCTGCTGGGTGGGTTCGAATCACCAACTTTTAGAGTACAAACTGTTTGTGCCACCCGGGGACCTAAGCTTGATCCCAAAACTAAAAAGCCCGTTGTCGTCAAGTTGCTTCCAACCCATAGTAACTCTAGAGGACAGGGTAGGACTGCCCCATAGGGTTTCCAAGGAGCAGCTGGTGGAAACCTTTTGGTTAGCAGCCGAGCTCTTAACCACCGTGCCACCAGGGCTCCTACCAAAGACACTTTTCGTTTCCACCTTCAGGCTATCCTTGCTCCCAGCCCCTGGATCTGTGTTTCTGGGCAGCGCTGCAGGACAGTTTAAGTCTGGTGTGAAAGCACTAAATAAAGACAAAGCAGAAATGCTTTGATTAGGGTCACATACAATAATTATTTGATCATGGTAAAATGAAAACATTTAATTTAGCTTCAAGTGTAATGTTTTATAGAGCAAAAGCAAAGACCTAAAATCAAAACCAAAACAAAAAGGGGAAATGTGAATAAAATATCTCTTCAAGAAAAATCCCTTCTTGAGTTTACTCTGTCAGCTCTGGTTTGACCATTTCCTTCCTAGAATATTTCCAGTTGTCTTCAGCATCTTAGTTGTGTGCGATGCAGTGTTGATGTGTCCTATACCTTGCAGACATCACTTTGCTACTCATTATGTTTAAAAATGGCCACAGTTCCTTGCAAAGAATGGGAACTCCAGAACACTTATTTGTGCTCATAAGGAACCTGTACATAGATCAAGAGGCAGTTGTTTTGACAGAACAAGGGGATACTGCATGGTCTAAAGTCAGGAAACGTGTGTGTCAGGGTTGTATCCTTTCACCATACCTATTCAATCTGTATGCTGGGCAAATACCCCGAGATACTGGACTCTATGAAGAAGAAGGGGGCATCAGGATTGGAGGAAGATTCATTAACACCTGTGATATGCAGATGATACAACCTTGCTGGCTGAAAGTGAAGAGAGCTTGAAGCACTTACTGATGAAGATCAAAGACCACAGCCGTTAGTATGGATTACCCCTCAATATAAAGAAAACAAAAATCCTCACAATCGGACCAATAAGCAACATCTTGATAAACACAGAGAAGATTGAAATTGTCAAAGATTTCATTTTACTTGGATCCACAATCAATGCCCATGGCAGAAGCAGTCAAAAAATCAAAAGATGCATTGCATTGGGCAAATCTGCTGCAAAAGACCTCTTTAAAGTGTTAAAAAACAAAGATGTCGCCTTGAAGTCTAAGGTGCACCTAACCCAAGCAATGATGTTTTCAATCACCTCATATGCATGCGAAAGGTGGACAATGAATAAGGAAGACCGAAGAAGAATTGATGCCTTTGAATTATGGTGTTGGCAAAGAATACTGATATACCATGGACTTCCAAAAGAACAAACAAATCTGTCTTGGAAGAAGTACAACCAGAATGCTCCTTAGAAGCATGAATGGTGAGACTATGTCTTGCATACTCTGGACATGTATAAGAAGAGATCAGTCCCTGGAGAAGGACATCGTGTTTGGTAAAGTAGAGGGTCAGTGAAAAAGAAGAAGACCCTCAATGAGATGGGTTGACACAGTGGCTACAACAATGGGCTCAAGCATAAAGACAATTGTGAGGATGGCACAGGACCGGGCAGTGTTGCCTTCTGTTGTACATAGGGTCGCTCTGAGTCAGAACCAACTCGACATCACCTAACATCAACAAGAACAGTTCCTTAGATTTCTCTGGTTTGATTCTTTCTTGGTTTTCAGAACATTTAGAATTGTTGTTCAGTTCTGGAATCTTCTCCCTTCTACAGCAATACTTTTTGTATCTGATAAAACTAAACCAAACCCATTGCCGTTGAGTCGATTCCGACTCATGGCGACCCTAGAGTACAGAGTAGAACTGCCCCATAGGGTTTCCAAGGAGTGCCTGGTGATTCCAACTGTCGACCTTTTGGTTAGCAGCTGAACTCTTAACCACATGCCGCCATGGTACTCCTCTGCTGTTTTTTAATGGGCACAGCATGTGATTCAATTCTGTCCAAGAGTTGAGAACTTAGAAGGAACCATAGAAGTCACCAATTTCTCCCTCCTGCAGAGGGCAAGATGCTCCTCTACTCATTGACAGATATCTGGTCTTGGTTATCTTCAGTGATAGAAGCTCCCTGGGCCCTGTGGTTGTCCCTTCCTACACTGGGGCCCTCATTTTTAGGAAATCCTTCCCTACATTGAAATAGAATTTCTTCTAATAGCTCCCACTCGTCAGGCTGTGGGTCCTTGGAGAATCAGTCTCATCCTGTGTATGTGACAGCTGTTTCAATATTTGAAGGCAGTGGTGGTCCTTTTCCTCTGTGAGTTATTTTCTTCAAGGTAAACTTCCCTATTTTTTCCATCCGTTCTTTATACAGTGGAATATGTAGCCTATTTACAGTCATTTGTTCATGTTCACACTTGGCCATGGTCCTTTGTAAGATACGGTCTTCAGAGCTTGAGCCTCACAGGCCTTCTCATCAGTATAAAGTCGTTAGCTGCCGTCCAGTTGGCCCTGACTCATAGTGACCTCACGCACAACAGAACTAAATACACCCCGGTCCTGTGCCATTACCATGATTGGTTGTGGATTGGAGCATTGTGATCCATAGGGTTTTCTTTGGCTGATTTTTGGAAGTAGATGGCCAGGCCTTTCTTCCTAGTCCATCTTAGTCTGAACGCTCCATTGAAACCTGGTCAGCATCATAGCAACACGCAAGTCTGCACTGACAGATGGGTGATGGCTGTGCATGAGGTGCATTAGCTGGAAATCAAACTCGGGTCTCCTGCATGGAAGGCGAGAATTCTACCACTGAACCCCTATCACTACAAAGCACTGGCCTTAGAGACACTTATTAATGTAGTCCAGAAAACCTAATACAGATTAAAATGATTTTCAAACTATTGGATCATATTTCATTTCATTTCTTCTGTCTTCTAGTTTTTCCTTCCCTTCATTTCTTCTCTTCCCTTCCTTCCCCCTCTTTTTCTGTTCCCCAGTCTTCTGGCCATATGAACTGTTGTTAAGGGTGGGTGATATGCTTGTTGCTGCTGTTGGTGGGAGGTCCTCACCAGGTATTTAGGGCCGTTGGTCTACGTGAGTCTGAAGTCTAAAGAAGTCACAGGGTCAATGGCACAGATGTCTGGCTGTAGTGAAACAATGTATTCCACTCATATACACTGGGGTGGGGCCAATGAAGGGTCATAGGGACCCATGAAAGGGTCTAACTGTGTGAGCCAAGGATGCATGCACTCTGAGCCTGGAGACATGGTCTTTGTGCAGCCTCTGGCACTCTCCCACTTGAGACCACAGGGAGCTCACGCTCCCGATATAATTTTTGAATCAATCCATTATTCCTATTTAGCACTGAACATCTCAGTTTTGGTGACAATGCCAGAATATGTGAATTAAGGACTATAAATATACTTCTTGGTACAGGATTTTGTTTGAGAAAGATGTAATGGGAAGCAAGTTAGTTTGAAACATGCCATACTTTTTCATGGGCAGTTACGATAACTACTTGCTGTTGGTATTATGCTATATAATTGCACAGTGTAATTGCTACTTGTAGTCTTATAGTATCCGTTCTATAGCATTCTGTTTTATAGATCTTTTTAAGGTGTATTTTTTATTGATTTGGCATATACACAGCAATGAACTGATGTTGGATTGGTTAGATACTAGCATGAAGCTGAAACATTTAGTGCATTGATTCTTAATCTCTGAAGATGTTTGTTTGCAGTTCTGCGTCTATTTATTACTATGGGGTAAGCAATGTTAACATTAAAAGATTTCTTTTTTTTTATGGTGCGGGAGGTGTGTTCCTAATGATAAATTAAAAATTCCTTTGTTAGCTCTCTCATGATACTGCCCTACATAAGTCTAGGTCAATGGTAGAAAACATAAAGCTTGCCCAGTGAATCACCTTGTAGGCAGGGAGTGTGCAAGTTTGTGTCTTTTCTATGCCTCACACAGTGCTTGGCACCTTGTAGGAACTTGATTAATGTTGGTTGTTTGAATGACTCTAGGGAGGTTATAATTGAATTCTCCAGAAACTAACACAGTGAAATGGCGTGTTTCCTCCACCTTTACATTTCATGAGCAAAAACAGAATGGTTCTGATTGCCTCTTTGGGAAGGAGCATTGCCCAAGACCAATTGCTAGGAAAAGACATTATATTTGGTAAAGTAGAGGGCCAATGAAAACAAAGGAAACCTTCAATGATTGGAAACCTATAATCGGTGAAACGGTGAATTCCAGTATACCAATGATCATGAAGATGACACAAGACCGGGCAACATTTTTTTCTGTAGCACATGAGGTCACCATGAGTTGGAGGTAACTCAATGGCAGCTGACAACAACTGGGTTCTTGCTAGAGGTCTGCTGCAGGAGTTCGTTTCTTTTTGTAATGTTTTATTGATGTTTTTCTCCTGGCAGCTACAATTTGTATACTTCAATATTGTCTGACTTTAGACATTATTTTCTTTTGAGTAGTTCCATTTCCTTCTTTCCATTTCACTTCCATTGGTGACCGATGGTAGTATGCAGGTTAGAAGACTGAATGTAATGTTATGGGTGAGTGGCAAGAGGAAGTAGATAAGATGGAATGAAGACTTGTTCTTTGCAACGACACTAACCTTTCAGAGTAACAGGGGGCCATTTAGTGCATTGATTCTTAGGTTTGTGGAATGTCCTCATTTTCTCTTTCCACATTTCCACTTGGTGAGTAAAAACCTGAGTGATGAGGGGAAAAATGGTATGTGATTGGAGGTAGGAAAGATGGATAGAGAGATGACATGGTGAGAGCAGATCTGGTCTCCCTGGGCCCTGGCAAGACTACAGATGGATGTTGGCCTGTAAATGTTGGAGGAGCCGGGTCTAGTTTATCACTGTTAGAGGTAGTTGGCTGAAGTAGCCAGGAAACTTATTCACAGCTCTCTGTAAAGCAAATAATTTACTCCGTTCCCTCTGATAGAATGAAATCTGTAAAACCTTTGGGACTCTTTGGATAAAGTGCTTTACAAACATGTCAGATGAGTGTTGGTTTTATTACCGAGGAGCCCGATTAAGATGGAAAACGGGAGTTAAATTAAACAGAAGGATTTATTGCCTGGGGGAACCTCTTTTAAACATAATTATTTTAAGAAGACAAATAAGTGATAAGGAGTTGGAAGCGTCTGCACGTTATAAATTTTATTTGATATAGTTACATTTGGACTGCAGGTACAACTCATTTTTTTTGGTAAGTAATACTGTATCTCTAGATTTGCAAAATCGCAAGTTATCATTGGAATGTAGTGACTTTTATAAATGATCTCGTTGTTAAGCTTCTAGTTACTGGTCTTACAGGTGTGCATAGTAAGCACACTGCACCAGTCACTAAGTTCTACTGAAAATGGGAAAAATGAGTGGTGTCTTAATGTTGGGTATGAGTGTGTGCATGTGTGTGCATGCGTGTGATTGACTACTACACTGCTATGGGGGCGGGAGGGGAAAGGGCCGTGGTGGAAAGGGAGTGAAGGGAAAAAGAGGGGTAGAGTAGAGAGCGCTGGACTTGGTTTCCAAGTCCTCCATTTCTTCCTGAAATGCTCAAATTGATCTTGGGCTGAAGAGCCTGACTCTTGTTTTAGGCAACAATGAGTCATCGCGAAGTGCGCATTTGTACTGCTGAATGGGATGGGAATATGATGATGAGCTGACAAAGCACTTTGTACTCCTTGGAGAATGGTATCATTTATGTTAATGTTGACCAAAATAGAAGAGGTTTTCAGAAGAAGGAAATGAGGAAAAGGCAAAATGAAATTTAATAACAAGAGATTTCTTTGAATGAGTTTAGGATGGTGGCCTGGTAGCATAATTTCAAGTAGATAAGAAAGAATGCTTTTCTTTTTTGAATTGATTTTTTTAATGACTGCTGCGATTGATTGTCAATGTAATTGATCAGAATATATTCTTGGACTCCAGGTTAGAGTCCTAACTATGGATGTCAGGTCTGAGCAAGGCAAGGAGACATTCTGGTCCAAACACCAGGGCATTGGGGGTATTTAAATAGGCTGGAGAACTTTATCTTGTAGCTTTCTTCTCCTCTCAGCATATTTGTAACTGAAGTGGCTTTTGATTTACTACAGTATATCCAGGGAGGAATTACAAGACTTGGCATAAAAGGTGAGAACAGCTTCAAATCGGTCATCTGTCTGGAAGCTGAGAGCACTGATCCTTTGCCACTTCCCTAGGGTAATGGGGCGCTTGGACAAAATACAAACAAACAACTGTCTTTTGAAGCAGTCCTTATTTTCAAGCAGTTTATTCACTCATAATACATGTAAAGGCAAGAGGCACCAAAGTAAAGTTATTAAAAAAGAAAAAAAAGAACATATCCTGCCACCCCACGGTCTCTCCTTGGGGTTGTCTTACATGGGAGCCAGGCTCTGGACTATTAATCTATTTTTGGTCTCAAAGGTCACTCACTGGTTCTTCTCCATGAGAAAATATGCCTGGATACTTGAGATTCGAGTTCAGTTAAATTCATTGAGTATTAATGGGTAAATGGCTGTCCACTGAAACCCAGATGGTTAACTCAATAATACCCTGAGTTGCCCATTGGAAGCTCTGCTATGGATGGCTAATCCACAGTGCTGATTTACCAGCTTTGCATTACAGCTTTGGTTTTAACATTGGGTGAGAAAACTCATAGTGTGTCCTGACAAGTTAAAAAAAAAATTTGTTGTTGGAAGCAGTTTTCCTCCTTTCCTTGAAGACTTTCACAACAGAAAGGCTGGGAATTGCTGCTTGGGTAGTTGGTTTGAAACAGGCCATTATTCTTTTCACCAAACACAAAGCAGGTAAGAACAGTTTCCTGAAACATCTGGTTTGGGCATTGGCCTCAGGCTCCAACTTCATGTCCATAATAAAAGTAGTCTTAACAACCACCTCTGTAGCTATGCTAAACCAAAAAAAGCCAAACCTGTCACCGTCCAGTCAATTCCGAGGAAAGTTTTTGCTGAAAAACATCAAATACTACAGCAAAATGGTTGAGTAATGGGGTACTATAGAGAAACCTGGATCTACTGGTGTGCAGTTGGTGGGATAAAGTGATTATGGTTGTGATTTTCTCCACACAAGAATTGTGGCTTATTCGCTTTTGTACATCCAGAACTTAGCACAGTACTTGGTATATTGCAGCCAGTAGGTAGATGTTTGTTGAATGAGTAACTGAAGAAGTTAGAAGGTAGAACAAACAACAAACACAGCCACCACAACAAAAAATATCCTCTGAGAGGCTGGCTGCTCATTTCACTATTGCACTATGACATTAGCCAGGGCCCAGTGTGGAAATATGCACAGAAGCCTGCTTGCTGTTTTGCTACACAAAAGGTACGGCAAGCAGAATTCTGTGATGACTCCCCGCAGAGACCTGTGCCCTTGTATAATATCCTCCTCTTGAGTGTGTGCGGCACCTGTAACTTTCTTCTAACCAATAGAATAGGGCAAAGGTGAAGAATTTTACAGATATAATTGAGGTCCCTAATCAGTTGACTTTAAATGACTCAGAAGGGAGATTACCCTGTGTGGGCCTGACCTAATTAGACTAGCCTTTAAAAAGAAAATCTAGAAATTGAGAGACTAAGAAAGTCAGAGACACTGTCTCGCTGACCTTGAAGAAGGAAGTCACCATGAGTTCTATAGCTGCAATGAAGTGAATTCTTCCAACAACCATGTGAACTTGGAAAAGAACCTGAGCTTCAGATGAGGCCGATGCCTTCACTGACACTTTGATTACAGCCTTGTGAGATCCTGAGCAGAGGACCCAGCTAAGCCATGTCTGGACTCCTGGCCCAAAGAAACTATGAGAGAATAAATGCATGTTGTTTTAAGCCACTAAACTTGTGGTAATTTTTTACATCGCAATAGAAAAGTAACACAAAGGGAAATTACAGATATTTATACCATGTTGTGTTGTATTTCGGAGCCCTGGTGGTTCAGTGGTTAAGCATTTGTCTGCTAACCAAAAGGCTGGCAGTTCAAATCTACCAGCTGCTCCTTGAGAACCCTATGGGGCAGTTCTACTCTGTAGGTAGGGTTGCTATGAGTCGGAATCGACTCAACGGCAATGTTTTTTTGGTTTGGTGTTGTATTTCAGTACTGTGTATCTAGTGTGTGTATGATAGATAGCAACTAATGCTGTCTGTGGAGCCCTTGTGGTGCAGTGGTTAAGAGCTATAGCTGCTAACCAAAAGGTTGGCAGTTCAAATCCACTAGCCACTCCTTTGAAACCCTAAAGGGTGGTTCTACTCTGTCCTATAGGGTCACTATGAGTCAGAATCAACTTGACGGCAATGGATTTTAATGCTATTTATGACCTGCAATCTGTGTTTCCTTTCATGTTAAAACATCCTCTTGCATGTAGAATCTTGAGCCAAATGAAGGTTTTAGAAAGATATTTTGCTTTCCCTTTCTTGGATTATATGAACTCCAAGGCAATTTCATTGATGTCCTTAGACTCAATAGATAAATTGGCACATATAGTTGCCTTAAGAGAGTTTAAAAAAAAATTCTATCAGCTTTTTAAGAATATCACCTTCCCATAAAATTGTCAAAGGAGCCCTGGTGGCACAGTGGTTAAGCGCTCATCTGCTAACGGAAAGGTTGGTGATTCGAACCCACCAGCCTCTCCGCAGGAGAAAGATGTGGCAATCTACTTCTGTAAAGATTTACAGCCTTGGAAACCCTATGGGGCAGTTCTACTCTGTTCTGTAGGGTCACTATGAGTTGGAATCAACTTGATGGCATGAGTTTGGTTTATAAAAATTTCACAATTCTTCATATGTGTTATCTGCCTTTTCACTATTCTTCCAGCTGATGATAATGAAGATCATTAAAGGTACACCATTCAGTGTCATGGGTTATTATCAAATTTTAATTAAGTATTTGTGTTTAGCTTGATATTTCTTCTTGGATTGTTGTGTTTTCTATTTTAGACCCAAGTTTTTGTTTTTTTTTTATTGTTGTGCTTTAAGTGGAAGTTTACAGTTCAAGTTAGTCTCTCATACAAAAATTTATACATATATTGTTTTGTGACCCTACTTGCTCTCCCTGTACTGTGACAGCACACTCTTCTTTTCCACCCCAGATTTCCCGTGTCCATTCAACCAGCTCCTGACCCTCTCTGCCTTCTCATCTCGCCTCCGGATGAGACATGCTCACTTAATCTCATGTGGCTACTTGAGCTAAGAAGCACACTCTTCACAAGTATCATTTTATGTCCCAAAGTCCAGTCTAATCTTTGTCTGAAGAGTTGGCCTCAGGAATGGTTTTAGTTTTGGGCTAACAGAAAGCCCAAGGGCCACGTCTTCCAGTGTCCCTCCAGTCTCAATCAAACCATTAAGTCTGGTCTTTTTACTAGAATTTGAGTTCTGCATCCCCCACTTTTCTCCTGCTCCTTCAGGGACTCTCTGTTGTGTTCCCTGTCAGGGCAGTCTTTGTAGCCAGGCACCATCTAGTTCTTCTGGTCTCAGACTGATGAAGCCTCCGGTTTATGTGGCCCTTTCTGTCTCTTGGGCTAATAATTTTGTTGTGTCCATGGTGTTCTTCATTCTCCTTTATTCCAGGTGGGTTGGGACCAATTGATGCATCTTAGATGGCCACTGTCTAGCTTTTTAGACCCCAGACACCACTCACCAAAGTGGGATGCAGAACACTTTCTTAAAAAAACTTTGTTATGCCAGTTGACCTAGGTGTCCCCTGAAAGCATGGTACCCAGACCCCTGCCCCTGTTACTCTGCCCTGTGACATGTTTGGTTGTATTCAGGAAATTTCTTAGCTTTGGTTTAGTCCAGTTGTGGTGACTTCCCTTGTAGTGTGTGCTGTCCCTCCCTTCACCTAAGATAATTCTTGTCTACTTTCTAGTTAGTAAATACCCTTCTCCCTCCCTCGCCACCCTCATATCCATCAAAGAATGTTGTCTTCTGTGTTTAAACCTTTTCTTGGGTTTTTATAATAGTGTAGACCCAAGTTTTACAACACAGTTATTTTGTGGCTTCTTTTAGATCCTCATATGTAAAGTAGGGAAATTATTTGATTTATTGGGACAGAAAATGTGGCTTGCATAATAAAAATTTTTAGAGATGTGTTGAAGCCTGGCTTATGGCAGTATATGGTCAATTTTTAATAAATGCTCCATGTGTACTTGAAAAGAAATCATATTTTGCAGTTTTGGGAAGTAAGTCAACCTAGTAAATTTTGTTGTTTAGATAGTCTCTATTTTTCTCTGATTTTTTGATTGCTTGGTCTATCAATTATTTAGAGAGGCTTGTTAAAATTTTTCTCTATGTGAGTATATATGTCAGTTTCCCTTAAAGTCTTGCCATTTAAAAACATATATTTGAAGTTATATTGACAGGTGCATACAAGTTTAGGATATTTATATCCTCCTAAACAATTGATCATTTTATTATGATCTAGTCACTCACTTACCTCTACAAATGCTTGCTTTAAAGACTATTTTGCCTGTTATTAATGCCAGCTCTCTTTTGGTCAGTATTTGTCCTGTATATTTTTTATGTTAAACTTTTCTGAGTCTTTTGGCTGTAGGTGTGTCTCCAGTATACTGAGTACATCATTTTAAAAAATGATCCAGTCTGACAATCTGTGCCTTTTAACTGATGAGTTTAGTCCATTTATATTTATTGTTATCATTGATTTATTTATATCATCTTATTTTTGTGCTTTCTATATATTCTGCTTTTTCTTATACTTTCCTTCTTGCTCTTTTTTTAACTAGTGAATTATTGGGCTTTTCTCCCCAGCCCCCATCATAATTTTTTCTTCTATTTGTTTGAAGTAATGCATTATCTTTTAGTGGAGCCCTGGTCGTGCAGTGGTTAAGAGCTTGGCTGCTAACCAAAAGGTCGGCAGTTCAAATCCACCAGCCACTCCTTGGAAACCATGTGGGGCAGTTCTACTCTGTCCTAAAGGGTTGCTATGAGTCAGAATTGACTTGACTGCAACAGGTTTGGATTTTTTTGTTTTTATTATCTTTTAGTGGTTTTAAAATATATTTAAAAAATATATTTAAGTTAACAAAGTCTAAAATCAATTCATATCTTTACTTTCCTCCTAAAGAATGTGAGATCCTTAAAATGTCTTAATTTTGATCACACCCCTCCCAACTAATATGTATTTTTCTTCAGTATTTTAGTATTCATTTTCCTGCTTGGCATTTGTTGGGCTTCCTGAATCTGAAGATTTATGACTATCATCAATTTGGAAAAAATTCTCAAACATTATCTCTTCAAATATTTCTTCTTCCTCAGTCTATTATCTCCTTCTGAAACTTCAGTTAGATTATGGTAGACCATCTCATTCTATTGCCATATTTTTGACCTCCTTGTTAATATTTTTTTTCTTCATGTCTCTGTGATTCATTATGGGAAATTTCTTCAGATCTATCTTCCAATTCACTAAATCTCTCTTCAGAGGTATCTAATCTTCTGTTTAATCCATCCTTTGCATTTCTAAGTTTTGTTATTATATTTTCAATTTTAGAAGATTTTTTTTCCAAATTTTGATTATTTTTAGTAGTTTTGCATCATAAGTTTGATGTCTTTTTAAATTCTTAAAACATGTTAGACGTACTCATATGAAACCAAATCCATTGCTGTTGAGCAGCTTCTGACTCATAGTGACGCTATAGGACAGAATAGAACTGCCCCATAGAATTTCCTAGGCTGTAATCTTTATGAGAGCAGATCACCAGGTCTTTTCTCCTGTGGAGTGGCTAGGCTGGAGGGTTTGAGCTACCAACCTTTTGGTTAGCAGCTGAGTACTTAACCATTATGCCACCAGGGCTCCTGTATTCAACATATGCATTTTATATTTTGTATTTGATAATTCTAAATTCTACTGTGAGTTTGCTTTTGTGTTTATTGCTTCTGTTGATTCTTACTCATGGTGGCTTGTATCCTTGTATGTATTGTCTGATTTTGAATTGTGAAATACAGTACTGGGATATTTATGTATAGAGATTCTTTGAGGCCTAGTTTTAAGGTTCTTGTCCTGTGCCTGTTAGCACAAACACCAGAGATTATGTGGGCTACACAGGTAGTGTGAATTCTGTCCCCAGCCTGAGTGAGGGCCAGATTGTGGTTAGAAATTCTCAGGGTGGAAATTTTCCCCCTCCACTCAGAACTAACGCTGAAAGAGTCTTTTTCTACTTTCTTCTTCTTGTAAGTGTTGTTTTTCAAGGGTCCTGGCATTTATTATAGAGTGTTTCTGATCTGATTTAATGCCTTGCACAGTCCCTGTCTTAGTTTGTTAGTGCCGCTGTAACAGAAATACCACAAGTGGGTGGCTTTAACAAACAAATGTATTTTCCAACAGTTTGTTATTGTTGTTAGGTGCTGTCGAGTTGGTTCCGACTCATAGTGACCTTATGTGCAACAGAATGAAACACTGCCTGGTCCTGAACCATCCTCACAATTGTTGTTATGCTTGAGCCCATTGTTGCAGCCACTATGTCAATCTATCTCCTTGAGAGTCTTCCTCTTTTTCAGTGACCCTCTATTTTACCAAGTATGATGTCCCTCTCCAGGGACTGATCCTTCCTGATAACATATCCAAAGTATGTGAGACGTAGTCTCGCCATCCTTGCTTTTAAGCAGCATTCTGGTTGTACTTCTTCCAAGACAGATTTGCTCATTCTTTTGGCAGTCCATGGTATATCAATATTCTTTTCTGACACCATAATTCAAAGGTGTCAATTCTTCTTTGGTCTTCCTTATTCATCGTCCAGGTTTTGCATGAATATGAGGTGATTGAAAACACCATGGCTTGGGTCAGGCACATCCCTTCATCCTCAAAGTGACATCTTTGCTTTTTAACACTTTTAAAAGGTCTTTTGCAGCAGATTTGCTCAATGCACTGTGTCTTCTGATTTCTTGACTGCTGCTTCCATGAGTGTTGATTGTGGATCCAAGTAAAATGAAATCCTTGACAACTTTAATCTTTTCTCCGTTTATCATGATGTTGCTTATTGGTCCAGTTGTGAGGATTTTTGTTTTCTTTATGTTGAGGTGTAACCCATACTGAAGGCCATAGTCTTTAATCTTCATCAGTAAGTGCTTCAAGTCCTCTTCACTTTCAGCAAGCAATGTTGTGTCATCTGCATATCACAGGTTGTTAATGAGTTTTCCTCCAATCCTGATGTCGCATTCTTCTTCATATAGTCCAGCTTCTTGGATTATTTGCTCAGCATACAGATTGAATAGGTATGGTGAAAAGATACAACCCTGACGCACACCTTTCTTAACTTTAAACCCCACAATATCCCCTTGTTCTGTTTGAATGGCTGCTTCTTGATCTATGTACAGATTCCTCATGAGCGCAATTAATGTTCTGGAATTCTCATTCTTCACGATGTTATCCATAATTTGTTATGATCCACACAGTCGAATGCCTTTGTGTCAATAAAACACAGGTAAACATCTTTCTGATATTTTCTGCTTTCAGCCAGGATCCTTCTGACATCATCAGTGATATCTCTGGTTCCGTGTCCTCTTCTGAATCCGGCTTGAATTTCTAGCAGTTCTCTGTTGATATACTGCTGCAGCCACTTTTGAATGATCTTCAGCAAAATTTTACTTGTGTGTGATATTAATGATATTGTTAGATAATTTCCACATTCAGTTGGATCACCTTGGGAATAGGCATAAATATGGATCTCTTCCAGTCAGTTGGCCAGGTAGCTGTCTTCCAAGTTTCCTGGCATAGACGAGTCAACACTTCCAGTGCTGCAACCTTTTGTTGAAACATCTCAATTGATATTCTGTCTATTTCTAGAGCCTTGCTTTTTGCCAATGCCTTCAGTGCAGCTTGGGCCTCTTCCTTCAGTACCATCGGTTCCTGATCATATGCTACCTCCTGAAATGGTTGAACGTTGACCAATTCTTTTTGGTACAGTGACTCTGTGTATTCCTTCCATCTTCTTTGGATGCTCCCTGTGTCATTTAATATTTTCTCTGCAGAATCCTTCAATATTGCAACTTGAAGCTTGAATTTTTTCTTCAATTCTTTCAGGTTGACAAATGCCAAGTGTGTTCTTCCCTTTTGGTTTTCTATCTCCAGGTCTTTGCACATGTCATTGTAATACTTTAGTTTTTTTGAGCTGCCCTTTGAAATCTTCTGTTCAGTTCTTTTACTTCATCATTTCTTCCATTTTCTTTAGCTACTAGATGTTTATGAGCAAGTTTCAGAGTCTCCTCTGATATCCATTTTGGTCTTTTCTTTCCTTCCTGTCTTTTTAATGACCTCTTGCTTTCTTCATGTATGAAGTCCTTGATGTCATTCCACAGCTCGTCTGGTCTTTGGTCATTAGCGTTCAATGAATCAAATCTATTCTCGAGATGGTCTCTAAATTCAGGTGAGATATTACTCAAGATCGTATTTTGGCTCTTGTGGACTTGTTCTAATTTTCTTCACTTTCCACTTGAACTTACATATGAGCAGTTGATGGTCTGTTCCACAGTCAGCCCCTGGCCTTGTACTGACTGATGATATTGAGATTTTCCATCATCTTTTTCCAGAGTTGTAGTTGATTTGATTTCTGTGTATTCCATCTGGCAAGGTCCATGTGTATAGTCGCCATTTATATTGTTGAAAAAAGGTATTTGCAATGAAGAAGTCGTTGGTCTTATAAAATTCTGTCATGTGATTTCCAGCATCATTTCTAGCACTAAGGCCATATTTTCTGACTAACTATCCTTCTTTGTTTCCCACTTTTGCATTCCTATCCCCAATAATTATCAATGCATCCTGATTGCATGTTTGATCAATTTCAGACTGCAGAAGTTGGTAAAAATCTTTAAATTTCTTCATCTTTGGCCTAGCAGTTTAGGAGGCTAGAAGTTCAGTTCAGGGTGCCAGCTCTAGGAGAAGGCTCTACCTTCAGCTCTGGGAGAAATCTGTGTCTGAGCTTCTGTAGTGTTCTTCTTGGCATTTCTTGAAGATCTCCACATGGCATCTATCTTTCCTCATCCATCCTTCCTTGCTTCTGTGCCTAATATGCTCCTTTTATATCTCAAAAGTAATTGGCTTAATGCACGTCCTACACTGATATGGCCTTACTAGCATACTAAAGAAAACCCTATTCCCAAATGGGATTACATTCACAGATAAAAAACTCATTGCATCAAGTTGATTCCAACTCATAGCAACCCTATAGGACAGAGTAGAACTGCCCCATAGGGTTTCCACTGAGTGGCTGGTGGATTCAAACTGCTGACCTTTTGATTAGCAGACAAGCGCTTAACCACTAGGCCACCGGGGCCCCTCCGCAAGTATTGGGGTTAGGATTTACAGCACTCATTTTTGGGGGACACAGATCTATCCATAACACACCCTAAGCTTTCTTTCCTGTTCTGCCTTCCAGCCCATAAAACAAAATCTCTCAGGCACCAGAGATTATCAGATATCTGCATATTCCAGCCTTAGCCCTTGTTTATCTCTTTCTATCCAGGTTTTTTCCATCATTTTTGGTATGTGAGAATTTTCTTTAAATTCTTGCCAGGTGTCTTAGTTACCTAGTGATGGTGTAACAAAAAATACTACACATGGGTGGCTTTAAATAACAGAGATTAATGTTCTTAGTTTAGGAGGCTAGAAGCCCAAACTCAGGGCATGGCTCCAGCAAAAGTCCTTCTTTGTAGGTAGCCCTGGGAGTTCCTTGGAGTTCCTTGTGTTCCTTGGCATCTGTCTTCCCTGAAGTGTGTCTCTGTGTCTATTCCACTCTTCTTATAACTCAAAAGTGGTTAGGTTTAGAACTCATCCTATTTAGGTATGACCTAGTTAACATAACAAAGAAAACCTTATTTCCAAACAGGGAGGATCCCATCCGCAGATATAGAGGGCAGAATTTCAATACATATTTTTTAGGGAAACAGTTTAATCCATAGCACCAGGTTATCTATGTATTTCAAAAGATTAAACATAAATATTTTATATATCAGCTTTAATAGTTTTGTATTTGGAGACTTTTGTGTATATGCAGTTGGTTATTTTAATGAAAACGGAAGGTACTAGAGTGCTACTGGAGGCTAGGTTCACCTGACCCAGATAATCAGGCAGGACTTCCCTCAAGCTTCTGTAACCTCCTGATGAAAAGAAAAAGGATTACATAGTGGAGCTTGAACTCCAGCTATGGATGCAGAGATTCAGTTACTTCAGCAGAGTAACAACAGGATGTCCTCGTTACTTTTTTTATTTTAGCTTGGTCTCCTCAGTTGAGAATTTGCTTAGAGAAAAGTCATCCTAACATAAAAATAGTCACTAATAAACCTTAGAACGACCAGTCCTCATGGAAACCCGTTTCCTTACTTATCGTTGTTGTTACCTGAGACGGTGCCATGCAAAGCATGCGGAACATTTACGAAGTAAAGTTGGAAGTCTTGCAAGAGAGGCAGGATTATATGAAGTCGAGGAAAGTGATGGTGGAGAAGTGTTCAAATCTTGTGCAAAGCCTTTGAAAAGTGAGCAGCTGAGAGAGTTATGCCAGCTAATGAGTGAGAATAGAAGATCGACAAGGATAATGGCAGGGTAAGTGTTTCAACAGATCGAGAGGCACACTTGAAGAAACTGATGAAGCTCTCTGATAGTTTTGGAAAACTGAGCTCCTCTTTGATGGTACTGAGAAGGTTGAATATAGAATGTAGGAGGTCATGTTGTGCTAGCTCCCTCCCGTCACTATTTGATTTATTGTTTATCTCAATAATAATGTAAAGTGATGTTAAACATAAACCATTTTGTTTTTTATAATTTTCAGTTCAAGATAAAACCCCAGTCAAACAGTTTCTTACACAGTGAAAATTGGTTTCTGATTCACTTTAGCTGACTTTTCTTCCTGTAGCGATTTAATGATAATGTGACGTCCTGTATAACAAGTCACATGAGTAGCATAAGTCTGGTGGAAACTCCCAATTCTTTCATACCAAAGAATTGATGAAAGCCCGCAGCCGGGCTGGGTAAGAACTCCATCCTGGCCTGCATTCCTCTCCTTGTTCTTGTGTAGTCCAGATTTTTCTGACCCTTTTCTCTGTGTTCCCTGTAGATCTGCATTTGGAGGGTCACTTTCTTGGATGAGGATCTTTATACCTTTTAGGGAAGTTCAGAGTTCACACTGGAAAATATGAAACATTTATTTAGAGTATTAAATATTTCTCTATAGTGAGGTTTGTTACAAATTGAACTGTGCCCCACAAAAAGATATACTGAAGTCCTAACCCCTGGACCTGGGAATGCGACCCTGTTTGGAAACAGTCTTTGGAGATGGTATCAGTTAACATGAGATCACACTGGCAGAGTGGGTCTAATCCCGTCGAATGTTGTCTTTATAAAAGAAGAGCAGAAACACAGAGACAAGGAGACAGAGGAAAGATGCTATGTGACGGTGCAGCTGCCAGCCAAAGAATACCTGGAGCTGCCAGAAGGTAGGAGAGAGGCATGGAACAGATTCTCCCTCAGAGCCTCAGAAGGAACAACACAGCCAACACCCTGGTTCAGACTTCTAGCCTCCAGAATTGGGAGATGATAAGTTTCTGTTCTTATAAGCCACCCATTTTGTGGTACTTTGTTACCAGATTCAGGAAATAAATACAAGATTGTTCCTTCTAATATGGGCTATAAATTGTCCCACTAAATCCTTTCAGCCCTGAGAATGCCTTTTGCTTTGCTTGGGGACATACATCTAACTGGACACTTGGGAAGTTTCTGCTTGTTTTCTCTTTGCATGCTGTCGTGGAAACCCTGGTCGTGTAGTGGTTAAGTGTTGCGGCTGCTAACCGAAAGGTCGGCAGTTCGAATCCAACATGCACTTCTTGGAAACTCTATGGGGCAGTTCTACTCTGTCCTATAGGGTCACTATGTGTCGGAATCGACTCAACGGCAACGGGTGTGCTGTTGTTGACATGCTGTGCTAATGGGAAACATTTCCTCTTGCTCATAGGCTGATGGGAAGAATGACTGCTAATTGAGATGCAATCTGAGAGTGGATTCTCCAAATTGGGCAGAGACACTCCCTCCTCCCAATGTCTTGACCCTTCCTGAGTATACAGGCAGACAGCTATAGCAGGCCTTGAATATCACTATTAATCCCTTTATGACCAATATGTTGTCGTTGTTAGCTGCCAAGTTGACTCTGAATCATGGTGACCCCGCGTGTAGAGGCAGCATAATCGTTAAAGAGAACAGCTCAGGAGAGCTTGCCTTTAGACAGCCTGCGTCTGAGCCCCTGTTCTGTCTCTTATGAGGTGTGTGGCTTGGAGAAGTTATGTAACTTCCCTGTGATTTTGTTAACTCATCAGCCAGAAGAGCATAATCATGGTTCCTAACAAATAGGGTTGTTATGAGGACAAAATGGGTTAATATTTGGGATGTGCTTTGACCTGTTGCCGTCAAGTCAATTCCGACTCATAGCGACCCTATAGGACAGAGTAGAACTGCCCCATAGGGTATCCAAGGCTGTAATCTTTATGGAAGCAGGCTGCCACATCTTTCTTCCACGGAGTGGCTGGTGGGTTCAAACTGCTTACCTTTCAGTTAGCAGCCGAGTGCTTAATCACTTCACCACCAGGGCTCCTTGGGATATCAATTAAGTGTTTGGTAAATAAAATAAAGCATATAGACCACAAAAGCCTCATCATATTGAAAATGATTTAATCCTGAGGTTTTACATACAATGGTACAAAACAGCTGACAGCAGTGTGTGCGTGTGCGTGGGTGTGAGCGTATGTGTGTGCGTGTGTGCGTGCGTGTGAGCGTATGTGTGTGCGTGTGCGTGCGTGCATGTGCACGACCACGCGCGCGTGCGTGCATGTGTGGTTGACGATGATCCTGAATTGAGGAGCACTCAGCACCATTAAACCTTCTTCAAATGTCAGTGCCCAATATTGGCACATAGAAAGTGAAGTGAATATTTGCCAGGAGTAGAGGATCCTACATATTATTCATGAGGGCTTTGCAATCTTGAATCCTTTAATTCCTTCACATCTCTAGTACAAAAGGCAAAGCCAATGTTTTCTGGTTATAGATTTTGTAAAGTAAAATCCTTCAGCTGTGCCAACCTGGTGGAGCGATTTTTTAAATATCAGGTATCAGCTGCTGCAGCTATTCCTTCAATTAAAGCCTACCGCTGGAGAAAAACCAGGACAGGCCTAACTCCATGGAAAAATTCATGGATGGAGATGTTTTTAATCTCTGGGTATGGTGTTCATCTCGTGCGACGGTGCTTGGGGATTTATATACAAAGACAAAGGCTCAAGTTGGCAAAGTAATTCTTTCCTAAGTGAACCAATACTATCTAGTACCTAGTGTTGAAGACTAAGATTCATGGGGTTCTTTTGCTTACCCAAGAGCCATTGTTCTGTTCGTGGTTTTTGTGCCTTTTTTGCCATGCAGCCACCCGCTGCCTGCCACCCTCCTTGGTTCTCTTCTCCACCTCTCTAATCCTACCCATTCTTCAAGCCCCAGAACAGATTTCACCTGTTTCCAGGGAGTCCCCCGACTGACCCAGGTGGATGTGACCTCTCTCCATCTGAACTCGAGAAATGCTTACGTTCTCTACCCTTTATTTGACACATAGACTGTATTGTTGACTACTAGCTACCTGTTTCGTATTTCCAGCTAGACTGTAATTTCAACAAGGGTAAGAGTTCTATTTATACTTCTTTAAATGCCTACACTGCCAAGCATAACAGATGCTAAATAAATAGCTACCGAAGAACTGGATTCCGGAAACTTGGATTCTAGTCCTGGCTCTGCCTTCGACTTGCGAAAGTAACTTTTGGTGTATTAGTCACATACACTGCCATACATATATGTCTTAGAGAATAATGATAATAATAATAATAATAGATAACACAGTGAGGGCTTATTTTTGTAAGCATTTTACAGGTTAGCTATTTTAATCATTTTAATACTTTAGAAAGTAGGTACTATTTGTCATCATCAATTTTATAGATGGGGAAACTGAAGCACTGAAAATCTGAGTAACTTGCCCAAAGACACGGAAATGGTACAAAGTGACAGGATGAGAATTCTGACCTAAGCAGACTGGCAGATCAATTTAGTGACTCCAGTAACAATCAAAATAAATCCATGTATCGAATAAGTTGCTTCATTGACTTGTCTAGGCCACAGTCTCCAGTTATGCAATCAAACACTAGTCTGGGTGTTGCTATGAAGGGATTTTGTGAGTGTGAAAAATGTCCCTTATCAGTTGACTTTATGTAAGGGTGAGTATCCTGGATAATCTGGGTGGGCCTGAATTAAGCAGTTGGTTTTAAAGCTGAGGCTTCCCCAGAGAAAGCAGACATTCTACCTGTGGACAGCGGCTTCACCTATGTCCCTGGAGTTCCATCCTGCCCACAGACTTCCCTATCTGACTGTCTGCCTTACAGGTTTCAGACTTGCTTAACTAGCCCCACTGTCCTGCAGCCAATTTCTTGTCATCCATCTCTTCATATATATATGTTGTACTGATTCTGCTTCTCTGACTGAACCCTGACCGATATACACCACGAAAGCCATCTCGAGATTAGAGTTTCTCGAGAGCTGACTTGGGCCCCTGTCCCAGACCATTCTGTCCCTTTAGAGGCTCTCTGGCATCTCTCTTGTCTGTCTCTGAAAATCCTTACCTCCCCTCCAGCTCCAGCTCAGACGCTACATGTCATGGATAGAATTATGTCCCCCCAAAAATGTGTGTATCAATTTGGCTGAGCCATGATTTCCAGTATTGTGTGGTTGTCCTCCATTTTGTGATTGTAATTTTATGTTAAAGAGGATTAGGGTGGGATTGTAACACCCTTACTAAGGTCACATCCCTGATCCAATGTAAAGGGAGTTTCCCTGAGGTGCGGCCTGCACCACCTTTTATCTTACAAGAGATAAAAGGAAAGGAAGCAAGCAGAGAGTGGGGACCTCATACCACTAAGAAAGCGGTGCCGGGAGCAGGGCGCGTCCTTTGGACCTGAGGTTCCTGTGCTGAGATGCTCCCAGACCAAGGGAAGACTGATGCATCCCAAGGACCTTCCTCCAGAGAGAAAGCCTTCCCCTGGAGCCAGTGCCTATCCTAGCCTACCGGACTGTGAGAGAATAAACTCTGTTAAAGCTATCCACTTGTGGTATTTCTGTTACAGCAGCACTAGATGACCAAGACATCGCACCAAACAGAATGAATGCTTTCTCTGGGGCTCTGACAGCATTTGCCAAAAGCCTTTGTGTTTCTGGCACTGACAGTGCTCTTCTTTGCATTACAGATAATTCTGTCCCCTATCCACAGTAGATGGGGCAGTTTGAGGGCAGGGACCAGGTTCTTGCATTGATAATCAGAGCCAAGTGCAATGAGGGCTCATACTGGTTGTACCATGTTTGCGGGCATGAAAGGGTTAACGTTCTCGGATTGCCTTCCTGCTTTTGTGATCAGCAAATGTGCTTTTCCTACTGGGGTGTTGTTAAGTGCTTGTAAACATAGGAGACAACAGAACTAGAAACATTCAGGTTGGTGTAACTAACCGGTGATATTCACACTCATGATTAATGGCTTACAAATATTACCTCTTTAATTACAACGCTTAACCCTTTTTATTTTGAGCTAAAACCTGCAGCTTATCTCCAAGTTCCCGAGAGAGTGTGTGTGTGCCATGTTTGTATTTGTTTGTGTTTTTCCTCACCTGATCATGATTATTCATTAGTAATGAACTTGCACCAATCAGTGTCCCTTCACAGTTACTAGGAATTACTGTGAATTTGTAGGAATAATCGAATTGGAAGAATCTTTCTCCGGTATACCTAGGCGCCACGTTAATTGAAATATCAGCAGGGTGATGTTTTAACTCCCTCTTTCTGTTCTGTCCTTTTTCCCTTCTGTGCAGCAAGCAAACAACAACGGTCCCCTGGAAATGACTGGACTAAAACTTAGAGTATGTTAATGTGCAAGTCGAGTTTGGGGACTCGGTTCTCTGAAAAAGCAGAGGGCAGCGTGAGAGTGTTGAGAAAGCAGAGAACTCAAACAGGAGAGGCCCAGCGTGGAGAAGATTTTTTTGTTTGATCGGGTTCCAGTACAGAGTTCCGTGGTTCTCTGTCCTGGCTCAGGATACATAAGGCCTGTAAACTTGCGTGGGGCTGAGTGGGTCTTTGTGTATAGACATACTGCCGCCATGCAGTGCGTGACGATTTTCTCAGGAGAACGTTGCTGTAAACATCATCAAGCTAAGCCTCTGCTGTACGGTAGGACTGGTCTGGATGCCACACAGTATTGCTGCAATACCTACATCAGCTGTGAATATTTGAAGAAAATGCAGCTCCCAGCTGATGTTTAATATGACTTGTGCATTCAACATATGGACAATTCCCCAAGTCCTTCTAGAGTTAATGGTCTCTAATGACAGCGCTTAATTAATGGGATTAAAAGCAAATTAGTTTGGAGTTTGAAGGATAAGCAGGTGGTGGAGAAATCTGATTTTAAGTTCAATTCAGTTGTTTTCTTGTAAAGTAGAAGAAGACCAATCATTATTCTCCTGTTTACTCTGCACGTATGCATGTTCATGTAGGATTGTGTGTGCACATGTGTGCAGGTTAAATAGCCAGAGATCAAATAGTTTCATTTTTAATTCATGTCATTCCTAAGGCCTAATTCATATTCATTGTTCCTTGGAGAAAGAAATGATCTTCCTCAATAATGCTCTGATAATGTTCTAAAAACAGTGGATGTATCAAAAAGAGGAATTTATAAATATGCTCTTCCCACTCTTTTGTGCTCACGTGAAAATTTTCGGTACAACTGATTACATACAAAAATGCCCCGGTCTGGTGTGAGGACCAACTGGTATTGTAGAGATACATCAAGCTTGATGTTTAAACATCCCTGGCCTCTCAAAGGGCATCAAAACTGTGAGAAAGAAAGAGTTGCTTATTTTCCTTCTGACATGGGTGGCACAGCCTGGTGAGGCTGAAGAACATTAGAGTGAATCCAATATACTTCTCTCTCTTTGTGTTAGAATATTTCCCCATGCTGCAGATGGGGAAACTGAGTCCTACAAAGCTTTAAGGGACCCATCAAAAGTCAGCATTTCCCCCTGGTGAGGGAGACTACCTCTGACATCCAAGTCAAAGACCGGAGCTTTCTTCCTGCTGCAAGTGGCTTTTTCGAGTTCTCACACCCAGCCCTACCTTAAAAAAGAATCTGTTGTTGGTTTCTGGATGGGACAAAGTGAAGGCCTCGGAAATATGTTCTTGGCAGGCTCAGAGGTGGAAAGGAAATGGATCATGCCCCTCTCTGACTCTATTGTTAGAGGTGAGGCCATGGTCGCTCCCAGACAGGGCTGTGGTGGAAGAAATTTCACAATGATTCATGTAGCACTTGGAAAGGGCCAGATGAAAGGCCTTTGGAATGTGCAACGTATCACAATATGGTTGAAGCTAAGAATGGAGCAAACAAAATAACTGCAATTTTTTTTAAAAACATTTGTTAGCAAGGTCAATCTGGTGTCCATCTGGAGAATTGAATCTCATATGGAGAGACTTTAGATGTAATGGAGGCCATTTCTCAAGGATATTTGAGTCTCGCTTGAAGGAGGGAAGTGAGAACACGGTGTGTGGTGAGTGGTGGCAGGAGCCAGGGTTCCCCTTGTCAGACCTGCAGAGAAAGCCCAGCTCCTCAGCAACTGTGTGCCGCTGGCCAAGTTCCCAAGCTCTCAGCACCACCGTTTCTTCATTGAAAATGTGGGTAAAACCCAATGTTATAGATTGAATTGTATCCCCCAGGAGTATATGTGGAGGCCCTGGTTCCTGTACCCGTGAATGTGACCCCATCTGGAAATAAAGTCTTTCTTTTGGTATGTTAATGAGGTCATACCAGAATAGGGTGGGTCCTACACTTCATCCCCTCTGAGCAGCAGCTTATAAAAAGCAGACTAGACACAGACACACACGTTGAAGGCACCATATGAAGACAGACACACATAAGGCAGACACCGACAAGCCCAGCAGTCCCAAAGACTGTGACAGCTACTAGAAGCTGAAACAGACGATGAAGGACCTTCTCCTGCAGCCACGCCCTGAATTCAGACTTTTAACCTTCTGAACTGTGAGAAAATACATGTCTGTTCTTTAAGCCACCTACTTGTGGCATTTCTGTTATACTTGCGCTAGGTAACTGAGACATCTAGTATCTTGCTAGTTTTGATCGTGCAGCGCAGTCTGCAACCTGTAGCGGGCATGTAATTAATATTATTACCATTGCCTGTTATGAGCCAAGGAAGCCCGTCTATGGGACAGTCACACATCTGGTCCCATGTCAACTGCTCACAGCAAGGCGTGGTCATTCTGATGGAGAGTGGCTATTTCCAAATGTGGGTGTTTCTTCCATGGAAAACATGAAATTGTTCAAACGGCTCGAAGGATTTCACAGGGAGTAAAATAATAGTTGAACCAGTATCATGTTGATCTGTCCCTTAAAATGGAAAACTGTGTTCAGTTCCATGAAATGCCAGTCAAATCATCCATTTATTCACCCTATTGAGTGAGTCCATGAAGTGCTCTCTGTTTAGTGGGAAACATTCAGGGACAAATAATTACAATATTGCTTGGTGGGCTGGACCAAGTGACCTGTGCATTGGTGATGGTGGAGGGAGCTGGGAGGGACTTCAGCAGTCAGCCTGCTTTTGAGCTGAGTTTTGAAAGATGTTAGGAGCTGCCAGGCAGAGGTGGGGATAGCAGGGTGTCAGGAGCACATTATGGATTGAATTGTGTTCCCCCGAAATGTGTGTCAACTTGGTTAGGCTATGATTCCCAGGATTGTGTGATTGTCCACCATTTTGTCATCTGATGTGATTTTCCTATGTGTTGTAAATCCTACCTCTATGATGTTAATGAGGCAGGACTCAATCTACAAGATTAGGCTGTGTCTTAAGTCAATCTCTTTTGAGATATAAAAGAGAGAAATGAGCAGAGAGACAGGGGGACCTCATACCACTAAGAAGTAGTGCCAGGAGTAGAGGATGTCCTTTGGACCCGGGGGTCCCTACACTGAGAAGCTCCTAGACCAAGGGAAGATTGATGACAAGGACCTTCGTCCAGAACTGACAGAGAAAGCTTCCCCTGGAACTGGCACCCTGAATTTGGACTTCTACCCTACTAGACTGTGAAAGAATAAACTTCTGTTTGTTAAAGCCATCCACTTGTGGTATTTCTGTTATAGCAGCACCAGATAACTAAGACGGGGGAGAATATTTTTACACGTTGAAATGGTAACCACTGATTCCAGCCACTTGCCTTGTGGTTCTTCTTAAGGTGTAATGACCAGAATGTCAGATGCTTGTCCTGCAGTTGGGTGGCTGAATCAGTACTCTGTGCTGGAGAGCCAGGATGCCTAGACTGGGCAGAGTTCTTTTCTTCTGGCCATAGTGCCACTTCTGGTTAAAAAACAGTCCAAGAGGCCCTAGAAGCTCAGGTGTGCAGTGGACTCAAGGCTCCTACTTTTCGGTGCACAGGCTGGTTAAACCAGCTGGTAGCACTGAGCTTCCACATGCACAAGAGGCAATTAAAAACACCAGGGCTTGGGTCAGGCACACCTTACCCCTCAAAGTGACATCTTTGCTTTTTAACACTTTAAAGAGATCTTTTGCAGCAGATTTGCCCAATGTAATGCATCTTTTGGTTCATTGACTGCTGCTTCCATGGGCGTTGATTGTGGATCCAAGTAAAATGAAATCCTGGACAACTTCAGTATTTTCTTTGTTTATCATGATGTTGTTATTGGTCCAGTTGTGAGGATTTTTGTTTTCTTTATGTTGAGATGTAATCCATACTGAAGGCTGTGGTCTTTGATCTTCATCAGTAACTGCTTCAAGTCCTCTTCACTTTCAGCAAGCAAGGCTGTATCATCTGCATACTGTAGGTTGTTAAATAGTCTTCCTCCAATCCTGATGCCACATTCTTCTTAATATAGTCCAGGTTCTCAGGTTATTTGCTCAGCACATAGATTGAATATGTATGGTGAAAGGATACACTCCTGATGCACACCTTTCCTGATTTTAAACCATGCAGTATCCCCTTGTTCTGTTCGAATGACTCCCTCTTATGATTCCAGCACATATTTTGAGGAACACAATTCAGTCCATAACAAGCACATGTAGGAGACTTATCCCCTTCCACAGATATATCCATTCTGAAGAACACTGAGCAAGAGGCCTTCCGTTGCCCAATTTTTCTCAGTTTGAAGAACAGTGTCACTTTGTAAATGGACAAAGAGGCGCCTGGAAGAAAAGGAGAAGTGTATATGGTGCTCATCCATATTGAGTTCTCCTTTCCTGGACATGCAGGTGGCTTATGCTTCCCTGCTCACCCTTGTAGTTAGGTAGGACTTTGGCCTGGCTCTGGCAATGCACTGCTAGCAAATACCCTGTCATCTCTGCCACAGTCATCATGGAAGCAGGAGGTAAGATAGAGGTGCCTCAAGACTGAAGCAAGCTATATTCCTGAGCCACCCTGTGAAGACAGCTACCCTGAAGAGTTACCTTGACCTGCTGCAAACCGTGTGTGAGAGAGAAATAAACATGTTTGCTAGGCTGCTGAGATGTGGAGGTTGTTGCTGCAGCACAGCCCAGCCTATCGTGATGAATTCATGAGTATTTAACTATTATGTTTCCTAAACAAAGTATTCTTAACCTCATTTTAGAGACTGGAGATCTGTGGCTCAGGTGGTTTGAGTAAATTTACAAGGTCCCATTGCTTTGCAGATGGCAAATCCAGGACACAAACCTAGGTGTAAATCCCAGGATTTTTTCACATGTGCTGTGTGTTCTCTCAAGAAAATAAAGTCCTCTGCAGGTCACAGATATTATCTAGAAAAATAAGCCACAAAACGAAACTGTGTCTCATAATGTATATTCAATAAGAGGATGTTGGTAGGGGACCTATACCTCTCCCTACCTCCCTGCCAACCCACAAAATAAGAACTTCCACCAACACTTCCACTCTCTCAGGAGTGTGAGGGAAGAAGCAGCTGCCTTCTCTCCATCTCCTGCTGGCTCTTCCCAGTGGAAGATAAAGGCAATATATGTAAATGTTGAGTTGCTGAGAGTCTGACAACCACTGGTCCTCGTATCTTGGAGAGTAGAGGTTAAAGAATTGGAGGAAGCTCCTCATGAGTGAACTTGTCCTGGCCTCCTTGGTTTTTCTCCAGACCTGCCAGTCGCTTCAGACCATCAGGTCACCATAGTGGGCCTTGTCCAAGGCTGGGCCAATAAACTCAGCCAATAAGTTCAATTTAGGGGAAAAAGAGGTGGGGACTCATTTTAGCCACGCTCAGAAGCCACAATAAGGAGGACTGAAGAAGAATTGATGCCTTTGAATTGTGGTGTTGAAGAAGAGTATTGAATATACCATGGACTGCCAAAAGAACAAACAAATCTGTCTTGGAAGAAGCACAACCAGAATGCTCCTTAGAAGCAAGGATGCCGAGACTAGGTCTCACATACTTTGGACATGTTATCAGGAGGGATCAGTCCCTGAAGAAGGACGTCATACTAGGTAAAGTAGAGGGTCAGCAAAAAAAAGGAAGACCCTCAATGAGATGGAATGACACAGTGGCTCTAACAGTGCACTCAAATATAACAACAATTGTGAGGATGACACAAGACTGGGTAGTGTTTCTTTCTGTTGTACATAGGGTCACTATAAGTTGGAGCCGACTTGACGGCACCTAACAGCAACAACAAAAGAAATCTCATCCTATCCAGTTTTCCCCATAAAGAACAAATTTGGCCCCTCTCTGAATTTTGTTTATCCTTCTCCATTAATTCAGAGTTCAGAGGGGGTGACTATCACTGACTCTCTCAAAACTCTCCCATACCATCATCCTGAAAGTCAGAATAAGGAAGACAGAACTTCATATGAAGCATCAGCCCATTTAGCTCAGGGTACAGAAATGACAGTAGTTGCCAACAGTTACTCATGGGAATTCCCTAACTTCCTTTAAATAAGACTCCAAATATACAGCCCTGCCCCAAGTAAATAAAGCTCCGGGCTGACATTTGTCAACTTGTTTCAATATGTCCTGGAGCCTCATGCTTGTCCTCCCCCTTCTTTTTCTTCAATTCTTCTCTCTTTGTGCAGGGAGGTGGCTTCCTACAGGGCCCCCCGGGGGTGTGCCTATTGTTAGCAGCACTGACACCAGCCTGGAAATGGTGCTGACTGCTTAATCACGGGCTTCTGAGACACGCCAGAGAGCCACAATGTCTTTGAGAGCCAGATGGCAGTAATATGTTTTCATGGTTACCTTTAAAAAGAAGAAGACGATGAAGCCGCTCTAGCCCCACAGAGAAGGGAAGAAAGAGCGGCTCTTAAGTCACTGCAGCCTGACCAGTGCCATCTGCTTCTCAGACCGAGTCCTAAACCCACCGTTAGGGCTGACGTCTCTATCCAGGGTGCTGATCCTCCTCCTTCCAAGTTGTTTGTTGCTGTCAAGTCAATTCCAACTCATGGTGACCCCCACGTGTGCAGAGTAGAACTGTTGCATGGAGTTTTCAAGGCTGTGACCTTTTGGAAGCAGATTGGCAGCCTGTCTCCCAAGGTGCCTCTGGGTGGGTTCAAACCACCAACCTTTTGGCTAGTAGTCAAGCGCTTAACCTTTTGCACCACCTAGGGACTCCCTCCTCCCAAGCTAATGCCTCCAATTGTGAGCCAGGTCCCATAGCTTCCCAAATTGTCCCTTCTTAACTCTCAAATCTTCCCCTGTTGACTGGCTCCTTTCCTCAACCTATAAACTTGCTTCAGTTTCTCCCATTCAAAGGGAAACAGAAAAAACCTTGATCTGCCTCCAGCCTCAAGCGGCTACTTGCTCTTCTCCCCATGCTATGCCACACAATGCGATCTGGATAACCCATACCACTCCACTGAGACTTCTTTCTGACTATCTCTAAATATGGCCTCTTTCCAGTCCTGATCCTCTCCACTTCTTTGCAGAACTTGGTACTCTTTACAACTCCATCCTTCTTGAAATTCTCTTCATCAGAGGTTTTCACAAGATAACTCTCTCTGGTTCCCCTCCTAACTCTCTTGCTGTTCCTTGATTTTTTTTTCCCCCAGAGTTCTGTCCTTACTCCTCTTTTCTTCTCATTTAATACTTCTTTCCGAGGTGAATTCATTCACCTTCTGTGCACAATGACTCCAAAATGAACACTCTACCTCCCTCTGACATCCAAACCCATATTTTCAAACACTTACCAGGCATTTCCACCACATACAGCTCATACACAGCAGTCCAGAACTAAACTCGTTAAGTGCTATCTTAATTTTTCCGAAACAATATATGGTACCTCCCCCACCCCCCCCAAAATAAACATATCTCATTGTCCCACCACCACCCTATCTTAACCTGTTCCTTTTTTGGTATTCCTGTCAGTTAAGGTCATCAATATCCACCAAATATCTCCCATTCTACATTCAAAATCATCTTTCATTCTCTCACCTTTTCTCCATCCCCATTGCCTGATAGTGTGTATTCATCCTCTCTTGAAGAGACTAATCATACTCTCTGTTCCATTTACCATTGCTACTTACCAAACTATCCCAAACTTAGTGGTGTAAAAGAATAAACCATGTTATCATGATCACAGATTCCACAGGGCTTCAGCTCGGAAGACTCAAAGGCTGAGGTAACTTGGTGGCTGGGGGCTTCAATTGTCTCATTGCTCACTGACTCATTCACCGAGGGTTGATCCTGGCTGTCAGCTGGAACACCTACACATGGTCTTTTCTGTGGCTACTTGGGCTTCCTCACAGCATGGTGACTGGGTTCTGAAAGTGAGCATCTTAAAGAGCACTAGGCAGAAGCCATAGGGCCTTCCATTGCCTAGTCTCATAAGCCACATTGTGTCATTTCTGCTATAGTCACAAGCCCATTCAATTCAAGGAGAGGTAGCATAGACACCTTTCAATTGAAGATGTGGCAAAGTCACACTGGAAGAAGTGTTTGTGGAATGAGAACTATTCTGTGTGTTGGAAAATACAATCTGCCAGAGCTTCCTAACCAGTCTCCTGAATTTTGGGTCTCATCCCTCAACCAAATTGACTTCCATAGTTGTGCTACGATGCCGTCTCACCTTTGTTTAGGGACCTTTGATGCATGTCATTTCCTGGGAGATACATTTCGAGTTTTCCCATAGCCTGTGGGATGATTACTTAGCTATTGGCCCTCCATTCCAAATCTATCCTTTTATACTCCTCTGTGATGCTGGGTTTGTCACTTCTTTGCCAGCTGGCACCTGTTAGGTTCTACCAACAGCAGACACTAGAAATAAACTGGAAGACAGAGTGAGTGGGTGAGAATGAACTCCCGTCCCCCGGTCATTCCCATCAGCAGCAGTCCAGCAACAGCACTTTGGCCCAGCAGTGACAGTCAGTTCCAGCCTTCAACTTCTTTCTGTTCTCCCAGAAACAGCCTAATTGTGCCCCTCAAAGGTCCTAAAAGCAGCTGGGTCATGACCCTTCCTCAGAAGCCTGAGTCCCACCTTTGTAGGGCCCTTCCTTCTAACTTTTGATACCCCATCTCTTCTCCAGCTTGCCCATCCTTGAGGGTGGCCCCTGCTTTATACAGCTATTATGTTGGGGTGATCTCAGTGCTTCCTTTTGGCCCTTCAACTTCTCCAACACCTTTGAGATCAGTTCTTTATATTAAACTCTCTCTTTTGGAATAACTAGTGTTCTTCCTGTTTTCCTGAGTAGACCTTGACTGTTAAGGCATGCAAGACCTTTCATTATCCTGCTGCATTCCACCCTTTGAAACCTACATCACAAGATTTTCCCCACAAAGCCCTCTGCGTTTTAGCCACAAGCACTACCTCAGGTTTCCCCGCAAACAATAATTCTTTTGTGCCTCTATGTACAAGGAGCCCTTGTGGTGCAAGGGTTAAGCACCTGGCTGCTAACCAAAAAGTTGAAGGTTCAAACCCACCCAGCAGCTCTGCAGGAGAAAGACCTGGCTATCTGCTTCCATAAAGATTGTTGTTGTTATGTGCCATCGATTTGATTCTGACTCATAGTAACCCTGTAGCAGGACAGAGTAAAACTACCCTATAGAGTTTCCTAGGCTGTAATCTTTACGGGAGCAGATTGCCAGGTTTTTCTCCTGCGGAGCCACTGGTGAGTTCAAACTGCCAATCTTTTGGTTAGCAGCTGAGCACTTAACCATTGCACCACCAGGACTTTTCCATAAGGATTACAGCCTAGAAAACCCTATGCGGGCAGTTTTACTCTGTCACATGGGGTCACTATGAGTCGAAAATCGACTTGATGGCACCTAACAACAACAAGGAGCTCTCGTGGTGCAGCGATTGAGAGCTCAGCTGCTAACCAAAAAGTTAGCAGTTCGAATCCACCAGCTGCTCCTTGGAAACCCTCGGGCAGTTCTACTCTGTCCTATGGGGTTGCTGTGAATTGGAATCGACTCAATGGCAACAGGTTTTTTTTTTTTTTTTTGACAACAACAACAACAGAAACACCATGGGGCTATGTACATACCTCATGAGGGAAGGAACTCTTTGCCTTAATTATTCTAGTCTCTGTCTTCCACATGTCCCCCTTTTCCCTACCAGTACCCAGTGTCTGACACAACATAAAGTTTCGTTGAATGAATGCATGAACTTCTAAGTTCACTCATTATACGCTAATTTAATGATTTGATGCATTAAAATGGTGGTGTTGGTGAAGAATATTGAATACACCGCGGACTACCAGAAAAGCAAACAAGTCAGTCTTAGAAGAAATACAACCAGAATGCTCCTTAGAAGTGAGGATGGCAAGACTTTGGCTCGCTTACTTTGGACACATCATCAGGAAAGACTAAGTAATACAAAAGGACACCATGGTTGGTAAAGTGGGGAGTGGGCAAAGGTGAGGGAGGCCCTCAATGCGATGGATTGACACAGTGGCTGAAACAATGGACTCAAACATACCAAGGACCGTGAAGATGGCGCAGAACCAGGCAACGTTTCATTCTGTTATACATAAGGTTGCTGTGAGTCAGAGATGACTTGACAGCAACTAACAACAATGATTTATGGATGATGATTTATTGAATAGGTTTCTGGCATTGGCAACAGACATGTAAAATAGACATTGAGGGGCCGGATCTTACCCAGGCCTCACACACCACACCACAGAGCTGCTTCTCACTTTCCCTGCAGGTTAAGGGAGGGACAAGTAAGCCCTTGTAGTGTTTTATATATTAACTAGGGGAGCATGGAGGTCTAGACATATATCTGAGCCGCAAGAATTTTGAAATGCTAATCATACTTTGACATCTGACTGTCTTACACATGCCCAACTGCAGCTTGACTTCAAGTCTAAGAGCGGTAAATTACTGTGAACAGTGTACTGATGCTGTTTAAATTACAGTATGACGATAGCACTGAGAATTAATCTTGTCACTTTTGCTAGGGAACCCAGCTGCCTCGTTACATTTAGTGTAATAACCCTGTAACTCTGGTCCGTGGTCGTCAGACATAAGGTTGGAGGACAGTATGCTTTGGTGAGACTCCCAGCACACCAGGAGCCTACCTGAGGCCTCGGGAATGCCATACGCCTTGGGGAGAGATGAGGAACGGGAGAAGGTTCTCAAACACTTGGCGTCAGAAATGAGTCATCTTTCAAACCAACTTCCCCTTTCTTACCAAAAAGCAACAAGCAAACAAAAACCAAAACTAATTCTAATTGTCTCAGGAGTTAATTTGCTTTTCCTCCCTTCCCTTTATTTAGCATGTTTTAATTTAGCCTCATTAGGTTGCAGGGAACAAAACTCCAGGTGAGACGGAGCGAGTAAGAAGGAGTTGATGTGCGGAGCGAGCAGGAGCACCACACGAGCTCCCAGAATAAATGCCTTCTTTGGGCAGGACAGCACTCTGCACACATGAGCAGATCTGCAGACTCCGGTGGCAGGAGTTGGTGGGTCTTCACTCCCATGCTTCACCACACCCCGTATCTCCCCTTTATTTTTTACTACTAGCCCTGGTGGCACAAGGGTTATTAAGTGCTCATCTGCTAACCAAAAGATGGGCAGTTCAAACCCATCCAGAGGCTCCAGGGGAGAAAGAGCTGGTGATCTGCTCCCGTAAATATTACAGCCTAGGAAACCCTATGGGAAACTTCTGCTCTGTCACATGGGGTTACTATGAGTCAGAATCGACTTGACAGCACCCAACAACAACGCATCCCTTGCTTCCAGTTCAAGTTCTTAGCAAAGAGGGAATTTGATCAGGCCAGCCCCTTATGCATCCGGGCCATAGGTTGGTGGTCAGCCTGGGGACTGGTTGTCCTGACTTGTTAAGGACTCTCATATGACCATCAGACATGTGTGTACGATGTGCGTGAACCAGAAAGTAGGGCATGGTTAATTAGACGGAAGAAGCTATAGGTGTATACCTAAAAAGCATTATGTATATTGGGGGAAAAATACTTTGTAACTGGAATCCACATTTTATATGTTTAGATTAACTTACTAATATGTATCTTTCTAAATTCAAATTCTGTTATATCACTTTATCTTATGACTATATAAGGCATGCCTTGTACATCATTACTTAACAGTTATGGAGGCAACAAGTCACCTTGATACTTACTTTGATATTATTTGGGAAATCGCCTAGTTATCTAAGCCCAAGGCCATTGCGCTGGAGGATCTTTTATGCCCTAGCAGTTTATATACTATACAGAGTGGGTTGCTAGAGGGGAGATGATGAATTTTGTATAAGGACCTGGACTCTCCTGGAGGAAGGAACGAGAGATCTTTACTCCTTCCCTTCTGCACTTCTGTGGTCTTCTATGGTGGTCTGAGATGCTCCCAACCAAGTTTCCACTGATGGAAAATGAGACCAAAAGCAAAGGGGAGCCCAGTAGGGGAAGCAAGACTGCTCTGGTATCCTAACTCAACACTAGAATCTAAGATTTCAGGGTCTGAGACTAAACCTGGAAGCCTTTGGAGGTCCATCTGAGCATGGTAGTTTGGAAACAATGTCTGCAAATGGGTGTGTGACCTGAAAGAGCCTTCGTCATGACACCCAGGGTGGAGCACCAAGAAGGTTCACGCAGTAACCTGGGTCAACAAGAGGTTCCGCATGGCAGGGACTCAGGTCCTTTGGTGTGAGCAGAACCCAAGTAGCTTCAACAGCTGTGTCACTGCAGTGTCACTGCAATCACCAAGCCACAAACCTACTCAATTGATCAGACTCTCCCACTGTCCACCTGATGTTTGGCGTCTGAACTAAACATGACTCAAAGGTTCTTAGAAATCTTCATGGAGGGGAGGGAGAGATATCTACCATATTGGTGCTTTAGTCTAACCCTCAATTTTAAAATCCTATCATACATATTTGGACAATGACTAAGGAAGACTGAAGAAGAATTGATGCATTTGAATTATGGTGTTGGCGAAGAATAATGAATATACCATGAACTGCCAGAAGAACGAACAAATCTGTCTTGGAGGAAGCACAGCTAGAATGCTCCTTATAAGGGAGGATGGTGAGACTTCCTGTCATGTACTTTGGATATGTTATCAGGAGGAACCAGTCCCTGGAGAAGGACATCATGCTTGGTAAAGTAGAGGGTCAACGAAAAAGAGGAAGACCCTCAATGAGATGGACTGACACAGTGGCTGAAACAATGGGCTCAAGCATAACAAAGATTGTGAGGATGGCACAGGACCGGGCAGCGTTTCGTTCTGTTGTACACAGGGTCACTATGAGTCAGAACTGACTCGACGGCACCTAACAACAACAACAACTGTAATAGAGATACCACAAGTGGGTAGCTTTAAAGTACAGAAATCAATTTTCTCATAGTTAGGAAGCTAGAAGTTTGAATTCAGGGCACAAGCTCTGGGAGAAAGGCTCCCTCTCAGTTGGGCTCTGGGGGAAGATTCTTGTTTCTTTCAGTTTCTGTAGCCCCGGCATTCCTTGGTTCCTTGGTGATCCTCACATGGCATCTATCTTCCCCTACCACCACCACCTTTGCGCTTCTCTGTCTCTATGCTGCTCTTTGTAACTCAAAAGTGATTAGATTTAGGACACACCCTAAACTGATATGGCCTCAGTAACTTAACAAAGAAAACCCTTTTTCCAAATATGATTACATCCGCAGGTGTGTTGTCGTTTGGTGCTGTCCAGTGGGTTCCAGCTCACAGTGACCCTATGTACAACAGAACGAAACACTGCCCGGTCCTTTGCCATCCTCACAATCGTTGTTCGGCTTGAGCCCATTGTTGCAGCCACTGTGTCAATCCATCTCTTTGAGGGCCTTCCTCTTTTTTGCTGACCCTCTGGTAAGCATGATGTTCTTCTCCAGGGACTGATCCCTCCTGATAACATGTCCAAAGTATGTAAGACATTCTGGCTGTGCTTCTTCCAAGACAGAGTCGTTCGTTCTTTTGGCAGTCCATGGTATTCTTCACTAACATCACAATTCAAAGGTGTCAATTCTTCCTCAGTCTTCCTTATTCATTGTCTAGCTTTCACTTGCATATGATGTAATTGAAAATACCATGGCTTGGGTCAGGCGCACCTTAATCTTCGAGGTGACATCTTTCGTTTTCAACACTTTAAAGAGGTCTTTTGCTGCAGATTTGCCCAATGCAATGCATCTTTTGATTTCTTGACTGCTGCTTGCATGGTGTTGATTGTGGATCCAAGTAAAACGAAATCCTGGACAACTTCAATCTTTTCTCCATTTATCATGATGTTGCTTATTGGTCCAGTTGTCAGGATTTTTGTTTTCTTTATGTTGAGGTGTCATCCATACTGAAGGCTGTGGTCATTGATCCTCCTCAGTAAGTGCTTCAAGTCTTCTTCACTTTCAGCAGGCAAGGTTGTGCCATCTGCATAACACAGGTTGTTAATAAGTTATAGTAGCACTGGGAAACTAAGATAGTGGTTCTTACAAGTTGGGGGAATGCTTACTCAGAACTCCAGTATGCTGGGTTTTCCTGAAGGAGACATGGTGGCACAATGGTTAAAGTGCTCAGCAGCTAACTGAAAGATCGGTGGTTCCAACCCACCAGCTACTCGACTGGAGAAAGATGTGGCAGTCTGCTTCCGTAAAGATTACAGCCTTGGAAACCCTATGTGGCAGTCCTACTCTGTCCTATAGGTCGCTAAGGGTCAGAATCGATTTGATGGCAGTGGGTTTGATTTGGGTGTGGGGGCACTGGATTCAAATATGTTGTCCTTGTGTGTCCCAGTTTCTAGCCTGGGAAATATTTTTCTAATTTCTACAGCCAAAGATAAGGTGATCTTAAGACTTGATTAGGAGAAGACAGAGATTTCTTAGCACAGGCTGTCCTTGAAAATCCTCCCTAGTCCCCTGGGGGTTAACGGGAGCCCATCTCTTCACTCTTGTGTAAATACATCACCTTTATCCTCACCTCTCTTCTTGTTCATGCTGATTACTAAATCATCGTCATCTAAACCATGCTGATTGTCTGAAGTCCCTTCCCTCTCCTCCGCTTATTTCCTACCCAGCCTTAAGTCACAAGCACACGCACTGCTCATCCAGCTCTCCCACTTCTCCAACTCCTAAAACACTTAGAATCTGTACCATGTAATTTAGCAGTTAATTATATCCTGTCTTATTTGGTTCTCTAACTGTTCATTGTGTTAGTTTTGTCTTTCTGATTGGATACAAAGTTTCCTTGAGGGTGAAGCCCATTTCGCCTAATGTATTTGGCTAACATGCTTTGTATCCTCCACCTGGGATCCAGTTCCCTACCCCCAGAAGCATGTGATCTGCTCCAGGACAAATCTGTGGGTTAATCACTGGGATCGATATGATAAAGCTGTTGGGCCGATGTGAACAAAGCGTTGTGAGAATTTGGGAGGAAGGAGAGGGGTTTTTGACTGTGGAGTTGAGTGCATACCTCTTCAGAGGAAAGTTGCATTGCACCTGCAGCTGAGGGACTGGATAGGAATGGCTCTGGGTTGCAAAAGCTGGGATGGATGTTGGGTGAGGAAAAGCGGCCGTGCTATGCAGGAGGAAGGGCATGCATAAACAGTCAGGGTGTAGATTTTGGGGATGATGAGTAGTTTACATTTAGTAGGAAGTAAGGCTGGCTAGGAGTCCCTGGGTGGTGCAAAAGGTTAATGTGCTCGGCTGCTAACTGAAAGTTTGGAGGTTCAAGTCCACCCATAAGCACCTCAGAAGAAAGGCCTGGCAATCTACTTTAAAAAAATCAGTCACTGAAAACCCTTTGGAGCACAGTTCTACTCTGACACAGGTAGGGTTGCTGTGAGTTGGAGTCAATTTGACAGCAACTGGATTTTTGGATTTTAAGGCTGGGTATGATCCTTGTAGACTAGACCAGAACCCATGGGAGGGGAAATAGACCCTTCTCTCTTTCAAGACTCTCTCTGTGGGAAGAGTCTTGAAGAAGTGTGGCCATCTTTAATCTTCCTCAATAACTCATCATCCAGGCTGACCAGTCATAAAAATTATTGGCCAATACTTTTTATCACTGTTTAGCACATAAACCCATTGCTGTTGAGTAGCAGTCTTAGCTCTTAACCACTGCACCACCAGGACTCCGTTTAGCACATAGTCAGCCAAAAACCAAACCCATTGCTGTCAAATTGATTCCAACTCCTAGAGACCCTACAGGACAGAGTAGACCTGCCCCAGAGGGTTTCCAAGGCTGTAATCTTTACAGAAGCAGACTGCCACATCTTTCTCTCATGGAGCCGTTGGTGAGTTCGAACTACCAACCTTTTGGTTAGCAGACCAGCACTTAACCACTGCACCACCAGGGCTCCTTAGCATATAGCAGGCATTTAGTAAAAATCTCTTGGCTTACTGAGTGAAAAACATTAATATGTTACCCAAAAGGAATTAGAGAGTTTAGAGCGAACGTTGTAGTATACTAGAGTCTTGGCTTTTTATAGACATACTCCGTGAACTTGTACCAGTTTATTCACCTTACAGCACCTCAGTTCCTTTAACTGCAAAATGTAAATAATACTCGATTACATACCTCACAAAATAGTTGTGATAAGCAAATGACACAAAATAGGTTAATATATTTTGTAAACTCTAAATTGTTCATTATTCAATGTATCTTTAATGATTCAGCATACGAGCTTTGGGACCAGGTGGACCTGGGTTTGAATCTTAACCCCACCATGTACCTGTGTGTGTGTGTGTGTGTGTGTGTGTGTGTGTGTGTGTGTGAGAGACTTGGTTAACTCTTTAATCTCCTTGAACCCTGTTTTCATTCCCTGGAAAATGGGTATTACAACTCCTGTCTCACGTGGTATAAGGAACACAGTGAAGACTCAATAACCGATTGCATTATTTTTGTTCTTATAGTTGTGACTCTGTTTTGTGCTCTGAGACTAGAAATCAGGGTTGGAATTTGTGTGTTGCTCACCTAGGATTTCTGTGCACAAGTCCGTGGTGTCTTCGGTGAGGGAGTCAGCCCTTTAAAATCACATGATTGTGGAGGGAGCGACTTAATCAGTGGAGCACAAAAAGGACACTATTTTTAAAATTTTACCCCCAATCAAGCCGGCTTGTTGCCATGTGTCAGCAAATCTTAGAAGGAAAAATCCTCGCACTTAAAAATTAAGTTTCTTCCATCGTCATTTGATTTCTCTGTAATGAGACAGCTTGTTATTACTTGTTAAGTACCATACTTAGCAGTTATTTCATACGTCCGTGTCTGTTACAGAGTTAATCCTCAGTGGGTATGCTTTTAGTAATCAATTGGTGTTTAATTAGCGTGCAAAACCTTTCCTGCTCAGCCTAAATTAAATCTGTAGTAAGTCTACTTGAGATCATTTAGAATGTTGTCAGTACAACATTTTCCTTGGCTTAAATGCTATATTGTTAACTTGAAGTCTAGAGTTTTGACCACTAACTTGAAGAAGAAAATAAATAAGAACTTTCTAAAGAAAGGCCTGGAAGAGTGGATTACCTAGTGTGATGGTTAATAATGGGGGTCACATCTTCAAACGAGCCTTTTCTTTGTGAAGTCTTAATTCCGTGAGCCAAGCGGCAGTTCTCAGAGTGTGGGATCCAGACCAGCAGCTTCTGTGCCAACTGTCAGGAATGCAGATTCTTGGGCCTGACCCCAGGCCTACTGAATCAGAAACGCTGCAGGTGGGGCCCAGCCATCAGTTTGAACAAGTCTCCTGGGTGATTCTGATCCCTGAGGGGTTTAAGCGCACTCAGCTCAGGGGTGGCGCCAGAACAGAGGCTGCGTAAATACCAACCATCCCTTAAAGGCTTAAACTCATTAAATCCCCACCTAGAAAAAAATGCCTACGCCCACGAGAGATCTGTATCTTGGCAATTATTTTTCTTTCTTTTGTGTCTTCATTATATTTAATATGTCAGTCAAACATACCTGGTTGCCATGGGGATGAGTAATTGGGATAACAGCATGCAGGTTTGGGTGTAAATTCTGAAACCCAGGTAGGAGTTTCACATTTGCTCTACATTTAGCGGGAAAAAAAGACTGTTTTCTTCTGCCTGGGTTGCAGTTTTTCCTCCTTCTATAAACTGGTTTATTTGCTCCTCTTGCCCATAACTCTAAAATTTGGGTATATCAGAAACCTTCTGTAACCCCATCACCAGAAAGAGAGAGACTTGTGCCTCCTCCTCCCCAGGGAAGCTGTGAGGTAGGTCTCAGCCAAGTACTCCAGATAGAAGAGAGTGGTGAAAGGGGCCATTCTGAGGTGGGCGGCAGGTTTTAGAAAGTGTTGGCAAGGATGAGAAGCAAGGGGCATGGGAAGAGAACCCATTTCTCATGTTGTCCACAGAGCAGCTCATGGAAAGTCTGCTGTGACAGGTGGGATCTTAGACTTACATCAGTGTATCCATTGTTACAGAAAGATGTGAACAACACCTCAGCAAAAGACAAAATACAGACCCTTGGACAGAAACCCTTTATGGGGGTGCATTTGTGGGCAGTGCAGATGGTTAATGCGCTCAGCTGCCAACCGGAAGGTTGAAGGTTCGAGTCCACTCAGAGGTACCTTGGAAGAAAGGCCTGGCAGTCTACTTCCAAAAAACCATCCACTGAGAACTCTATGGAGCATGGGTCGACTCTGACACACGTGGGGTCGCCATGAGTCAGAGTCGACTCGATGGCGACTGTTTTTGTTTCGTTCCTCTGCAAAATGGACAGAAGGCAGCAAAGTCGTCAAGGACCCAAAAGGAAAGATGAGGGGACGGAATCAAATCTGAAGATCGGTTGGAGACAAGAAGAGAGCTTGTGACCAAGGGCAGCTTAGTTATGCTCAGATCTGGCAGATGACTTGTGCTAATTGTCAAACATGTGGGACTGGGAAACGCTGAGCTGTCATTTCTGCTAGTGACGTCATTGATTCTAATTCAAAAAGAGGCAAAACTCTTCTGCTCCAAGATTCTTTATTTGTAAGAATTTTCCCAGCTCAATGTGTTCCCTTAGCTTTTCCCTCTTTCATCTCTTCAAAGTTATCATTTTCCAAAAAAAACCCAAACCAACAAAAACAAGAGGGCCTTGGATAGAAATGGGATAGTGATGGACTTGTACAGTAACAAGGTATTAAAACATGGTCTAGAATATTATTTTTCTCCAGTCGTGTCACTGACAGATGACCAGCAAGAGACAGAGATGTCCCAGGGTCAGGATGAGCAGTCCTGGGACAGAGCCGGAGGTGCCCTGGAGAGCGCTGACCTTTCTCGGGAGCTGTGTGAGAGAACGAGGATTGACATGACGTGGGATGCAGGAATAATGAAAACTTGCCGTCTAGATCACTCAGTTTGTAGAAACCCTACCGCAGTGGCACATTATCATAGAAGTGAAAAAGGTCTGCTCTCCCCACCACAGCCAGGCGGACGCCCCGTGTCACAAATAGCTTCATAAACCAAAGCCTTGACCAGTAGGTAACAGCCTGGTAATTGGCAATGGCAGGCTTTTCTTGACCCTAGAACCTGGGCAGGAGGCTGAGGCTATGTGACGCAAGGGGAGAAGGTGGGATGGGGAGACAGGATGACGACTCGTTTTGGTTCCTCCGAGCTGACACCTGTTTTATTTTTTACTTTGGGGCCGAGTCAGGAAAGCTCTCTGGGGTTGAGGGACTTCTCAGCAAGTGGAATTCACTTAGCTTCTTCACATGATGAGGGATAGGAAGAGCTCTTTCTACTTCACCTTTTCTCTCTCCTCCACAACAACTAGCTGGAGGGGTACGTACCGCATGTGTGGGCCTGAGGGGTGAGTAGGTGTGTTTGTCCAACCTGCAGGCCCTCCTTCTGTCCTAAGGATAGCTAGGGGGCATTGGGGAATCTGATTTCTCCTTCTCGTTCTCTCAGACATGCCGGTTTCCTTTTCATATCCACGAAACGAGCATGTTGGACTTCTGTTACGTTGTTGTCGTTATTGTTGTTGGATGCCATCAAGTCAGTTCCGACTCATAGCGACCCTACGTACAACAGAAGGAAACACTGCCCAGTCCTGCTCCGTCCTCACCATCGTCGTTATGCTTGAGCCCATCATTGCAGCCCCTGTGTCAATCCAGGCTTCTGTTATAATGAGGATTAAAACATGATCATAAAATTCAAGGAAAAAACCATACCAGGCTACTTAAATGCAAAGTTTACTCTGAGTATCATCTGAGATTCATTTTATGTGCTATACCATGTTTATGAATGTTCGGCAAGATTTTAATTGTCGTTGCTGTTAATTGCCATTGAGTCAGTTCCAGGTCATGGCAACCTCCATGCACAACAGAACAAAACATTGCCCAGTCCTGTGCCTTCTTCATGAATGTTGATATGCTCAAGTCCATTGTTGAAGCCACTGTGTATTTTGAGTGCCTTTCAACCTAGGGGGCTCATCTTCCGGTACTATATCAGGCAATATTCTGTTGTGATCCATAGGGTTTTTTTTTTTTAAACTTCTTTTTTTTAAATTGGTGTAGTTTAAGTGAAAGTTTACGTTTCAAGTTAGTCTCTTATACAAAAATTTATACATACATTGTTATGTGACCCTAATTGCTCTCCCTGTGCTGTGACTGCACACTTCTCCTTTCCACCCCTGATTTCCCATGTCCATTCACCCAGCTCCTGACCCTCTCTGCCTTCTCATCTCACCTCCGGACAGAAGCTGCTCGTTTAGTCTCATGTATCTACTTGAGCTAAGAAGCACACTCTTCATGAGTATCATTTTATGTCCCACAGTCCAGTCCAATCTTTGTCTGAAGGGTTGGCCTTGGAAATTGTTTTAGTTCTGGGCTGATAGACAGTCCAGGGGCCGTGCTTTCCGGGGTTCCTCCAGTCTCAGTCAGACCATTAAGTCTGGTCTTTTTACTAGAATTTGA
>NW_004443938.1:7224131-7254087 GCF_000243295.1 Trichechus manatus latirostris | reverse complement strand
TGTATAAGTGTTCCAGTCTCTCCACAACCTCTCCAGCATTTATTATTTTGTGTTTTTTGGATTAATGCTAGCCTTGTTGGGCTGAGATGATATCTCATTGTAGTTTTGATCTGCATTTCTCTAATGGCTAATAATCGTGTGCATTTCTTCATGTGTCTGTTAGCTGCCTGAATATCTTCTTTGGTGAAGTGCCTGTTCATATCCTTTGCCCATTTTTAAATAGGGTTATTTGTCTTTTTGTTGTTGAGGTTTTGCAGTATCTTGTAGATTTTAGAGATTAGATGCTGATTGGATTTATCATAGCCAAAAATTTTTTCCCAGTCTGTAGGTTGTCTTTTGACTCTTTTGGTGAAGTCGTTTGATGAGCATAAGTGTTTGATTTTTAGGAGCTCCCAATTATCTAGTCTCTCTTCTGGTGCTTGTGTATTGTTACTTATGGTTCATATTCTGTTGATGCCATGTATTAGGGCTCCTAGCGTTGTCCCTATCTTTTCTTCCATAATCTTTATCATTTTTGATTTTATATTTAGGTCTTTGATCCATTTTGAGTTAGTTTTTGTGCATGGTGTGAAGTATGGGTCCATTTATGCCAGCACCATTTGTTAAAGAGACTGTCTTTCCCCCAATTAACAGACTTTGGGCCTTTGTCAAATATCAGCTGCTCATACGTGATCCACAGGGTTTCCATTAGCTAATTTTTGAAAGTAAATCACCAGGCCTTTCCTTCCTAGTCTTTCTTCGTCTGGAAGCTCCACTAAAACCTGCTCACCATGGGTGACCCTGTTGGTATTTGAAAAACTGGTGGCATAGCTTCCTGAATCACAGCAACACGCAAGCCGCCCCAGTACGACAAACTGACAGACGGGTGGTCTGTCCAACAAGACACAGTGGCTTGACAAAGTGACCCCCCCAAATCACCATGCCCTGCCACACAGGCTCTTCCCCAGTTGGATCTGGGCAGTCTAGGGCAGATCACTGGGTCGAGGGCCACCTGTCCCCTGTGCCCCATCCCCAGTGCCTGGTCCTGCTGCAGTCACAGCTGAACGGGATTTCTCTTTGCTTTGCATAAACAGAGGCATGAAAAGGCACTCATCGACACTCATTGGTCATTTGAAATGTCCCGCCAGGACTATAGGGGCTTTATAGATGGATCTTCAACACACACACACACACACAAACACACACACACACACATACATCCCTAGGTTAGGGGAAGACAATGACACTTGCAACAGGTTGTTGAAATTTAGCAGTGTTTTGGACATGAGTCTAAGCCAGTGGCTCCTGATCGTCACTATCCACTAATAAATAAAGCTGATTTTGAGGCAATTTAGCTGTCGGAGGCTCTCTCCTTTCAAGATTTGATTAGAAGTTAAAATGCCATTATCATGTTGGTAACTGATCCAGCACATAGAATGAATCTCAAAGTAATACTCAGAGTCAACATGCATTTACGTAGCCTGGATATGTTTTTTCTTGAAGTTTGGTAATCATTTTTCAATCCCTTTTATAACAAAAGCCCAACATTCTCGTTTCATGGATATGGGAAGAGAGTCGGCAGGTCTGAGTTTTGGAGACCAGTCTAAACCTGGTTATGCACTTGCATCACCTGGAAATTAACAAACAAAGAAGCCGATAGGCAGACAGATAGACTCCTGGACAGACAGACAGACTCTGGGACTCCACCTCATCTCATGGAATCAGAACCTCCACCCCAGAATCTATGTTTGACAAGGAGCTTGGGTGATTGGCAAGCATCCTGCTCAGCATCCAGACGAAGACTGGAGTCTACAACCTCTGGAATGACAGGAGAGAATTTCCAGGGTCAGGAAGGAGTCAGGCGGGGCTTCCTGGTTTTTCCTTCCTCCTTTATCTCTCAACCCCTGGTTACTTTCCTAGACTTCCTGTCCCATTTCCTGCTTCCATAAAGGCCAAACTTCTTTGTTAAAACTTCAGTCAGCTCAAGAAAAGCAGTCTCCTTTTCTCCTCCACACAGTTTACTTCTTGAAGGTGAAATGGGCCCGCATGTGACTTGCTTAATTTCAGCGGCCAGTTAGGAGAACATTTTATTTAACTTTTCCATCTCTGTATGTCATGCTTTGATATTTGCAAGCATTTAATTACTTAACGCATTATCTATGTGCCCGAATCTAGGCGTGAAATCCCCTGGAGTTTGTTGTTATTAACTGCCATTGAGTTGGCCTCCAATTCATGGTGATCCCACGCACAACCGATTGGGACCATAGTGATCCATACGGTTTTCATTGGCTGATTTTCAGATCACCAGGTCTTTCTTCCTAGTCTGTCTTAGTCTGGATACTTCACCGAAACCTGTTCAGCATCCTAGCAACACACAAGCCTCCACTGACAGACAGGTGGTGGCTGTACATGAGGTGCCCTGGCTGAGAATTGAACCCGGGTGTCCCACATGGAAGGCGAGAATTCCACCACTGAACCACCCCCTCCTGGAGATTAGGAGCTTCTTAGAACAGCCCTGGTGGCGCAGCGGTTGAGAGTTTGGCTGCTAACCAAAAGGTTCGAATCCACCAGCCGCTCCTTTGAAATCCTATGGAGCATTTCTCCTCTGTCCTATAGAGTTGCTGAGTCGGAATGGACTTGATGACAACGGGTTTTGGGGTTTTATAACCCAGTTCTTAGCTGTTCATGTGGGCATCCTTGTTGAGTAGGATACTGCAGGGTGACCTCCTAGATTCTCTGATGGGATCCAAAAGAAGTGATGGTCAGATGAACAAGAAATGAGACAGAGCTCGTGGCCATTTGAAATAGGAGTTCTGTTTAGTCTTTAAAGTCTTAATTGATGGTGGATATAAGAACTAAGACCCCTCTCACCTTTTTCTTACGGAGTTACTCAACTCTCGCTCCAGGGCCTTTGTATGTTCTTTCAGAAACTATGAACTCAGTGCACACAAAACGTGTACAATTGCTGGGCACTTGATATGGTGTTGATGCTCAGGATAAAAAAAGAAATCGTCATAATCAGTTCTGGAACAAAAGGGATCGGGGCAAGGTCACGGGCCTGCTGAACAATTATTGGAGTGCTCCATACCGATGACTCCAGGATGAAATCAGTTTTCCAAATCATCCAGCCAGCTGGAACTCTCTGTCCTCCTCCCAGAGCCTTTGAGCGACGCCGTACTTGGAACGCCAGATGAGAAAGGCAGATGTTTTTCTCATCTCCACCCACTCCAGCACTGCCATTTGCCAGGGGAGCAGAGACCGGGACACAGGTCATCGCAGAAAGCGTGGCCGCTGGTAGAGGTGGGAGGAGTTTTCCAGCCATGTCTGTTCTCCCCTCACTTCGGAGCAAGTCCACCTTTAATCAATTAACTGATCTGCGTTGACCAGAGAATAAAAGCAAGAAGAGGCGTGGGAACCTGGCCATCCAGCTCAACTTTGACTTCTGGGCGAGGCAGGGCTTGAAAGGGTGGGGAGAAAAGAATTGCATATTGGTGGCGTGGACAACATTTGCTAAATTTAGAGCTGTTTATACTTGCCAGCTCTGAATTTTGTGGAGATCTTTGAAGCAAACCACAACTCACTTTCTGGCAGGAAGAATGTGCTTAGAAGTGAAAAAAAAAAAAAAAAGTATTAATTGGCATAAGACCCCACTGATGAGGGGCGATTTCAGAAGTGCTCACCAGCCCTCATTCAGCATCCATCACAAGGGTGTAAGTGACAGGAATTAGATGGCATGTCGCTGCAAACCTACCAAAACACAGCTGCTCTCTGCTTGCCTGGGCCCACCCTGGTGACTAGATTGACCCACAGCTGGGAGGCGGTGCTGATACTTCCTTTCCTCCTTCAGCTGTGTATAAATATAGACCCTGGAAGGGTGCTGTCAGCCAAGTCCCTGGGACCACGTGTCCTTGTGGGTTCCATCCCCCTGGAGAATAAGGGGAAAAGGAAAAGTGCTGATCCAATGTCTTGGCTCTCAGCCAGATGTCCCGAGAGGCCAGGCGCAGCTGCTGGGTGAATGGAGGTTTTGGGTGAAGTTTGGCTAAAGGGTCTTCTTCCAAGGAACAATATGACTGGGCAGTGGCCAAATGACTCAGGTGTCCAGCAGCCTTGAGGGTCCCAAAGGCAAGGACTCTGTTCAGTTCAACTCAGTTTAAAAGCTAGCTGCAATCAAGTTGACTGCAACTCATGGAGACCCATGTGTGTCAGAAGAGACCTGTGCTCTGCCCGGATTCTGGGCAGGAGGAGTTCCCAAGAAGGGGCCTTTGAGGGCCTGTCGGGCCTGAATAAGCCTTGGCAGCTCAGGGTCCCAGGGGTCCACGAGGGGCCAGGAGGTGCAAAGCCAGCCCCTGGGACCTGCAAATCGAGGAGCTGCTCCCCACGGACATTTCAGGCCCACGATGGGCTGCACTCCCAGGGAATTCTTCTCTAGCAAAGCTCCCTGAGGCCGCAGGGGGTACCGTTTGCTGAAGGTGAATGCGATGTTTGCAGTCACTGTATAGGCTGGGGTTTGCAAACTGCGTGGTTATTTTTTCCTGGGTACCAGGCTTACCATTCTGAGAAGCAGCCACCCCCGAGCAGTGCCTGGGCTCCCATAGGTGTACTGAGCCGAGACAAGGCGATTTTTAACGATAGTCTAAATGTTGAAATAGAGCTTAAAAGGTAATGCCCAGTAGTCATTATTTGATCATTTGTTTACTAACCAAGAGGATTCACAGTTTACAGCAAATAATAATAATAATAATATTAATAATAATAATAATGCTACAATATTGACTTGGGAGAAATGCGGCTGTTTTGTTTTATTAATGTTTTTACTAGGCCGGTCCCTCTTGTGCTGGTTTGCTCCCCATGTCCCACCCTGAGCATGTGCACACAGCTGGGCACCTGCCCAACGAGCTTGGGCCTTTTGTGGAATAAAAATCTCCCCTGGGCCATGGAAACACAGCAGTCCTTTAGAATTTGGAGCTTCAGGATAGCTTGGTGCCCAAAACCCTTTTAGGCAGCATTCCTTCTAAACTTGATCTCTTTACTGGAAGGCTGCTACCACCCATCTGTCAGTTTGTCTCGCTGTGGTGGCTTGCATGTGGCTGTGGTGCTGGAAGCTAGGCCACCCGTATTTCACATACCCACAGGGTCATCCATGGTGGACAGGTTTCAGCGGGGCTTCCAGACAAGACAGACTAGGAAGAAAGGCCTGGTGATCTACTTTTGAAACTTAACCAATGAAAACCCTATGGGTCACAACAGAATCTTGTCGAATATAGTGCTGGAAGATGAGCCCCCTAGGCTGGAAGGCACAGTGGCTGCAACGGTGGACTCGAGCAGACCAACGATCGTGAAGATGGTGCAGGACCGGTCAAAGGTTTCGTTCCATGGTATGTGAGGTTGCTGTGAGTTGGAAGCACTTACCGATGAAGATGAAAGACTACAGCCTTCAGTCTGGATTACACCTCAACACAAAACAAAAATCCTCACAACACGCGTTTGCATGAAGGGCCTGTGCGTGGTGGTTGTACAAAGTGGCCATGGGATAAGGCTGAGGCCAACTGTTGTCATCAGCTGCCTTCACCCCTCCATTCTCAGAGGAGGTGGCTGAGAGAGATTGTCGTTTCGTGGGGAGGGAAGAGGAGCAGTGGGAAGGTCTAGCGGAGTGTGCGTCCTTAGAAGGAACGCAGACCTCCAAGGGAAGTGAGAATGGCTGGGCTGCTGTTCCTTATTCTCTCATGTTTGTAGGATACTTCCAAATACCAGGGATTTTTTGTGGCCTCAATGAGTTTAAAAGTCTAAAATCATTGCCAAACGCATGAGCACTGTGTTGTGTGAGTAAACTGTTCACTGCCCTCACCCCACTCACATTCATGAGGACTGTGTCAGTAGACACACGATACTTCTTAGCTGAGGGCTTGGCATCATGCTCCATTGTCAGACCCTCTGTCTCCAGGGCTGCTCGGCTGTCAGCCCAGCACTCCATCCTTCCAATGTTCCATCGTTCCAATGTTCCGTCCTTCCAACTTTCCATCCCTCCAACGTTCCATTGTTCCAACTCTCCATCCTTCCAATGCTCCATCCTTCTGACACTGCCAGCAAGGCTGGTCTGCTCGGTTACATCAAATGATCAGAATCTGGGGCCACGTGGGCAGCCCATTTACCCTGCATGGGTGCCAAGGTCGAGAACCACTAGTGGTGGGGAACTTAAATGGAAATGATCTGATAGGCTTTCTACAGGTTAACAAAGAGCCCTGGACTGAGAGTGAGAAGACTGGTTCCAGGCTAGCTTTGCTGCTTATTAGCTGTCTTATTCTCCTGGTGCTGCTGTAACAGAAATACCACAAGTGGGAGGCATTAAAGAATAGGAATTTACTGTTTCACATTCTGGAGGCTAAAAGTCCAAATCAGGGCATCAGTTAGTTCTAGGGAGAGGTCCTTCTTTGTCTCTTTCAACTTCTAGTAGCTGCCAGCAATCCTTGGCGTTCCTGAGCTTATAGATGCATCTTCAACATTGTCTTGTGACGTCTGTCTTCCCTCTGTGATTTTATAACTCAAAAGTGATTAATTTAGGACCTACCCTACTTTTGATTAGGAACCGATGGTACTGAAGGAAGAAGTCCAAGCTGCACTGAAGACATTGGAGATGGAATACCAACTGAGATGTTTCAACAAACAGATGCAGGGCTAGAAGTGCTCACTCATCTATGCCAGGAAATTTGGAAGACAGCTACCTTGCCAACTGGCTGTAAGAGATACATATTTATACCTATTCCCAAGAAAGGTGATCCCACCGAATGATTATTGAACAATATCATTAATATCACGCACAAGTAAAATTTTGCTGAAGATCATTCAAAAGTGCCTGCAGCAGTACATTGACAGGGAACTGACAGAAATTCAAGCCAGATTCAGAAGAGGACTCGGAACCAAGGATATCATTGCTGATGTCAGATACATCCTGGCTGAAAGCAGAGAATACCAGAAAGGTGTTTACCTGTGTTTTATTGACTATGCAAAGGTTTTTGACTGTGTGGATTGTAATAAATTATTCATAACATTGCTAAGAATGGGAATTCCAGAACACTTAATTGTGCTCATGAGGAACCTGTACATAGCTCAGGAGGCAGTTGTTTGAATGGAATAAGGACATACTGTGTGGTTTAAAGTTAGGAAAGTTGTGTGTCAGGGTTGCATCCTTTCACCATACTTATTCAATCCGTATGCTGAGTAAATAATCTGAGACCCTGGACTGTATGAAGAAGAACGGGGCTTCAGGATTGGAGGAAGACTCATTGACAACCTGCATTGTGCAGATGACACAACCTTGCTTGCTGAAAGTGAAGAGGACTTGAAGCCCTTACTGATGAACATCAAAGACCACAGCCTTTAGTATGGATTGCACCTCAACATAAAGAAAACAAAGATCCTCACAACTAGACCAATAAGCAGCATCATGATAAACAAAGAAAAGGTCGAAGTTGTCCAGGATTTCATTTCACTTGGCTCCACAGTCAACACCCACGGAATCAGCGGTCAAGAAGTGAAACGATGCATTGCATTGGGCAAATCTTCTGCAAAAGACCTCTTTAAAATGTTGAAAAGCAAAGATGTCACTTTGAAGATGAAGGTGTGCCTAACCCAAGCCATGATGTTTTTCAGTCACCTCCTATGCATGCAAAAGCTGGATGATGAATAAGGAAGACTGAAGAAGAATTGATGCTTTTGAATTGTGGTGTTGGCGAAAAATATCGAATATACCATGAACTGCCCAAACAAGGAACAAATCTGTCTTGGAAGAAGTACAACCAGAATGCTCCTTAGAAGCAAGATTGTCTCAGATAGTTTGGACGTATTATCAGGAGGGACCAGTCCCTGGAGAAGGACATCATGCTTAGTAAAGTATAGCATCAGCAAAAATGAGGAAGACCCTCAATGAGATGGATTGACACAGTGGCTGCAACAATGGGCTTAAGCATAAGAAGGATTGTGAGGATGGTGCAGGACCCGGCAATGTTTCCTTCTGTTGTACATAGTGTTGCTATGAGTTGGAACCGACTCAATAGCACCTAACAACAACAACAATTACTTTGGTATGACCTCATTACATAACAAAAGAGAAACTCTATTTCCAAATAGGGTCACAGTTATAGGTACAGGGTTTAGGACTTCTGCATATATTTTGAGGGGACAAAATTCAATCCATATTATTAGTTACGTGACCTTGGAAAAGTTACTCTTTCAGTAGGTCTCAGTTCCCTCAGCTGTAAACTTAGGAGGTAGACCTGGAATACTGTAAGACCGATTCCAGCTCCATAACTTCAACACCCCCCGCACGTTTGTCAGTTTGTCGTACTGTGAGGGCTTGCGTGTTGCTGTGATGCTGGAAGCTATGTCACCGGTATTTAAATACCAGCAGTGTCCTCATGGTGGATAGGTTTCAGCTGAGCTTCCAGACTAAGACAAACTAGGAAGAAGGGCCCAGTGGTCTACTTCTGAAAAGAATTAGCCAGTGAAAACCTTATGAATAGCAGCGAAACATTGTCTGATATAGTGCCAGAAGATGAGCCTCTCAGGTTGTAAGGCACTCAAAATATGACTGGGGAAGAGCTGCCTCCTCAAAGTAGAGTTGACCTTAATGACATGGATGGAGTCAGGCTTTTGGGACCTTCATTTGCTGATGTGTCATGACTCAAAATGAGAAGAAACAGCTGCAAACATGCATTAATAATCAGAAGGTGGAATGTACAAAGTATGAATCTAGGAAAATTGGAAGTCATCAAAAATGAAATGGAACGCATAAATATCAATATCCTAGGCATTAGTGAGCTGAAATGGACGGGTACTGGCCATTTTGAATGATCAGGAACAATGGTATTGAAGGAAGAAGTCCAAGCTGCACTGAAGGCATTGGCGATAAACAAGGCTCCAGGAATTGACTGAATACCAATTCAGATGTTTCAACAAACGGATGCAGCACTGGAAGTGGTCACTTGTCTATGCCAAGAAATTTGGAAGGCAGCTACCTGGCCAACCAACTGGAAGAGATCTATATTTATGCCTATTCGCAAGCAAGGTGATCCAACTGGATGTAGAAATTATTGAACAATATCATATGCAAGTAAAATTTTGCTGAAGATCATTCAAAAGCGCCTGCAGCAGTACATCGACAGGGAACTGCCAGAAATTCAAGCTGGATTCGGAAGGGGACTTGGAACCAGGGATATCACTGCTGATGTCAGATGGATCCTGGCTGAAAGCAGAGCATACCATAAAGATGTTTACCTGTGTTTTATTGACGATGCAAAGGCATTCGACTGTGTGGATCATAACAAATTATGGATAATACTGTGAAGAATGGGAGTCCCAGAACACTTAATTGTGCTCATGAGGAACCTGTACATAGATCAAGAGGCAGTTGTTCAAACAGAACAAGGGGTTACTGTGTGGTTTAAAGTCATGAAAGGTATATGTAAGGGCTGTATCCTTTCACCATACTTACTCAGTCTGTATGCTGAACAAATAATAGGAGAGGCTGGACTATATGAAGAACGAAGCGTCAGGATTGGAGGATGACTCATTAATAACCGGCGATATGCAGATGACACAACCTTGCTTGCTTCACTTACTGATGAAGATCAAAGACCAAAGCCTTCAGTATGGATTACATCTCAACATAAAGAAAACAAAAATCCTCACCACTGGACCAATAAGCAAAATTATGATAAACAGAAAAAATATTGAAGTTGTCCAGGATTTCATTTTACTTGGATCCACAATCAACATCCATGGAAGCAGCAGTCAAGAAATCAAATGATGTATTGGATTGTGCAAATCTGCTGCAAAAGATCTTTTTAAAGTGTTAGAAAGCAAAGATGTCACTTTGAGGTCTAAGTTGTACTTGACCCAAGCCAGAATGCTCCTTAGAAGTGAGGATGGTGAGACTTCGTCTGACATACTTTGGGCATGCTATCAGGAGGGACCAGTCCCTGGAGAAGGACATCATGCTTGGTAAAGTAGAGGGTCAGTGAAAAAGAGGAAGACCTTCAACAAGATGGGTTGACACAGTGGCTGCAACAATGGGCTCAAACATAGCAAGAACTGTGAGGGTGGCTCAGGACTGGGCAGTGTTTCATTCTGTTGTACATAGGGTTGCTATGAGTTGGATATGAATTGATGGCACCTAACAACAACAACAACACCATAGTTTTAACTTTTCCAGAATGTCATCTAGTTGGAATCATACAGTCGGCTTTCCTGATTGTCTTCTTTCACTTAGTAATACGCTTTTAAACTTCCTCCTCCATGTCTTTTTAAGGCTTGATTGCTCATTTCTTTTTCTTGCTGAATGATACTCCATTGTATTGAAGGACATCTTCGTTGCTTTCAAATTGTGGCAATTATGAATAAAGTTACTATAAACATTCATGTGCTGGTGTTCGTGTAGACGTAATTTTTCTACTCATTTGGGTAAATATCAAGGAGCGCAATTGCTGCAGCATATGGTAAGACTATGTTGAGCTTTGTAAGAAACTGCCAGACTGTCTTCCAAAGTGGCTGTACCTTTTTTGCATTCCCACCATCAATGAATGGGGTTCCTGTTGCTCCACACCCTCACCACCAGCATTTGATGTTGTCAGTGTTGTGGATTTTACTCATTCTAATAGATATGGAGTGGCATCTCGTCATTGTTTCAGAGTCTGTACTCTTAACCACAGTCCCATACTGTCTCTCTGAAAAGTTGTACATTACTCTGCCATGCAAGTGGGTTTCATAATGTCAAATAAAAGTCTTAATTTATTAAATAATTTGAGAATGGAAAGTTTTACTATTTGATGAAAATGCTTCTCAACTATGAATTATCACTTCAAAACAATTTTATTTTTAAAACCAGTAAACACAAAACAAAAACTTGATATGAGCTCCACAGTGGATGCTGGATGGTTGACACTATGATGTGCCAACTTCAAGGCAGAAGCTGTGCTTACTAGTATTTTAAACCTTAAACACATTTAGGCAATCACTGAGCTCATAAATAGTCAGAAACTTAAGCTCTGAAATAGCACAGTGGGTCTTAGTGGTCATTCATCTAGCTCATTTGACACAGACTATCTATTATCTATCTCCCTATCTATTGACTGATCAACTGATGTATCTATCCATCCACCCATCCATCCATCCGTCATCTGTCATCCATCATCCATCATCCATCCATCCATCATCCATCATCCATCATGCATCATCCATCATGCATCATCCATCATGCATCATCCATCATCCATCATCCATCATCCATCCATCCATCCATCCATCCATCCATCCATCCATCCATCCATCCATCCATCATCCATCATCCATCATCCATCCATCCATCCATCCATCCATCTACCTATCTACCTATCTACCTATCATCTATCTATCTATCATCTATCTGTCATCTTCTATCATCTGTCATCTATCTATCTTATGTCATCTGTCATCTATCTATGTATTATGGATTGAATTGTATCCCCCCCAAAATGTGTTAGAATCCTAACCTCTATACCTGTGGGTGTGATCCCGCTGGGAAGGAGGGCTTTTTTGTTATGTTAACGGGGCAGTATCAGTGTAAGGTGAGTCCTAAACCTAATCATTTCTGAGTTATAAAAAGAGCAGAATAGAAACAGATACAAGCACAAATGGGGAAGATTGATACCACATGGAGATCACCAAGGAAAATCGAGGAACATCAGGGCTATAGAATCTGAAAGAAATAAGGACCTTCCCCTGGAGCCAACAGAGAGAGACCCTTCCCCTAGAGCTGCTGCCCTGAATGCTAGCTTCCTGAACTGTGAGAAAATACATTTCTGTTCTTTAAAGCCTCCTACTTGCACTTATGTTACAGCAGCACTGGAAAACTAAGACACATCTAGTCAAGATTTTCAAAATGAAGACACAAAATATGAGTATGTTCTCAGAGCTAATATTCAGACCCCCAAGACTGATGCATGGACCTCAATTCCAGACACATTGATTGAAAAGATTTGAAGCCCACAGAGACACAGGGAAGCCCACAGCTCTCCCCAGATGTGAGATGTGGCCATGTGGCTTTGCTTTCCATTTTCACATCCAACCGGCATTGTTCATGTTTGGATGTATGCAGAGATGGCTGATGAGCATGTGACTGTCAGAATGCCAAACACCAGAGACATCCTTTGCCTGCTCCAAATTTGTCATTCATTTATCCACACTCTTTTTATAGATTTGTCAAGCTGGGTTTCTAAATCTCTTTGGAGAATCTGAGAATTTAATGACCTACCAAAATGACATGTGCTAGTTATTCTCAGCTATAAGGCTTTTAAGTTTGAAATTCAGCTCTATTATTCTTTTCAAAAAACCACTAAGAGTTTTTATAAATAACTGGTGCATACAGAAAGGGTGGACAGGTGGGAGAAGGGTTGAGACTGGGGCAGGGAGACCAGCTGGGAGGTCAGCGGTGATAAGGATGTAAAATGTGGCAGTGGCAAGTATGATACAGAATTGTATTTTCACGTGTTGTAAATACACACTGTTGCTTTTAGTTGCCACAGGTCAGCCCCAGACTCATGGTGACCCCACGCACAATGGAACAAAATGCTGCCCAGTCCTGTGCCATCCCAATGATTGGTTGCAGATTGGACCATTGTGATCCACAGGGTTTTCACTGGCTGGTTTTCAGAAGATGATCACCAGGCCTTTCTTCCATATACGTATCAGGGTACAAGGGTACAGTTAAATAATAATAGGACATTTCTATGCAGTTTTAAGATGAATGAGCTATTATCTTAGGCCTTGCAGGCAAGTATGTCTTATTCAACCCTTAAAAACACATGCAGTCAAATAAACTCATCAGGGTGGTTGCCTCACAGTTTGCAGAACAAAGTATCCTGCCCTGTGGATATTTCTGCCTAGAGAGACGGTACCCGCAGAACAGAGAAGGCCTCACCTTTACTTGGTCACATTCACGGATTCATTGAGGACAGACTGGGGTGTTGGAAGGTTCAATGGTAGGCAAATGGGCAGGGCATGAGCTTTGACGGGAGAGAATCCTGGCAGAGGAAGCACTGCCTGGAGAGTCAGGCTGGACTGCTGATGGAGGCAGTAGACATGGGCGTCTTCAGGAGGCAACTCTGAAACAAATCTGAAATGGGTACAGTTGGTAGTAGGAAGGGTCTGTGGATACAGGTGGCCCCTCTGTGGAAAGGAAGCTGAAGTTGTGGCTCCTCTGGCAAAGAGTGCTTCTTCCTTGAGATTCAGGCCAGAATCACGAGCTGCTGCTTCTTTTTGTTGTTAGTTGCCACTGAGTCAGCTCCAACGCATGGTGACCTTAAGTATACCAGAACAAAGTAGTGCCCAGTCCTCGTATTGTTGGTATGTTTGAGTCTATCGTTGAGTCTACTGTGTCAGTCCATCTCATGGAAGGTTCCCCTGGTTTTCATTGACCCTCCACTTTATGGAACACGACGTTCTTTTCTAGCGATTGGTCTTTCCTGGTGACATGTCCAAATCAAGCAAGTTGAAGTCTCGCCACCTTACTTCTGGTTGTATTTCTTCTTAGATTTATTCCTTCTTCTGGCAGTCCATGGTCTATTCAATAGTCTTTGCCAACACTGTAATCCAAAGGTTATCCATTTTTCCTTGGTCTTCCTTTTTTATTGTCCAGCTTTTGCATGCATAGAAGGTGATTGAAAAGACCATGGCTTGGATCAGGTGCACCTTCGTCCTCAAATTGACATCTTTACTTTTTCAAACGTTAAGCTTTTTGCAGCAGCTTTGCCCAATGCAGTGTGTCATTTGATTTTTTGACTGCTGCTTCCATGACAATGTTGATTGTTGAACCAAGTAGAATGAAATTATTGACAAGTTCAGTTTCTTCTTCATTTATCATGATGTTGTTTTCTTTTTTATGAGCGCCTATTTAGACTCATGGAACCCCTTTAACGAACTGATGGTGCTGGTCTTCATTTTACTTCTGAGGGAACTGAGGCACCAAAGGGGAATAAACAATTCTCCCGAAGGCACACAGATGCCTCTAGCTTTTTCATCTGTCTCTTAAAAAGAATACATTTTTTCATCAATATGTTTCAAAATATTGTGGTTTTCAATAAAAAGTACATTGAGGTTCTTTGTATGAAAAGCATGTGTAGTTTATTTATCATTTGTTCACTCTGTGGAGTACCTGGTGTGGGCAAGGTATACGAGCTGGGAGCCTTGCCTTCAGAAACATTACAATCTAGTGAGAATAGACAAATTATGCAGGTGTGTAGCTATGCCATAAAACACCATGTGGTGGTATATGCAGGTCTCAATTATCAGAAAGGGAGCCATCGTTCCAGATGAGGTGACCAGGCTGAGCTGCTCAGAAAAGGTGGCCCTGGGGTTGGGCCTTGAAGACCAAGTGTAGGCACAAGCAGTTAGAGGTGAGTGTTTGTCCACTAGGGATGCGGGCAACGAAGCCATGGGGATCCGTGGGGAGCATGGGGCTTTTTCACCCATGACACGGTAGTCTTGGGGAAATGGAATAAGATCTGGGGCATTGATTTCTGGAATGCTGTACAGTAAAAGTCAAGTACAAGCCTACTCTCTTTCAAATGGAGCTATACAAGTAATGCTGTGGGTTGAATGGTGTTCCCAAAAAGATATGTTGAAGTCCTAACCCCTGTACCTGTGAATGTGACCCTGTTTGGAAATAAGGTCTTTGGAGATGTTATCAGTTAACATGAGATCATAGCAGAGTTGGGTGGGTCCTCATCTAATATGAGTAGTGTCCTTATAAAAGAGGAGTAGAGACACAGAGACACAGAAGGAAGACGGCCACATGAAGACAGAGGCAGAGTTGGAGCGATACATCTACAAGCCAAGGATCGCCAAGGATCGCTGGCTGTCACCAGAAGCTAGGAGAGAGGCAAGGAGTAGATTCTCCCTCAGAGCCCTCAGAAGGAATCAGCATGGCTGCCACCCTGCTTTTGGACTCCCAGTCTGCAGAACTATGAGAGAAAAAATTTGTGTTCTTGGAAGCCATCCCGTTTGTGGTACTTTGTTATGGCAGCCCCAGGAGGCCAATACAGATAATAAGTGCAATTGGATGATGAGCTCAAGGGAAGAGGAGTGGTCATGGGAGGCTGGGTGGGATACAAGAGGAGAGAGGAAGGTACGAGAGGGGGTGGAAGACCTCAACAAAAGGCAGGTGGGGGCACGAGGGAGGGCAGCCCCAACGATTGCATTTTACTGCCTTCTAAGCCTAAGGCATTGAAAACCAAGATGCTAATTGGAATAAATATTAAATACTAATCCAGAAAAGATTTTGCTTGCTTTTTAGAATTTGGAAGGGCTGCTGTGGGATTATTTAGATGATTCAGTTCACTTGCTTAAAAACAAAACAAAACAAAACAAAAAAAGTGTGTTTGAAGTTTATTTTCTCCTCCTAGGCATGCAGATGGACATTCAAAATCATCAGTCCATTCTAACTATTCACAGCATTGTGATCATTCTTTAAAAATGCAGGTAGAGTGGCATCATAGTCCTTGAAACTCAAAGAGAGCCAGAGTGGGTTTACTGTGAAGATACAAAAGTGAAGCGGCAACTGTGTGTGGCCCTGTTAGTGTGGGGAGGTGCTGGGGTTGTAGAATGTTCTAGAGGGAAGGGAAGTCATCCAAACAGGAGACATTCTGGATCAGCATTAACGGCCAGTTGCCTAAAGATGTCTCAGAAGAAAGGGGCCTGAAGCTTCAAGTCTCCAGTAATTTGTTATTTCTTTTCTTATTCTAAAATAATATTCATATTCATCTCTAATTTTGTATTTATAATGTTGTGATCTTTTTCTTAAAAAGAACAACAAGAAAGAACCTAAAAAAAACCCAGAATAAACAAACAAAAAAACCCCGTTACTGTTGAGTGAATTCTAACTCATAGCAACGCTATCGGACAGAGTAGAATTGCCCCATAGGGTTTCCAAGGCTGGAATCTTTACAGAGGCAGACGGCCACATCTTTCTCCTGTGAAGTGGCTGCTGTGTTCAAACTGCCGATCTTTTGGTTAGCAGCTGTCTCAGTCATCTAGTGTTGTTATAACCGAAATACCATCAGTGGATGGCTGTAACAAACAAATTTATTCTCTCACAGTCTAGGAGTCTAGAAGTCCGAATTCAGGGTGCCAGCTCCTGGGGAAGGCTTTCTCTCTGTCAGCTCTGGAGGAAGGTCCTTGTCATCAATCTTCCCCTGGTGGAGGAGCTTCTCATCTCAGGGATCCTGGGTCCAAACGATGTGCTCTGCTCCTGGCACTACTTTCTTGGTGGTATGAGGCACCCATGTCTCTCTGCTCACTTCTCTCTTTTATATCTCAAAAGAGATTGACTTAAGGTTGAGTCCTGCCTCATTAACATAACCTCCTCTAATCCTGCCTCATTAACATCATAGAGGTAGGGTTTACAACACACAGGAAAATTACATCAGATGACAAAATGGTGGACAAACACACAAGTTAACATATATTTCTGGGGGACACAATTCAATCCATGACAGCAGCCCCGCGCTTGAACAGTGCATCACCAGAGCTCCTTATTTCTTAAAAAGAGGGCCCCCAAATAGCATAAGGTTCAGTCCCACCCAACTTGGACCTGCCTTTGCTTAGAACTACCGGTGGGGTTTAGGTAGTTGGCATCTCTTGAACTAGTTCCTTTTTGTCCACTAGTTTTCGCTTATATTTTCTCCTAAATTTCATACCCTCTCATGATGGCAGCTATGAAAGAGAGAGAGAGCCACAAAGAGTGAGCGTGAACAGCCTGTGCAGGAAGGGGAGAGGCAGGCAGGTTCCCGGAGTCTGGAGGAGGGTGGGTGTGGGCTGTCAGCGTCCTGAGGGCACCTCAGGTGCAGCCACCCCTCGTCTGTCGGTGGGCGCTTGCGTGCTGTTCAGTGGAGGCCTGTGTGCTGAACAGGTTTCAGTGGCGCTTCCAGACTAAAACAGACTAGGAAGAAATGCCTGGTGATCTACTGCTGAAAATCAGCCAATGAAACACTATGGATCGTAACAGTCCAATACTCAGCTAATCGTGGAGATGGCTCAGGACGGGACAGCATTTCGTTTCATTGTGCCTGGGGTCAGCACGAGTCGGAGGTCTTGATGGCACCTAACAGCAACAGCATATGTACAGCAATGGGGTCCCCCCACCCCCGCCTCCCCACAGTACCCGATTGAGCACATTTTACACAGCTGTGCTGCTTCTTTGGGAATGGTGGCCTGATCTCAAGTCTTACATTTCCTTTGTATCCCACAGCATCCGATCCAGGATTGTCAATGGAGACCTCGTCAACAGTGAGAGATCAATAGGTCCCCATGGGGTCAGATGCAGATAAATGCTTGTGAGTGTTGCTGACCTCATTCACATAACCTATGCAGAAGCCCCATGGTGACGTGGGTCCAGGTCTCCCAGAGAGGTTAATTGACTTGCCAGAGTTTGTGTAAATTTATTAAACAAATTGTAAACTCCACGCCAAAAAAATCAAAGAGCCCCAATACTTGGAAAAAGGTGCAGTCATGCCTGATGCTCCCCGGGCAGTAAGGACTGGAAGTGTCTCCCCAGGCGGACACTTCCCCGGGTTCTACCTGGACCCAGGAGGCCAGCCAGGTGGCATCGTGCAGGATCGATTTCAGGTTGGAGCCACGTGTGGACTCACTAGGCCTGCTTCAAAATGTTGTTAGGTGCCATCCAGTAGATTCCAACTCATAGCGACCCATGTGACAGCAGAACTGCCCCATAGGGTTTTCTAGGCTGTAATCTTTATGGGAGTAGATCGCCACGTCTTTTCTCCTGCGGAGCTGCTGGGTGGGCTCGAAGCCAGCCAAGTGCTTAACCGTTGCACCACCAGATCTCCTTTTTTGCTTTAAAACAGAGAACAAAATAAGGAGGTGAGTGTGTGTGCAGGCATATGTGTGCTGTGTGTGTGTGAGCAGAGGCGTAGCCAGCGGGAGGCAGAGGGGGGCACTTGCCTCCAGACTCAAGTCCAAGGGGGCGGTCAGAGGAGGCGCGGAATGATATTCTGAGGCGCCACAGATGTGACAGGCGGCCTGACTGAGGCCACCTGAAAAGACCTGCAAGGCGTTTCTGCTGACGCATCACCCCTAGCAACGTGTATTCATCTTGAAATTGGGGTAGGGGGTGCAACTTAGAGACTGTCCCTGGGCGCTCACTCACCTTGTATGCCTCTGTGCGTAAGGAGGGAAAGAATAGGGGTGGGGGGTTATAAGCTCCCCTCCCCTCCCCCAGTGGCAATGACCTGTGACGACGTTCGTCTTTCTCACCATGGCTGCGTCTCCTTGGCGCTGTCCGCGGGCTGGGCGAGCGCAGGCCGGGAAGGGTGGTGACTGAGATGTTTGCCTGCTCGCTCTGACAGCCTGCGTGTGACAGATATGACGGGTGGAAATTTGGCCACGTGAGAGCTAGGCGGACCCCGAAAAACAATTACTCAGGTGTGGGCTGTGCTCTGCGTGCCTCCTGGAAGACGGGGTCCGACTGCAAGGGCAGGAAGGAGATTTCTCAAAATCAAGTAGTAAATTGGAGACATTGGGCCTGCGAAGGAGCCCGCGTGATCCCCCCGGCGCCTGCCAGCAGCCGCTGAGTTGCTGCTTCGCTCTTTGCGGGCCATATCGGAGGCGCTCGCCTTGGCCGGGCTCCAGACATCCAAAAGTTAAATTGATAGGTCCTGCCACGATGCTGCTGGTTAAGGGGAAACTTAAACGATGGGGCCTGCTTCATTTCTGCTTGTTCCCTTTTCTTACAAGAGTGTTTCCTTCACCGGCCAAACCAAGACAGCACGGTGTTCAACCTATCTTTCCTGTCTTTTCCCTCTGGGGGTGATTTACACCAACTTGCGATCTGTTTTGCAGTTCCAGCCCGTTGGGCTCATCAGTTTATTCAACTGACTTTAGAAATGGCCTCATTTTTCTGGACATGGGGAAAAGAGGCAACAGCGTAGCTGCAGGAAAATAGTTGGTGGCCCTTCTGGGAATGGTTATCTCCAGCCTTGCTGGTCCTGGCTGTGACTGTGGGGGTCTGGGGTGGGTTGCTCTGGGTCCACTGGCAGGCCTCAGGGAGCGCCCCTGGGCTCTGCACCTCTACCCCCGGCCCCCACCCTCTGCTTTTTAAGGCCTCCAAGTTTCTAGGGAGCTGAAGAGCATGTGGCAAGAAGCCAGCCGATGATATTGGTGGTTTTATTTTTGCACCTGCCTTGGCTTTCTTCCCTTTGGTGGCAAAACAAATGCTTCCTTCCAGGGAAGGAAGGTGAGAGGGGAGGAGAGAGAAATGCTTGCGCATTGACTGGGGGACATGGTGCTCTGGGATCAACCCGTCTGTCTGCTGGATTCCTCAGCCTGAGGGCTGCTGGAAGAGGGGCAGGACGGGACCTCCCCAGCCGGCACCCCCAGCTGCCTTCAGGCTGAGGTGAGTGGCAGGCAGGATGTTCTGTCAAGTGTGATGTGGCTCGAAGGGTGGATTGCAGCCCAGCAGTCCTGGGTGGAGACCCTGGCTCAGGCACTTACTCCCTGTGGGATCTTGGTTGAGCCATCTGGAACCTCAGTGTCCTTGCCTGAAAAGCAGTGATAACACTGCATTATCTTAAGGAAGGGGGTCCCTGAGTAGTACTAACAGTAAACACGCTCAGCTGCCATTGCAAAGGTTGGAGGTTTGAATCTACCTGGAGGTGCCTCGGAAGAAAGGCCTGGTGACCTACTTTCGAAAAATCATACATTGAAAACCCTATGGAGCACAGTTCTACTCTGACACACATGGGGTCCCTGTGAGTTGGCATTGACTCGGTGGCAGCAGGTTATCTTAAAGGTTGATAAAGGCACCGTGGCTATGCCAGCCTGTACTGCTGCTTGATAAATTAGGTTCTTGACTGGTACTCCGCTTTCCTGAGCATCTAGCATAAGTCTTTTACAGCTGTATGCTAGCAAATAACTGATGATGTTAAATGTCCGTGTCCAGGAGTGAAGACTGGCAAGTTTTCTGTTAAGTCAGCCCCTACTCCCTGCAAAGACTCTGATCTTCTTTTGGGAAGACTTAATATCAGATCAAAACGTCAAACCTAGTCTCCTGTTAGATGGTTGAGAGGCATCAGGCAAACATAAACACAAAATCCAAAGGACAGACCCCCCCCCATTTCCAAGTAAACAATAATTTTCTGTAATGAAAGCCTTTATGAACACTTCAAAAATGTATCGTTTAATGTTCATTTTGGTAAAATTTGGTGTCGTTTACTAATTTTAACTTACATTTAAAAACTTATCCAGATATTGGAGAAATCCTACAGCTTTTTTCCCTTTATCCATATACTTAAACATTCTTTCTTTCATTCTGATTGATTGTTAATAATTCTTTATGTTCTTAGCTTCTGACCAGTCAATATCTCACTAGCTTGGGGGTAGTGTTTGGGCTCAGAAAATATGACTTTGTTGACGTACTGAGAGATTTCCATTTCATTACTTGGGAAGAAATGGAGATTAAATCAGTTAGATTGCTGCAAGTTGCAAAATGACATTACTCTCTGACCTGAAAGCAGTAGAGTCATAGACAGTCGCCATCTTTTGGCTGATCTTTTCTGCAATCTGCTGATCTCACGCTGCCTGGCTTTTATTAGTTTCCAGCGAAGAGCAAGTTGATGGTGTTGGTTGGTCTCGGCACCTGGTAAAATTTACTCCCTCAATGTGAGGACAGTAGCTGTTTCCCATATTTATCGTGTCATTCTGGATTAATCCTGAATAAGCGTTCACGATAATATAAACGTCACATAAAAACCCACCAACTGTTTCAACTTTGTTTATCAAGAATTAGCATGCACCAAGGACTTAAAAAATGCATTAAATTTAAAGGCAGGAGACCTCAGGGGTGAGCCAACTCGGTCGCCAACTACTTTTAGCAAAATTAGCTTTTCCTGGGTCACCTTGCAGCATTTCTTTTTAAAGACGGTCTGTGTCGTCAGTGTTCTGTTTTGTAGGCACACTTCGTGCAAATGGATTCAAATTAGTATTGCTATTAAGAAAAAATTGTAGGAAGGTCCCTAGTATTTTATTCTTTAAACAAGATTACTGCCTCTACTTTTAGATGTTAAAGTCCAGTGTGGGTATATATATGAATACATGTATGTATATGTGTGTGTGTGTGTATACATAAATAAAGCTAGTTGCTGTGGAGTTGATTTACATCAGAGTATAACTGTGCTCCTTAGGGTATTCAGTGACTGACTTTTTTGGAAGTAGGTTGCCAGGTCTTTCTTCTGAGGTGCCTCTGCGTAGACTTGAATCTCTAACCTTTTGGTTAGCAGTCAAGCACGTTAACTGTTTGTACCACCAGGGTCTCATATATATATATGTATATATATATATATAAAACCAACCCAACCAACCCAACCCAACCCAACCCAACCCAACCCATTGCCGTCAAGTCAATTCTGACTTATAGAGACCTTATAGGACAGCTCTCAACCACTGCGCCACCAGGGCTCTCTCTCTCTCTATGTATATACATATATATGTGTGTATATATACATATATGTGTATATATATAGATATATACACATACATATATATGTAGATATGTGTGTACACAGACACATATACACTTAATTAAACAGATTTTATTTTATTAAAAAAGTAACACATGCCCATGGTAAAACATTCAGCACATAAAGGGTATATACACAATGGACATAGTCTCCTGTCTACTGAGACTCCCAAGGCTCCCCCAGAGTCAACCACAGCTGACAATGTCACACTCTCCTCGCAGAAAATTCTCTGCATCCTCACACACTTGAGTCCACGTTTTAATTTTATAGATAATGGAAGCAGTCCATAAGCATGGTCCCGGCCTTGGTTTACTCATTTGACCAGATTTCACCAGCAGTCCTTGGGGCCCATCCCACCTCAGCTTACGTGGGTCCGCTTCCCATTTTAAATGGCTCACAGAACCTCAAGGTCTGAGTCTGTTTTTTAACCAGTGCCCTTCAGATCGGCAGCTGCGTTGTTTCCAGGCTTTGACAAGTACCTGCCATCTCCGTGTTGATTCGGATGCAGCTTCCCTCTCCTGACCACCTCCTTGTGCTTCTTGGGGGCAAGGGGTATTGGCGGTGGGTGGCTGACGATCGCAGTCAGCATCAGATGAGAGTTCATCTCTGCGGTGGTGGCACCACTCCCTCGACCTCCCCAGCTCTGCGTTGGTCCCTCTCACAGGGTGTCCCCTGTGGTCCCACAGGGTGGTCTGTAGAAGTGGCTGGACCTGGGACGGACCATCAGGAACTGGCCCAAATCCAGCGTCCCTGAGCCCTGGGCAGCACTGTCCGGTTTTACAGTCCCGCCGGCAGCGCTTCCCGTTCTCCTTCCCCCTAGCCAACAGCTCTGAGCTGGGCTGCTTTTCCCCCGGGGGACATGTGGCAACGTCTACAGACAGTTTTGATTGCCGCCATGATGGTGGTGCTACTGGCACCTAGTGGGTGGAGGCCAGGGATGCTGCTCAACATTCTACACTGCACGTGACAGCCCCACTGCGGAGAATCATCCGCTCCAGATGCCAGCAGTGCTCTAAACTTTCTCCTGAAGAGGTGGGAGCAGACCTACTTGCAGGTCAGGAGGACACCTTGGACCCAAACCAGTCCCCAGTGCATACTGGGTTTAGACTGAGACCAGGTATGGCCGGGCTGGGGGCAGACCAGGCGGCTGTAAGGGTGGGAAAGACACTGAGCCAGCTTCCATGGATAGGAGGCTAAGGTCCTGAGCTGCTCCATGGGCCATGCCAACAACGGGCTGTGGGAACAGCGCCTGGATACTTGTAGTGAGGGTGGCTATGTGCCATACAGCAGCCCTAGTGGCGAAGTGGTTGAGCACTTGGCTGCTAACCCAAAGGTTGGCGGTTCAAACCCAGCAGCCTCTCTGCAGGAGAGAAGACCTGGTGACGTGCTCCCATAAAGATTCTAGCCTAGGCAAACGTACGGGGTGGTTCTGCTCTCTCACCTTGGGTTGCTGTGAGTTGGAATCGACTTGATGGCACCCGACAACAACATGTGCCAGAAGGACGAAAGGACACCAGTCATTTTCAGGTGGCGCTTTCCCGTGTGGTCTGCTGTCTTCCCAAGAACCCGAGGAATACCAGGCCAAATGGCGCTGCGATCCTGTTACTCTGGTCATGGTTTTGGCACAGCCAGGGATGGTTGGGGGGTGTTTACGTGGGCAAAGGAAGACAAGAGCAGGCAGGGAAAGAGCTGGCAGTGACAAAGGGCAGGCCAGGCTGCGTTCTGCACCTTTCCCGAAGCACTTCAATTCCAGGGAAGGGAAATGGAATCTTCCCATGCCTGTTCTGACAGGGCCGTGGGAAGCCTGAATGACAACTAAGGCCCAAGTGGCTGGAGCGAAGACAGGGAGGAGGCGGAGTTCCCAAATGCCTCCTGCTCTCCCCTGGCCTCTGAGATCCGCAGGACGCGGACTGGACCCAGCAATTTGGCCCTTTCTGCTACTGAAGCAAAAAGCCATTCCTTCTTCCTCCCTTTCATTTTTCTTACCAGGGGTGATTTTGATGAGGTCTGAGGGGAAACCCCGACCAGACTATTTAGAACATACCTAAAGTGGCTGAGGTGCCGTTTATCGCTTGACTTCGCGACCAGGCCACACTCATTGGCGCCTCTCCTGCCCCGTTTATAATTCCACGGAAGCAGCTCTGCTTCTGCATAATTGACGTCCACTGCAGAATGGGCCAGGCTGCGCCTAGGATTTGGTGGGAAACGTGAAACCCGTCCGGAAAGACAGAACGGGATTTTCAGAAATCCGCATCATTTGAGGCTGCAGGATCTCGCAACTGCATGCGAACTACGTCACCACGTGACCAGCAGGCCCCTTCCAGCTGCAGAAAGGGAGGCCCTGCGTCTCCGGCCGCCGTACCTGCTGGAAATTGCTCAGAGATGGAAAACGTATTAATTGTCCTTTGGGAGTGTTTCTGCCCTTTCTTAAATGAGTTCTGTTGGAAGAGGCATTTGATAGACTCTCCCCCGTGTAAGATAAATCTCCTCCCGAGTTCAGGACTAATTACCCTCAGCGAGATGAGGCGGTAATACAATGTCATCCTGTGGTCCAGCAAGATCAAACGCAGACGGCTTCTGAGACGGAAGGGCCGGGAAGATGCTATTGGCCATATGAAAAGCTTGGCAGCACAGTGATGGGGAGTTGCGGAAATCCAACATGTGAGTGAGTAAACAGCCACATTTCTCAGGCAGTGTTCTGGTTACCACATATTTTGAATATTCAGACTAGTTGAATTTCACAACCTGCAGTGCCAGGCTGTGCGTTTGGAATGAGGAAAACCCGATTTAACTGGTAGCCGCACAGCCAGCTAACCACGTGACCGTGGGGTTTAGTTTTTGTTCACAGGGGTGTTGTGAGAAATGCTGTTAGCTTCTGTGCAGCCGGCCCCCGGCTCATGGTGATCCCATGCGCAATGTAAGGAAATCCTGCCTGGTCCTGCACCATGCCCTGCATCGGCTGTGGATGGAACATTGTGATCCATTGGGTTTTCATTGGCTGACTTTTTGGACCTAGATTGCCAGGCCTTTCTTCCTAGTCCATCTCAGTCTGGAAGCTCTGCTGAAACCTGTTCAGCATCATAGCAACATACAAGTCTCCATGGACTGATGAGTGGTGGCTGCGCATGAGGTGCATTGGCTGGGAATTGAACCCGGGTCTCCCACATGGAAGGTGAGAACTCTGCCACTGAACCACCACTGCCTTATGGTTCAAGGAATAAATGAGATAAGGATCTCAATGGTGGGGGGCTGAATTCCTGCTGCCACCTCCACCCTCTTCAGTCCTGTGAGTGGTAAGCTGGGTCTTGTTACTCCCCTGCTCACGATCTGCCAGTGGCTTCCCATTTTACTTCCAGTACAAGCCTGAGGCCTCCAATGACCTGAAGACCCTCTACACCCACATTCTTCTGGCCTCCTCTTCCAGCCATCCCCGCCTCCCTCCGTGGCCCCTCACTGTCCCCCAAGCCCACAGGCACCCCCTTCACGGGCTGCATCCCCTGCCGAGATGTGTACAGAGCTCACCTCTCATGCACTCAGGGTGTCTCTGGGAAGCTTTCTCTGGTCACACTTGCTAAAATGGTGATTTCCCACTCACCCACTCACCCCTCCAACCCCCATAATTTCTCCTTTCCTGCTTGTGCTAGACAGATGAATGCTCCTCCCCCTACAAAGGGGCCGATGTTCTAATCCCAGAAACCCAGACAGTCTGACTTCAGACATCCTAGTGACCTACAGATCTGGGGTTAGATCCAGATGGTCAGACTCTGCAGGTCTTAAAAAAAAAAAAAAAAAGAAACCTGTTACTGTTGAGTAGATTCTGACTCCTAGCGACCCTATAGGACAGAGTAGAACTTCCCCATAGGGTTTCCAAGGCTGTAATCTTTACAGTGGAAGCCAGCTGCCACATCTTTCGCCAGCAGAGTAGCTAGTGGGTTCGAATTGCCGACCTTTCAGTTAGCCGAGCGGTTAACCACTGCACCACCAGGACTCCTTATTATGATTATACGGTTCTAATTTTTGACCAAAGCATCCGAGTTTTTATTGCATCCGAGTTTTTAAGCATCTGAGTTTTTATTGCTGTCTCAAATGCTTTTTGGAAGTAGAAAGAATATAAATAAAGCAGACCTTCGAAACTGGTTCAATCTGCTGAGAATGTGCGTTTCTAACAAGTTCCCAGGCGATGCTAATGCTGCTGGTTAGGGACCGATTCTGAGAACCACCAGTAGAGCAGTGGTTCTCAAAATTTATTATACATAAGAGTCACCTGGGGATCTTGTCAAACTGTAGATTCTGATTCAGTATATCTGGGGTGGAAATGCAAATTCTCAGCAGGGGTTCTAACTGGAACAAACCAATCTGAAGCCCTGAAATAAAGTGATTTAACAAATCAGCTCTGTGTCACGTCTTCTGCAAATTGTATCGTGATAGAAGGATGAAACTGTGGAAATAGTTGCTGATTTTTCCACTCGCATTTCTCTTGCTTTTTGTGAAACATTTTTCTCTTGTCTGACACGTTTAAATTTAAGAGAAATTATATTAAATGAATGAGAACAATAACCTGAGGGCTTCACCACCCGAGAAGACCGGAGCCATCCAGATCCATTTTCTGTTTATCTCTTTCTTTCAACTGTTAGTCCCCTTGCTTTGGCCTCGGTTTTCTCATCTGTAAAATGGAGGCGTGGAACTGAACAACCTTAAGTTTTCTTCTGGCTCCATCAGCTTGAAATCAACAGACCCACATGCCAGGTGCTTCTTCTCTCCGGGTGATTTACTTCAATAAGCTCCAGGCTACATCCCTTGCGTCCTGTTAGTCTTTCCCCCCAGTTCAGCCAGTGGAATTCAGCCGGAATTGTGTTTAGAAAACACCCTCACAACACTCCCTGCTCAGAAGGGCCCTTTGGTACTGTGAGGTGGGTATTATTAATCCTCATTTTCTAAATGAGGAACTGAAGTTCGCCGGGTTTCCATAGCTTGTTCACGGCCACTTATTTAGCAATGAGGGAAGGAAAACCCTCTGTCTTTGATGCCTCTTGTGGCTGGTGAAGTTCTGAGGATCTGAGGTCCTGCAGAGCAGCCGAGGGGTCCGACATGTAGGGGACCAGCCACATCAGCGGAGGTAACGCTGCGTTTAAACCAGAGATACTCTGCTTTCATCTGTTTTGCATGTTGAGGCTCCTTGGAAGATTGTCTGTGAAAGCTGCGTTCTGCTTTTCACAGCAGTTTGAAAACAACTGCACCACACATTGGTGGCTCCTCATTTTTATTTCTTTTGGAATTAAGTTAAAACTCACAGCCCCAGTGTTCAAACCCTCTTTCTCACTCTTCCAGGCTTCTCTCCAGTTGCTTCAAAGCAAAGCCTGCCTGCAGCGTGGCCAGCCCAGCACCCTCCTTTCTGCTTCCACGCTTCCCCGCACGTCCACGGCCATTAAGACATGCTTGTCTGCTTGAGTCCTGTGCTCCGTGGAGCCCGCCTTCCCTCGCGCGTCTGCCCCACAGAGCGCTTCACTTCCAGAGCTCCTCGAGCACGTCCGATTCCTAGTGACCACATCGGTGCATGGCGAGCAGTTGCCCTCCACATACTGCAGAGCCGGTCTGCGTATAAATCCAGACAGATAATGAAATAACATCAGAAAGCTGTAATCCTGACACATACGTAACATGGCTTTTAAACTTTTGCTTTGAGATAATTGTAGATTCTCAGGCAGTTGTAAGAAATAATGCAGAGAGATCCCATATACCCTTTGCTCAGTTTCCTCAAGGGTAACATCTTAGGTAACTATATCCCAACCGGAAATCGGTATTGATACAATGCGTTGATACATCAACCTGACTTGGGTTTCACCAGTCTCACATGCACTCAGGGCTGTGTGTGTGTGTGTGTGTGTGTGTGTGGTGTGTGTGTGTGTGGTGTGTGTGTGTGTGTGTGTGTGTGTGTGTGTGGTTCTATAAAAGAGTACACAAGGGTCCTTGTGATGAGCTGTTTGGTATCATGACTGTGGTGGGTGGGGGGTGGGTCACACAAAGCTGCACCTGGGAAAATATCACATGTGTAATGTTTTTACAATTCTCCTAATTATGTTCTCCTCAAGATGTCTTGGCCTGTAGGACCCATTATAATTACTTAATAAATATTCAGTATTTATTATCAGAGATACCAATAAATATGTCATTCCTTAGAGAAAAGAGCAATGACTCAGAAAATGTGAGACCCAATCTCAAAAGTAATATCTCTTTGGAGAGTCACGTGGTAGAGCAGAAGTAACCTTGGACTTTGCAACAGAGGACTAGAGTTCAAGGACTGGTTTTGCTGCTTTCCAGCCAAGAGGATTTGCTTCATGTATCAGGACCTTGGCATCTCGATCTCTGTGGTCCTTTCCAATTTTAAAAACCGTATAATTCTAAGACCTGATAGCATTCTTTAACATTGTAACTCCGCATTTCCCTCTGTACACATTTTGGTCCTGGTATTTGAGTCTATCAGCTCAGAGTTTGTTTAATTTCCAAGCTTTGAACCATGGAAGAAAAATAATCTTGTATTTGATTTCGTACGAACTCCAAGACCACTTGAAAGATCTCATTTGCATGAGATTCGAGAGCAGAGTTTTAGATTCAGGGAAACAGAGACATTTGGACACGTTTGCTGTGTGCGTGCCTGTGGCACAGTCTGGACGGCGGGACACGGTTCTGAGACATCCAGCCACTAAGCTGCTTTGCTGGACTCTTCCTTCTCCCCTTTCCAACCTTTAGCAGTGCAGCTCCATATCAGACGGGATGGGTGAGGTTATGCTGCGGTAAGATATACCACCCAAGTCTCAGTGCTTATCCCAAGGCAAGTCTGCCCCTCTCGCACGCAAAGCTTTCTGTGGCTGGAGAGCTTTGCAGGACTGCACGCACGACTGTCTGGATCGTCAGGCACTTTCACGTCCAGCTGTGCTTCCGCGACCTCTGCAGCAGCGAGAGACTGCTGCTGAGCAGGGAAGGGACTGGCAAGTCCACGCTCTGGCTTTGGAAGGCCACACATCACTGTGAGCGCACATCAGTGGCCAGAAACCATGTCACGTGGCTATGCCTGATGGCAAGGGAGGGGGGCCAGACACTGGTGAGCTTCAGTACTGTCACGGAATCCCTGGGTAGCACAAATGGTCAGTGTGCTCAGCTACTAACCAGAAGATTGGAGGTTCGAGTCCACCGAGGCAGTACTCGGAGGAAGCTTGGTGCTCTACTTCCAAACAATCAGCCATCGGTAACCCGACGGGGCACACTTCTACTCTCATGCGTATGGGGTTGCCGTGAGTTAGAGTTGACTCAATGGTAAATTTTTTTGTAATCATTATTTTGCTTTGCGCCCTTTGGCTCTGAACTTGCCGTCCACCTGCAGAAGACCAGGCACCCTCAGCACTCAGTCTGCGTGGCTGACAGCACGAGCCAGGGGAGTCTTGATGCATCTGGAAGCTATGTGGCACCGAGTGCTAATGGAGCAGCAGAGGCTCCCTAACAGCGCAGGTGTTCACTGTTTCTGCAAAGCTATAGCTGTAAACCACCACCCTGTCTGTCAGTTTGTCACATGTGAGGGCTTGTGTGTTGCTGTGATGCTAGAAGCAGTGCCACAGGCATTTCAAATACCAGCGGGGTCACCCATGGTGGACAGCTTTCGGCAGAGCTTCTAGACTAAGGCAGACTAGGAAGAAAGGCCTGGCAATCTACTTCTGATAATTAGCCAATGAAAACCCTATGGATCACAACCAAATGTTGTCTGACATAGTCTGGAAGATGAGAAGATGGTGAAGGGCGGGGCAACATATCATCCTGTTGTCCATAAAGATGCCATGATTGGGAACCGATTCGATGGCAGCTAACATTAGCTGTGAAGCCTCTCTCCCATGTGTTCAACTCGAGGCCCCTTCTCATGCACATGGAGCCTTAGAACAACTTTGAAAGATTAGAACCAAAGCAAGGGGCCACATCTGAGTCCTGGGCTATCTAGGGCCTGTGAGTCTAGAGAGAAATTGCGCTGTTTGTTTCTTAGGCAAAACAAATTAGTGGGTTTTCATAGCCACCTTGCACCAGTCTGTGAGTCCTGCCCTCTCAGGTGGGCAGTGCCAGTATGCAGGCGCTTTCCCACATTCAGATCCTCTTAACACGGCTTCTTACAACTTGTGCGCTCGTATGTTGCTGCCACAAAGCTAGGTGTTTTCTGATTTTGTCACACTCTGATAAGATTAAAAAAACCGTGATATGTGCTCTTGCTGGCTGAATTGCAGAAGTAATTTTTTGTACAATTGAAATCTAAAACTAGTCAGATGCCTTGCCCAGTGGGACAGGACGCAATTTACCAATTCCCATTAATTTTGCTGACCAATCAGAAGAGTGCTTTGGGAATGCAAAATGATACAACCGTTTTGGAAAATGATATGGCG
>NW_004443938.1:7184444-7222742 GCF_000243295.1 Trichechus manatus latirostris | reverse complement strand
GTTGTTAACCAATGTCATAAAACAGCATGTGTGTTACTGTTACATGAGAAACTATCTGTTCTGTAAGCCTTCACCTGAAGTACAATAAAATATTTAAAACAAAAACAAAAACAAATAACATTACAGGTGGGAAGAGGTTCTTAGTAAATCTCATTATTAATGGACTTACTCGATTTTTAATCCAAACTCATTTTCTACTGAGTTAAGCGTTATTAAAATGCTTACTTATATTTTTTTGTCATAAAGTATTAGTAAAAAGTCAAAAGGCAAGTGAAGAATATCAATTGCTATGCTAGAGCTTGTAATAAGATATCCATTGTGAAAATTCAAGATTATGACTTTTTTATACTTTTTAATTATAATATTGAAAATTAGGGTTTCTCTTCAGATGCTTTTTATTAAGAAAATTCAGTGTGCGTTGAAAGCAATGGCTTCTGAAAATTTTAAGAGTTAATCTATTTAGCTTTTTAAAGTCATATATCAGTAAATAACAGATTTGACTGATTTTTCCCTTTGAAGACAGGTGTGAAATTATCTTCTCAAGGAAACTGGTTGTTTTTGGAATCCTATGGCAAACTCTAATGCAAATGTTAGGAAATCACCTAATACTAGTATACAATATTAAAATATATATTAATATTGTACACTTACATAATACATTTTCTATATTAAATGTTTTTGACCCAAAAAAAAAAAAAAAAAGAAGAGTGCTTTGGCCCCGATCCTTTTCTGTCGGCATCCAAAACTCACAGCTCACGAATGTCCCAGAATTAGAGAGATTTCACAGGGCAAAGTGGTCTTTGGTGCTGAGTCTGGGGCCCCTCTATCGGGGGTGGGGGGGAGATTTCTCGGATCAAGTAGGAAATGCAAAATCAGTCCTGCCTTTCAACTTCTACTAGAAGACGCCATATTTAGGAGAAAATGAGACCTTTAAGGATTTGAACTTCTAAGTGAGGACCTGTGGACCTTCAAACTTTTCTGAGTCCAGAAACATCCCAGAGAAAGTTTCTTGTGTTTTTGAATTTTCAGCATAGAAACCTTCACCAAACATCCTTGTAGACGTATTTGTTTGTATTCTACGATTCAGAAACGTGAATTATGGACATCGCCTGCTTTCCTCCCTTGCATCTTCTAGTTCCCTCATTTCCCTGCATATTTTCCCTTTAAAATAAATCAGTTTGGTAACCATGTCTTAGGCCAACGTGAAGCCTGATATAAGTGTAGTTTTCCTGAAAGGAAGCTTGAATCCCCGTGGTTACCTGGCCAAAAGAATGGAGTCAAGAGGCCTCTGCAGAAGCTAGCTATATTGATTTTTACCTCTAAGGAAATTGGGAGAAGCAAATATTTACTAAAACACTGAGACTTTAAAAATGGCCTAGATTGGAAATGTTCTTTTGTGCATGTGTGTGTGTGTGTGTTCCGTGCTTCTTTTCACAGAAAGGAAGGCTGCAGTCTGCAGGCTGTGTTGAGAGAGGATGTTGATGTCAAAATGCCCTCCTGCCAGATTTCAGTGGGATTCAGTTAGCTGCTGTCGCCAGGGCTAATGGGTGGCACCAAAGAGGTGCATTCAAATAGCTGACTTTTTATGAGGATCTCCCTGGATTCCAGACTGTGGGCGGGTCTCGTACCTCCGAGTGGGTTGGATCCAGGCTTCTGGTAAGTTAGGGCAACTCAGATTTGTTCAGGGCTGAGGAAATGGCACTTCAGACATGAGCAGCTGAGGGAGGACTAGATGGGTGCTGTGAGTCATTATTTTGATTTGTATATTTATATAAATATTGTATATTAAATATATAATACATATATCTAAAGAGAGAGCATGTGCGAGGGAGCCCTGTTTGCACGATGGTCAAGCGTTTGACTGCTAACCGAATGGTTGGCAGTTCGAACTTACCCAGCGGCTCTGAGGGAGAAAGACTTGGTGATCTGCTTCAATAAAGAGTACTAGAAAACCCTATGGGGCAGTTCTACTCTGTCACGTGAGGTCACTGTGATTCGGAGTCGACTCGATGGCACCCAGCGACAGACACATATGTTGTTGTGGTTTACCGTTGAGCCAATTCTGACTCACATACATGTGTATTTCAGCGTGTCTCCTCAGGCGCCACCTCTCTGGGAGCTTGGTGTGAATCTGAAGAGCTGGCATCCCCGAGCTTGAGCTGCGGGAGGAAATGCCTGCTGTCACCCCTGTTGGCTGCACCTTCACAATTTCTCCCCGTGGGCTTGTGTGTGGACATTTCAACCTTTAAAGTATAAATGGCAGAGGGATGGGCCCCTAAAGGACTGATCCCAGGAAGGGTGGAAATGGACATCCATGACATTCCCGGTGCTGTGGGTGCTTGGCATCAGATGAGGAGAGAAGGGAGCTTTCCTGGGGACCTGGGCCTCAGTGATCAGGGTGGTTTGCTCAGGCTGGAGCAGGGGCAGGAGTGGCCAGAAGGTGGCCAAGTGACCAAGCACACGTCAGGGAGATATCAGCCATTGAAAGCCCAGGGGAGGCTGCCTGCTTATGAGTAAGCTTGTCCACAGAAGCATCCATCACATCAGGAAAAACAACCTGCTTCCTCAGGAAATGACGTCTTGATGGAACCAAGTGGGAAGTCAGGGTGGAACTAGGAAATGGCTGGAATGATTACCAGGTCCAGAGCCCAGAGCTGTCAGTACTTGTTCTCTGATGCACGTCTTCCACCTTCTGCTTTTGATGAAGGCCTGATATGGGCTGGATTGTGTCCCCAAAAAAGAGACGTTGAAACCCTAACCCCAGTACCTGTGAATGTGACCTAGTTTGGAAACAGGGTGTTTGAAGATGTAATCTGTTGAGCTAACATGAGGTCATACCAGAGTAGGGCGGAGTCCCTTGAAAGAGGAGGGACACAGAGGCACACACACAGGTCGCATCTACAAGCCAAGGAACTCCAAGAAACACCTGGCTACTAGAAGCTGGAAGACACGAGGAAGGGTCCGTCCCCAGAGCCTTTGGAAAGAGCATGGCTCTGCCGACACCCTGAATTTGAACTCCTAGCCTCCAGAACTGAGAAAGAATACATTTCTGTTCTTATAAACCACCAATTTGTGGTTTTGGGTTGTGGCAACCCTGGAAAGCTCAGACAAGGCTCTTCTTGGAGAAAAGCCAGAGTCCCGGGCCATTGTCTTTGAGGAAAAGGCTCCTCCCAGCCCCTTGGAGGATGACCAGTGGAGACCTTGCGGGTAGTCACAATCTTTGTACACATGTTTGTTTGTATTCTAAGATGCAGAAACATGGGTTAGGGATGTTGCTATTTCCTCCCTTGCATGCCCCAGTTCCTTCATTTCACTTCAGGTTTTCCCTTTAAAACAAATTAATGTGGTCATTATGCCTTACATCAGTGGTCACAGGCAACAAAAATAATTTTCAGCTAGAATTTTTGGGAGAGGGACAAGCTTGCTTGCTTGTTGTTGTTAGGTGCCATCGAGTTGGTTCTGACTAATAGCGACCCTATGTACAACAGAACGAAAGACTGCGTGGTTGTGGGCCACTCCCACAATTGTTGTTATGCTTGAACTCCTTGTTGCAGCCATTGTGTCAATCCATCTCATTGAGGGTCTTCCTCTTTTTTGCTGACTCTCTACTTTACCAAGCCTGATGTCATTTTCCAGGGACTGATCCCTTTTGATAGCATGTCCGAAGTATGTGAGACGAAGTCTAGGCATCCTTGCTTCTAAGGAGCATTCTGGTTGTACTTCTTCCAAGACAGATTTGTTGGTTCTTTTGGCAGTCCGTGGCATATTCAGTATTCTTCTCCAACACTACAATTCAAAGGCATCAATTCTTCTTCTGTCTTTATTCATTGTTCAGCTTTCACATGCATATAAGACTATTAAAAACACCATGACTTGGGTCAGGCGCACCATAGTCTTCAAGGTGACATCTTTGCTTTTTAACACTTTAAAGAGGTCTTTTGCAGTAAATTTGCCCAGTGAAATGGGTCTTTTGATTTCTTGACTGCTGCTCCCATGGGTGTTGATTGTGGATCCAAGTAAAATGAAATCCTTGACAACTTCAGTCTATTCTCCATTTATCATGATGTTGCTTATTGGTCCCGTTGTGAGGATTTTTGTTTTCTTTATGTTGAAGTGTAATCCATACTGAAGGCTGTGGTCTGTGATCTTTCAGCAAGCAAGGTTGTGTCATCTGCATAATTAAGGTTGTTAATGAGTCTTCCTTCAATCTTGATGCCATGTTCTTCTTCATATAGTCCAGCTTCTTGGATTATTTGCTCAGCGTACAGATTGAATAGGTATGGTGAAAGAATACAACCCAGACACACACCTTTTCTGACTTTAAACCACATAGTATCCCGTTGTTCTGTTTGAACGACTGCCTCTTGATCTATGTACAGGTTCCTCATGAGCACAATTAAGTGTTCTGGAATTCCCATTCTTCGGGATGTTACCTATAACTTGTTATGATCCACACAGTCAAATGCCTTTGCATAGTCAATGAAACACAGGTAAAACTTCTTTCTGGTATCCTCTGCTTTCAGCCAGGATCCATCTGACATCAGCAATGATATCCCTGGTTCCTCCGAATCTGGCTTGAATTTCTGGCAGTTCCCTGTCAATATACTGCTGCAGTCACTGTTGGATCTTCAGCAAAATTTTACTTGCATATGATATTAATGATATTGTTCGATAATTTCTGCATTTGGTGGGATCGCCTTTCTTGGGAATAGGCATAAATATAGATCTCTTCCAGTTGGTTGGCCAGGTAGCTGTCTTCCAAATTTCTTGGCATAGAAGAGTGAGTACTTCCAGCACTGTATCTGTTCATTGAAACATCTCAATTGGTATTCCGTTAATTCCTGGAGCCTTGTTTTTTGCCAATGCCTTCCATGCAGCTTGGATTTCTTCCTTCAGTACCATCAGTTCTTGCTCATGTACCTCCTGAAATGACTGAATGTTGACCAATTCTTTTTGGTACAGTGACTCTGTGTATTCCTTCCATCTTCTTTGGATGCTTCCTGAGTTGTTTAATATTTTCCCCATAGAATCCTTCAATATTGCAACTCGAAGCTTGAATTTTTTCTTCAGTTCTTTCAGCTAGAGAAATGCAGAGTGTGTTCTTCCCTTTTGCCTTTCCATCTCCAGGTCTTTGCACATGTCATTATAATACTTTACTTTGTCTTCTTGAGCCTCCCTTTGAAATTTTCTGTTCAACTCTTTTACTTTTAAGCTTGCTTAGACTCTGTGAAATTCCAGACTTTTGAAGGATTCTGCTGGTCTCTTTCAAGGATTATAACTTGCCTTTTGGGCCAAATTTCCTGCCATCTGGACCCATCGGATTCTAATTTTACTAGAACCTTGTCCTTTCCTTACAACCAGAGACCTCTCCCCATTTTGAGGCTCATTGTGGAGGTGACCACCTGAGCAGCATGGTGGGTGTAAGAGTCCTCTGTGTGTCCTGGGGAATTATCACTGACTTTCTCCTCTTCTCCCAACTGCACTGCAAGCTCTTCGGTGGCAAGAGTTGTCTTCTTTTCAATCCCCAGTTCTTAGCTTCGTATCTAACACACAATTGATGCTCACTGATCATTTGTTAAATGGATTATGTGCTACAATAAGCCTTTCTTAATAAAGCATAAGCCTTTATCTGTGAGAGCTTCCTGCATTCACTATTTACCCAATTTACATATTGGTCAGAAATAAGTGGATTTTACCATCTCTACGGAGTCCCTGGGTGGTGCAGATTGTTAAACGCTCAACTACTAGCCAAAAGGTTGGCAGTTTGAATCCACCCAGAGGCACCTCAGAAGACAGGCCTGGAGGTCTACTTCTGAAAAGTCACAGCCTTGAAAACAAAACACTACAGAGCAGCTCTACTCTGCACACATGGGGTTTCATGAGTTGGAAATGACTCAACAGAAACTAAAAATAGCAACAACCATTCATACAGCCTAAATCCACCACCCATCTGTCAGTCTGTTGTATTGTGGTGGATTACGATTGTGGAAGCTATGCTACAGGTATTTCAAGTACCAGCAAGGTCACACATGGTAGACAGGTTTCAGCAGAGCTTCCAGACTAAGACAGAATAGGAAGAAACGCTTGGCTATCTACTTCCAAAAATTAGCCAATGAAAGTCTTACGGATCACAACAATATTGTCTGACTCACTTGCTTTGGACATGTCATCAGGAGGGATCAACCATTGAGGGAGAACATCATGTTTGTTGAAGTAGAGGGCCAATGAGGGCAAGGGACTCCCTCTGTGAGATGGGTTGGTACAACAGCCACAATGATGACATGCTGGTGATTATGAGGATGACGCAGGACTGGGCAGTGTTTTGTTCTGTTGTACATAAGGTTGCCATGAATTGAAGCCAACTCAATGGCAGTGAACAATAACTACGACAGCTTAAATACCTACCTTTTATGGTATTGTGTTTAATTTCATTGTAGAATGGTGGGGGAGTAAGCAAAACATTGGGACCTTGAATAAGTTGTTTTCTAGAATTTCAGCGTCCTTATCGGAAAAACGGGTACGCGAATGCTGACGTTGATGTCAAGAGTGCTGTCTCCAGATGCTCTCAGATCTCCCAGTGCCATCTCCTGCCCCACGTGTGGCTACTGGGCAGAGAGACCGTTGAGAACATGAGTCTTCAGTGTGGCAAAGTGACAGTGTGCCAAGACACGTGGTGTGTGTGTCTTCCTTGTTAGAGTTACATCTTCTGAGGGACCAAGGCCATGCTGCCTGGGGTCCCTGTGTCTTCAGAGTTTTCCGTTTTTGCTCACACCGCCCCCACCCCCCCACCCTAGGACTTAGACGGGAGTTCTCGGAGGTGGAGAAAAATGGGTTTCTGAGGTCCTGGTTATACTCTGGACTGCCCCTTCCCTCCAGTGAAGGGTTGCTGTACGGTCATGTCTAGGTGGTTTCTTGGCCTGGCAGCAGGCCAGGCTCTCTCATGCCCCAGATGTGTCCCTGCATGTCTGCTTCTAGTGTGAGGGACACAGAGGAGGCTCTTCGGGGGATTTCAAATAAATGCTGACACTTAGTGTCTTAAAGGAGCCCTGGTGCTGCAATGGTTAAGTGCTCGGCTGCTAACCTACAGGTTGGCGGTTTGAACCCACTTAGTGGCTCTGAGGGAGAAAGACCTGGCAGTCAGCTTTTGTAAAGGTTAAAAAACAAGTAACCAAACCTGTTGCCATCGAGTCGATTCCGACTCACAGCAACCCTATAGAACAGAGGAGAACTGCCCTGTATGGTTTCCAAGGAGTAATTGGTGGATTTGAACTGCTGAACTTTTGGTTAGCAGCCAAGTTCTTAACCACTGCTCCACCAGATTACAGCCTAGGAAACCCTATAGGGCAGTTGTACGCTGTCACATGGGGATAGCCATGAGCCAGAATTGACTCCATGGCACCCAACAACAACAGTGGTATCTTAGATCCTCCTATTGTGCATGTGATGGAGGGGAGGGAATGGGTCACATTTAGGGGAAGAAACTCGGGAGGGTGTTGTGCACACAGATGGGTGTTAAATTCAGTTCTATTAGACATCTTTGTTAATGATCTGGAGGTGGGTGTAAACAGAACATTAATTAAATGCTTGAATAGTAAATTGGGAGGTGTTACAAAAGATGGACTCATCACTTTAGCATTCCCTCTGTGTACAGAGCTTGTATAATTGAGTATATCTGCTGATTAAAAGTGGAACATGTCTTTGTTGATAACAGTTTGCTCAATTTGTGGCTGGCATTTTGGTTGACTTTCTTCACATATATATTCTTACATTTGAAGCCTTTTTATTTATGTAAGTTTCAGAATGGTGAGTCATCCTATTTGTATATACAGAACTCAAGTAGAGAGAAAATATTTTTGAAAGAGTTAGGTGGTGCAAAGAGAAGCAAGGTCAGAGAACAGAATGAAGTAGGCGAGAGGCTAGTTTACTCAACTGATTGGAGACCAAAGTCTTCAATCCTGACCCTGGATAGCGTCTGTTCCGTTTGTGTTTAGACAGTCATATTTCTGGCAAGTGTCTCACAAATGTATCTCTTTGGAAGAGCTTGGTGAGAGTAAGCATACAGCTCAGCACATTCTTTGTTATGGTGTAAATTTGGAATCTGGAGACCTGGATTTTAATAACCATTCTGCGTCTTTCTGGTTATGTAGCTTTGATGAGGTCATTTAATCTCTCTGAGCTTTAGTTTCTTTATCTGTGGAAGGGGATAATATATATTTCTCACAGGCTTATGCCACGAGAATTAAATAGAGTGACAGTTTTGAAAGGAGCCTGGGTGGCAGAAGTGGTTCATGATCGACTGCTAACCAAAAGGTTGGCGGTTGGAACTCACCCAGTGGCTCTGCGGATGAAAAGACACGGTGACCTGCTCCCGTAAAGAAAATCCTGCAGAGCGCTTCCACTCTGCAACACATGGGGTCACCGTGAGTCTCGGATCGACTCGACAACACCTAACGACAACAGTTTTGAAAGAATTTTGTGAACTGTAAAACTGTAAAAGTTAGTCTGACATTGGAATAATTCTCAAAGAATGAGCAGTACTATTGCTGTGATATAAAGCACTCCAAATTATTATCAGTGTGCTGGCCAAGAACATTTAGAAATATGGACAGGAAATTCAATTTGGAAAAATGCTAAATACTTAGGGACAGTAGAAAATTGGCAGCGTTTAGAGCTGGCAAAATTAATCAAACTGTTTTTCAAATGCTTGGGTTCAGCAAACTAACATCAGTTTGCCAAATACCTTTTCTTATAAATTTTGGATCCTTTGTTTGTTTCAGCTAAAACATGATCCATAAGCTTCTGATTCATTTACACTTAACTCACTAAAAGGCTAGTTATTAGCAGCAAGCAGATGTTCCAGAAACCTCCTGGGCCCACTGCAGAGATGTTTCCCAGACTTCTTTCTGCAGAATCTTCCCGAGCCTGGCACACCCAAGAAATCTGGGTGTACTTACATATCAGATAGACAAAATCCTATGTAAAAAATTAAAAAAAAAATTTTTGGTGAAAGTATCCCTAGCCAAAGATACACCATTTCAATAACGTCTACATATACCACTCAGTGACATTGGTGACGCTCTTCAAGTACTGCTATCATTCTTGCTCTCCTTTTCCACATTATTCCATCACCATTCTCTTAAACTCACTGCCCCTAAGGTTCCCACCCAACCTTTAAAACAGCACAATGCGCAAAGCAGACGTCCTTTACTAATTAAAATAAGCTAATGTCTGGTTCAGAGAAGACTTCAGGGGACAGTTTCTGTTTCAGGTTTGAAGATGATCTCAGGACAATAGTTTTAGGGGGAAATCCTATTTTTTTTAACGTCTCAGTAGTATGTTACATATACTATCATTCTGCACATTTATTGAGAGGAATCACTATGCGTCTGTCGGTTTGTCATATATATATATTATATGTAGAGAGAGACAGAGAGAGCCCTGGTGGCACAGTGGTTAAGAGCTCAGCTGCTAACCTAAGGGTTGGTGGTTTGAATCCACCAGCTCCTCCTTGGAAACCCTATGCGGCAGTTCTACTCTGTCCTGTGTGGTCGCTATGCGTCGTAATCAACTCGACATCAATGGGTTTGGTTTTTGGTGTATATATACACACAGACACACACATATAAAATATAATATATATAAAATATATACATACTGCATAGTATATATATGTACAAATGTATATACATATATATAAAATATGTATATCCTATATAGTATATATGTACAAATGTTATACATATATATAAAATATGTTATATATTATATCATGTATTATATATTATTATTATGTTATATATTTTATATATATATAGTAAAACAGCGAATGTTGGATATTCAGGGTGGAATTTGTTGCTGGATTCCTACAGCTCATCCTTCTCCCTCTTAAAGGTTCTGACTAATAGAATATAAACACAAAGAGTCGAGCAACTTACACATCAAACCATGGACTCTGTTAACGGTACCACTGGGTTGGAGAACGCAGCTCTGCTGGGGCCCACGTGGAGCTTCCTAGGACCTTGCCCTCAGTTGGAGGACACCCAACTTCACTTGCCCAGCTGGTTGTACCCTGCAAAAAGCCAAACCTGGTTAGTCCTCTGGATTCAGCACCTGGGTCTGCACAGCTGGGGTTGGGATGCTGGCAATTCTGATGACTCATTTCACTTCCCTTCGTCCAATGTGGAGGAGAGAGCAAAGGTGGAGCCAGGAGCCAGGAGCCAGGAAATCTTACTCCAGTACACACCCTGCCTCCATGGAGAGAGGAGCAGGCTTCTGCACTCCACCGTAATTGTTTAGGGAGCCCGAGAGACTCACGCCAGCTTCCTGGGAGTCCATTTGGACATTTCTTCTTGCTGCTCTTTCCCCTTCTCCACATGAGGTTGGCTCAGGGCTAAGAGGCTTTCCTCCAGGTCTGAGAAGGTGAGGCGTCCCAGGATAGAAAGTTAGTTACTCGAGGGTTCTACCTTCTGAACTGTTTCGGGGAGAGTTGGTGGGAACTTACATCTGAGTGCTGGAACAAGAGGCGGGGAGGGCGGAGAAGGGCCTGGGAGGAGAAGATGCGTCTGTATTTAGCATCTATAGGCTAGGCTCTGAGCCCAACCCTTGCCCTGTGTTGGCGCATTCAAAAGGAGTGTTATCACCCCTGCATTTACCTCAGAAAGCTCCCTCTGACTCTTCACAATTTTAGAGTATAGACTGGAATTGAACATAAGAGGATAACTTTGATAATTGGGAATATTCAATCAATAAACCAGTTGCCCTCAAGTTGACTCCAGCTCATGGCGACCTCCGGGTATCAGAGTACAACTATGCGCCATAGGGTTTTCAATGGCTGATTTTTCAAAAGTAGATCACCAGGCCTTTCTTCCAAGGCACCTCTGGGTGGACTCAAACCTCCAATCTTTTGGTGAGCAGCCGAGCACGTTAATCCTTTGCACCACCAGGGCCTCCAATTCAATCAATAGGACTGCTATGATTGCTATAAGGCTCATTTTCCTTTTTTAATTTCCTCCCCATCCCCATTATAAAAGTGTTATAAATGCACAGTGGAAATTTTAGAAAATGCTGAAAAAATAAATAAATAATAAAAAATTAGCCTGCAACCCACCTGCTGAGAGTTAGCATTAATGTTTTCTATATTTCCTTCCAGTCTGTCTTCTAGCTGTGTGTTTGTATTAGAGGAGCCCTGGTGGCGCAGTGGCTAAAGCACTTGGCTGCTAACTGAGAGGTTGCCAGTTCAAATCCACCAGCTGCTCCTTGGGAGAAAGTTGTGGCCGTCTGCTTCCATAAAGATTATAGCCTTGGAAACCCTATGGGGCAGCTCTATTCTGTCCTGTCAGGTGGCTGAGAGTTGGAACCAACTTGATGGCAATGGGTTTTGGTTATTTGTGTTATTGGAATGGCCTGCATTTACATAAAATTGTGGTGCAAAATACAGAGGCTGCCTAATGCGGAATTCATCAGGAGTCAAAAAGAGTCCCGTTCTCTCCTTCACATCCTTGGGAAGCAGAGCTTTGGCAAAGTGCAAATGGTCCAAACTCTGAGGCCAGAGCCAACTCCTGACACCACCCTCCACCACCTTTTCTCTTCTAGTCTCCATTGCTGGGGGTTGGATGGTGAGAAGCAACACAACGTGTAAACAATTTTATAGTTTGCAGTTTTCAACTTTGTGTGTCATGAACATTTTCCCATGCTTTTAACTATTTCTCAGAAATCTAATTTGTAATGGTACATAATGTTTGATTTCTTACTGTTGAACAATTAGGCTGTCCCCGGTGTCAGCATTGTCATTACGATAGAAGAAACATCCTTATACAGGCTTTGTACGGGTCCCTGGTTTTTCATGAGGATAAATCGCTAAAATTGGAATTACTAGGTTCAATGGTAGGACACTTTTGAGCTTTTTTTTTTTTTTCTCTCCTAAATACATATTGCTAACTTTTCATCAAACTGTGCTGCCGGTGAAGAATATTGAATATACTGGGATGCCAGAAGAACAAACAAATCAGTCTTAGAAGAAAAGATGGTGAGATTTCTACTTGCTTCCTTTGGACACATCATCAGGAAAGACCAATCATTAGAAAGGGCATCATGTGTGGTAAAGTAGAGGGTTAGTGAAAACGAAGGAAATTCCGTGAGGTGGACTGACTCAATAACCACAACAATAGACTCAAACGTGCCAACCATCGTGAAGATGGCGCGGGACTGCGGGACGTCTCGTTCTGTTGTACGTGAGGTCGCCATGAGCCCTAGCTGACTTGAGAGCAACTAACATTAACAAGAACAACTTTTCATCAACGATTTTATGCAGCCCTTACGGTTTGAGAGTGCTTGCTTCCCTGCGTTTTGATAGCACGGTGTATGGTTATTTTTAACACCCTTTTCTTTGCTTTTGAGGACATTTACACTGTCACCAAGAAGCTGTGGCGGCAAGGCCAGCGTGATGGGCCTCAGGTAACAGTTGTCAAGATGCAGCCCGCCGAGGGACCCTGCCTGTACCAGCAGATCCCCCCACGCCCTTTAGGAGGCCAGTCCTCCTCCTGGGGGCCTGCGCAGCCCCACCTCACCCATGCAGACTTGGCTTTCCCCTCGCCTGGCCCCACAGCCCACCTTTGGTCCTGTGGGTGCCCCCCACCCATTTCTGCACTTGACGCCAGGAGAAAGGCTGGGGGATGTCTCCCGGCCCAAGCTCACCCAGGTCTCAGGAGACGTGTTTTCTCGTCACATCTTTTGCTGTGACTAGTGTCCCTTCTGGGAGAACTTGCTTCGCCTGGGGATTATATTCAAAATGGAGTTTGAAGGAGCAGGAGAGAAGTCGAGTGCTTTTCCAGTTCCCACAGGCGCCCCTCAGCGCTGCCCCTCAGCACGCTCACTGGGCCCCCGCAGCAGGGCTATGAGCGCATGCGCTCCTCCTCCTCCTCCCTGGAGCCCGGCTCACGGTGTCAGGCGGCATCTGGGGACCTGGGGCATCAGCATGGTCCCACACCCTCTGCCACAGAGCTGGTGAGAGGACAGCAATGGCAACATTCCCCTGAAAGTCTCTGCCAAGAGGAGAGCTCTTCCTTATTAATTGTAAATGCAGCATTCTTCCCAAAATAGAACAGCACCAACTTAACAAAACGCACTCCAACCCAATCATCATGCAGATGTGTTTCCACGGATTATGTAGAAAACGTGGATAGAGAATATATTTACACGTAATACGCACACCAACATATTAACACATCGGACACAGTGACGCCTGTGACGGATAATTCTCGTTCCCTTCAGCCTGCGTTCACCGGCTTCGTTTGACAACGCGGTCGCCTGGGTAGAAGGCCCCTGCCTTTGAGCAGGGTGTGCGCACCCAGGCACAGTGGATAGGTGGTTCCTCCTCCCCCACCATCCCCCCATCTCCAGGTCCAGAATGATCCTGTCCCAGCCTTCCCCCACGGCAGTCACAGAAATCGGCCACGTGTGGGCCCGAGGAGCTGGGCTCCTGCCCACTGATTGCAGACGCCCAACTGAGGCTGGGCAGACTCACCACGCCACCTGCCCTCCACCTCTTCCTCTGCTTCTGTCTCCATGGCTGGGGACTGCATGGTGCGGGGGGACATAGCGGTTTTTCTCCCATCTTTATCTCTGGGTATCTGTGCCGGGAATGGGGGTCCCTGAGTGGCACAAATGGTGAATGTGCTTGGCTGCTTACTGAAAGGCTGGAGGTTGGAGTCCACCCAGAGGTGCCTCAGAAGAAAGGCCTGGTGATCTACTTCCGAGAAATCTGCCATTGAAAACCCTGTGGAGCACAGTTCTGCTCTGATGCACGTAGGGTGGCCAGGAGTCGGAGTCCACTCGACGGCACCTGGTTTGCTTTGTTTTCGTAGTGCACAGAACAACACAATTTGCGCCTTTTCCGAACATGTGCTTTCCAAGCGTGTGAAGGAGAGGCTGGACTCTTACTTTTGTGACTCCAAATGAATTCTGCATTTGGCTTCCTCTGAATTTTAACTAAGGAGCCCTGGTGGCGCCATGGTTAAGTGCTCGGCTGCTAACCAAGAGGCTGGCGGTTCAAACCAACCAGCTGTTCTATGGGAGAAATATGTGGCAGTCTGCTTCCGTAAAAGATTTACAGCCTTAGAAACCCTATGGGGCGGTTCTACTCTGTCCTATGGGGTCGCTATGAGTCAAAATCAACTCAATGGCAAGGGGTTTGATTTTTGGTGTTTGGTATCTTCACTGTCCCATTTCATCTGCCCAGTAGGGAAACATTTCCTAGGATCCCAAACCAGAAAAAGTGTTTAGGAGAATATTACTGAGGAAGACATAAATGAAGTGAAAATAGTCCTCTGGGTGTGCTGAGCTCCAGGGGCGTGTGCAGCTGTTTGCTTAGCCCCAGCTGCATCCTCGCGTCTGCTCTGGCAGGTTCCCATCAGAGGACTCAGGGCTGGGATGGTGGCGCCATTTGCAGCCACTCATTGGGTTCCTATTAGTCCACCCCAGGGTTCCCTTGGGCAAGCAAGAAATGATTGCCTGGAGGCTCTTGTAATTAGCTTGGAGCTCGTCATTCAGCAGACAGCACTTAAGATGGAGGAGTAGCCCTTCGTGGGCTTAATATTTTCTCACGAGTAGTATGAAGGGGCATTTCCAAGCACAGCTAGCTAGACATGACTCCACTGCAGTAGAAGGCACATTAACCTTCAGAGCACTGTTGATTCAGTGCTTTCTTAAAAGCACTTTAAAGTTTGAGGCAGTGTCTCAAATAGTTAAACATAGAATTACCGTGTGATCCAGCAATTCCACTCCTGGGTAAACACCTTAAAGTCTTGAAAGCAGGGACTCAGACAGATACTTGTACACCAGTGTTCATTGCAGCTCCATTCACAATAGTCAAAAGGTGGAAACAAGTGCCCATCGACAGATGAATGGATAAACAAACTGGTATACACCTACAGTGGAATACAAAATCAGCCATGATGTGAAATGGAGCTCTGACTCATGCTATGCTATGGGTGAAACTTGAAAACATTGTTGTCGAGTTGGTTTTGACACATGGCAGCCCTATAGGACAGAGTAGAACTGCCCCATAGGGTTTCCAAGGCTGGAATCTGTACGGAAGCAAACTGCCACATCTTTCTTCTGAGGAGCAGCTGGCGGGTTTGAACAGCCGATCTTTCAGTTAGCTGTCAAGCACTTAACCGTCCGTGCCACCAGTGCTCTTTATTACACTAAGTAGAATAATCCAGACACAGAAGGGTAGGTGTGGTAAGACTTCACTTGTATGAGTGTCTAGGACAGGCAGATGTATGGAGACAGAAAGCAGATTACAGGTTAGCAGGGACTGGGGGAAGGGGGAATGGGGGATTGTTATTTGATGGGTGCAGAGTTTCTGTCTGAGATGATGAGAATGTTTTGGAAACAGATGGTGCTTGATGGTTGCACAACTTGGTCAATGTAACTAATGCATCGAATTGTTAACTTAAAAATTGTTAAAATGGTAACTTTTATGTTATATAAGTTTCTTCACACACACACACACACACACACACACACACACACACACACACACACACAAGGTAGTATAAACACCTAGAATTTAACCTGGTCTGAACCAGTGTGGTAGTGGTGAGGACGCCCCAGCCTGATTCTGGGCTCCCTGGACCTTAGGGACCCGGTGGTGGGTGGCACAGCATGATTCAGGGATGTCCCTCACGGAGCTGGCTCACCTGCATCCTCCCTAAGGAGGACCTGGCTCCCACGGCCTCTCTGGGAGGTGGGCCTGGGTGCCCAGTTTTGTGCGTCCCACCATGCCCTCCCACACCCCAGTGTGAGCTGATTGAGTGAGGGTGGACTCCTGACTGTGGACACCTCAGCCATGGACAAGCCCGTAACACCTCGTGTTGGGGGCCAGGCTTTGGAGAATGACCCGGAGCCATGGGGTCTCCTTGCAGGAATTTGGGAACTGAGCCTGAGCCAGTTGGCTGAGGATGGGAGGTAAAAATTCAAGAAATGGGCTGTGAGTTGGGGCCATCGCTAGACGCTGCAAGTTCTGAAGACATGGGTTGCGTGAGAGAAGGGAAAGGAACCAACGCGTGGAGAGAGACAGAGTCTGCCTCTGAGAGACCCGGGGTCCAGGAGACCTGGGGGAGCACGCCCCTGCTCCTGAGAGCTTGCAGGCACGGGTTCCAGACCCTTCCCTGTCCTTGAAGAGACTTAAGCCCCTCTCCTCACTGCAACCAGAGGGGCCCGGAGCAGGCACAGTGGGCCCTGCCTCCACCCTGCCGGGGAAGCTCTAGCTGAGGCTGTGATCACACTGGGTCCACAGACGTGCTTAATCGGCTGTTCTATGACCCGGCATTGCATGCCTAGATGTGGGTGGAGGAGCGAAGCCCCAGAAGGCCCAGGTTTCATTTGCATTGGTTATGTTCTGGGATCAAGGGATTAGTGCAGTTTGCCAAAGGCTGCAGAATAATTCTCCTTCTATCCATTTTTTCTAAAATGTAGTCTTTCAGCCAAACAGTGTGGTACTCACACCATGTTTGCTAAAAAGGTTAGGGAAAATGTCACCCAACCAACAGCTTGGAAAGGAGCTCTGAGCAGTTGGTGGAAGTTCAGCGGGTATTTTCCAAAGAATCTAGAGCAAACAGAGAGGGTCTCCTGGCGTGTACTGGGGGCGCTACGGCTTACTCCCCGAGGCTCTGTGATTAGGGCTCATGCTGGCGCCCCTGTGCCTCTGTCCGCCCTCCCCCTACCTGGCTCAAAACCAGCCTCTCCATTGCCACCCCACCTGGCTGCCCTGCTCTCCCAGCGTGATTTTTCTCCTGTCTCACCTTGCTTCTGAAACCTCATGGTGGATTTCAAACACAAAAACAGCCAGTGGAAATCTCTATTAGGAATTCCATGAAGAAATTAAATTCTGTGTTGCTTTACAAATACAAAGTATTCTGCTGCTAGAGTAACAGTAATAGACAGACAGATGTCTTTAGGCAACTCTTTTATGAATAAAGGAGAATGAATTTGACTATTTAAATTGAGCACTGCCTGTACAGTATTAACGATACTGGGTGCTTAGTGCATTCCTTTTTCAACGAGTTCAACAGCAATGTCAATGTGACGCTACCCGAATTATGCATGCACATCCATAAACAACTTCCAAATGAATAGAATATGCATTAATAAGGCGCTTGTGGTCTTGGCTATAGGAGGTGTTTAAATAAGCTGTACATGACCTCAGCAGTGCTGGACACGAGATACATCATTTGAACGTGGAGTGACTACACAGGGCATCTTGTAAACAGGCTAAGCTGTCCCCCTAGTTTTCAAAGGGGATGCTGCAATATAGTGTGGTTGACCTTTGCCAGTGGACACTCCAGGACCTTGAACTTAAACTTTGGAAAGTGTCTCTTTATAGTTGGACACAAAACAAATGTCTTCTTGGTAGAGTGGGCCTCTATATGACCCTCTATCAGTCCCTGGGTGGTGTAAATGGTTAACATGATTGGCTGCTAACTGAAACGTTGGAGGTTTGCATTCACCCAGAGGTGCCTTGGAAGAAAGGCCTGGTGATCTACTTCCAAAAAATCTGCCACTGAAAGCCCTCTGGAGCACAGTTCTACTCTGACACGCATAGGGTCGCCATGAGTTGGAGTTGACTCAATGACAACTGTTTTTTGTTTTTTTTTTTTAAATTCGGTGGCGTGGTCTTCTTTGGATGCACAGCTGCCTAGGTAATGAGCACGGCCAGGCTTTGTGAGCCATGAGCCGTGGTTCTGAGGACTTACTGGATGACCTACGTGCAGAACTATGCAGGGACTGTCAACAGCCATAGGGACGACCTGCTAGATCAGTCCCACTTATCTCTGGTTTCCATTTTGTCAAGCGCTTGTTAGGCAAGAATGTTGTCTTTTCTGATTAAACGGCTCATGGCCTGCAGGTGATGGAAGTAAAGAAGCCACTGCCAGCGGCTCTGTCTCACGCCGGCTCAGGGTGTTTGGCCGAGAGGAAGACTCCGTGATGGAAAGGCCCAGGCTTGGGTCTTAGCTCTGTTGTCCAGCAGATGTAAGGCCGTCGTCCACACATTTAATGTCTTTGAGTCTCAGTGATGTCCTTTATAAAATGTAGGTAAAATAGACAATAAGGTGAGTGTGAAGATCTCATTATTTAATGGATATAAGCCTCCAGCCCAGTGTTTGGCACATAGATGGTTTTCAATACATGATCATTGTTACCATCATCGACCATTTGATTTAGATTTATTTCTATTTTGCTTTTTTTTCTATTTCCTGTTTCCTGAGATTCTGAGATCCAGGCACCCTCCCCACAGACGAGTGTCTGCCTAGCATAGTGGGAAGGTAGCTGAAGTTCCTGGGTGGTGCAAACGGTTAATGTGCTCAGCTGCTAACTGAAAGATTGGTGGTCTGAGTTCACCCAGAGGCACCTCGGAAGAAAGGGCTGGCGATCGACTTCCAAAAAACCAGCCATTGAAAGCCCCGTGGAGCAGTTCTATTCTGCACACATGGGGTTGAAATCGGTCAAACTGACTCAATGGCAACTGGTTTGAGAATGAGGAGCTCGGGTTCTAGCTCCTGTATTTGCTGTCATTTGAAATTCCCTGTACATGGGTGCAGACTAGATCATTGCCCTGACCTCTTCTTGTCCTTGAGTCTATGTGAGGCCAGAAGGGTATTCATATTACAGTTAGAAAATTGCTTCTCCCTCGACTGAACATTTATTTAGCATAGGCTAACAAATTGAAGATTAATAAATTGAGCCTTACCCACCTTGGCCCGCAGTGTTAAGAACATTCTAGAACATCCCACATGGGAACCTCCAGAGACCTATGCCACCGTTTGCTCAGGGTGTTGTTCCCTGGACGCTTGATGGCTATAACCCCAAAAAACCCCGCTGCTATCAAGTCAATTCCAACTCACAGTGACCCCACAGGGTTTCTGAGGCTGTAAATCTTTATGGCAGAAGACTGCCACATCTTTCTCCCTCAGAGCGGCTGGTGGGTTTGAACCACCGACCTTTCGGTTAGCAGCTGAGAATTTAACCACTGTACCACCAGGGCTCTCTCTCTGTATATATGTACACACACACACATACACACACATATATGGAAAGAGAGACTGAGATTTATTTTAAGGAATTGGCTCACGCGATTGTGGGTACTAGAAAGTCCAAAATGCGTAGGCCAGGCAGCAGGCTGGGAACTCAGGCAAGTTGTCTATTTATAGTTTTGAGGCAGAATTCTTTCTTCTCCAGGACACCTCAGTGTTGGCTCTTTAAGGCCTTCAACTAACTGGATGAGGTCCACCTACATTATGGAGGATGTTGTTGAGTGCCATCAAGTGGATTCCAACTCATAGTGACCCCATGTGATAGGGTAGAACTGCCCCATAGGGTTTTCTAGGCTGTAAGCTTTGTGGAAGCAGATCTCCAGGTCTTTCTGCCACAGAGCCATTGGGTAGGTTTGAACTGCCAAACTTTTGGTTAGCAGCTGAGAGCTTGACTGTTGCACCACCAAGGCTTCTTTTATGAAGGATAATCTCCTTTACATAGAGTCAACAGATTTTAAGTGTTACTTGTATCTACAAAATACCTTCTTAGCAACATCTAGACTAGCGTTTGAGCAAACCCCTGGGCACCGACACCTAGCCAAGCTGACACATAGAGTTCACCTTCACGGGGGCCAGGAAGAAACGCAAGGACAAGAGCTAATGGAGCAAAGGAGGAAGGGGATGTGAGTGTGGGGTTGTTACTGCTGACTCTCCTGGTCCTGCTTTCTCCACTCCACTCCTGGAGTGCATGTGGAGTGGAGAAGGGGACCGCCATCTCCTGATGTCGCCACTGGGAGACCAGGTGTCTGTGCCTGAAGCGCCGAGTGAGAGCAAGGCCTCCTCTGAGTTTGGCTCATTGGGAGGACGCTGGGGGTCATCAGGAGTGCTGGACACATCTCACCCAGCACCAACAACTGCAGCACCCATGCTAGATGTGGTGGGAGTGGGGGCAGAGTGGCACGAGGATGCCAGCCACAGTGGAAACAAGTTCTTGCCAGGATGTTCTATAGGATGGGAGGCAGGGCCAGAAACACCAGCCACTGTGAGCTGTACAAATGCACTGACTCTGCAGCAGGTCTCCCCAAGGAGGGCCGGAGGGAGAGGAGGGCACGGTGTCTCCTGCACACAGACTGAGCTTGTCTGTGGATCTGTCCCCCGTCCCTCTCCAGGACTGGGCAAAGTTCTGTGTGGAGGTCAGGAAGTCCTGCACTAGCAGGGGAGGGTGAGAGCAAGAGCAATGCTGTTATTTCTCTTCCAGGTGATCCTCTTTGTGGAACCCTTCTGTGAATGGCCTTGAAGCACTTGGATTATACGACAGTTATTTGTTGTTAATATCCAGGTCTCAACATTCTTTCTCCTTTTCAGATCTCTGGATCTATTTGTGTTCTTGTTGATGGACAATGCCTGCATTCCCGATACCTTGCTGACATCTCAGTGGCTTCTCCTTCCCTCTCAGGACTGGAAAGTGATAGTGGTGGTTGATTGCCATGGTCATTACAGAGCCCCTATGTTCCCAGAGCAATCTACTAGCAAGTTGTTAGCAAGGAGGTGGGATGACGTTATGAGGTTCACGTTCTTCTCTGTCTTCAAAGCACTTGCAGTCTAGTTGGGAAAATACACGTGCATAAAGGAATTAATATTCGCTTTGAAATTTGGAGACAACAGGCCCAGTGGAGGAGGCAGCCTTCCAATTGTTCAGTTACACTGAGGGGGTTTGTCTTTCCGAGAGGACTATGTTGCTCTCCACTGTGGAATTTCCAGGGTAAGGGGAGAAACGGTGCACTTTGAGTTGCCCTGTGCACAGAAAGCACAGTGTCCCCTGAATTCTAGCAGAGCTGCAATGAGGTTTCAACATATTACCTTTTTGTAATATTGTCGTTTGTCTGTTTCAAGGCAAGCCTGATTGTTAGCTGCGTGTGAATGCACGTGTACAGTGTGTTTCCAATAACCACACTAATCTCTTCATAGTTCTCTTTTTTCTCCTTGGGTGCGTACCTAATACTCAGGTTCTTGCAGAGCAGTCTCGGACCAGCCACTTAGGAACGTACCCGCTCCCAATACACTTACATCTCTTATCGAAGGATGTTAATTTGCCTACTGACTCCTCATCCGCCTCTTTGCTCCTCTGGATTCTTCAGGTGATGTGAATCAGCACTCTCTCATTATACCTGTCTCAGCATCCCAACGGCAGGGAGGACCTTCTGTGGTAATGACAGTCCTGCAAACTGGCTTCCATCACCGTCGAGCTATCAAGCCATCCATTTGGTTTCTGTTAAATCAGGGCTTCTTATGACATAATTTTCTAATATCCTGATTCCCCTGTCCACCTCCTTTGCTGAGATGTCACTTCTAGTCATCGAAGCTGGCTGTTCTTTGAGCTTGATCTTTTGGATAATAAAAACAAACAAACCAACAAAAAACAGTTGCCGTTGAGTCAATCCTAACTCGTAGAGAACCTGTGTGTGTCAGAGTAGAACCGTGCTCCATAGAGTTTTCAGTGGCTGATTTTTCAGCAGTAGATCATCAGGCCTTTCTTCTGAGGTGCCTCTGGGTGGATTTGAACTTCCAACCTTTTGGTTAGCAGTCAAGCATGTTAACCATTTGCACCATCTAAGGACTCTTTAGATAAAAAAGAAAAGAAAAATCACCAAACCCATTGCTGTGAAGTCCATTCTGACTCATGGCAACCCCATGTTATGTAATAGAACTGAGACCCATAGGGTTTTCTTGGCTGCAATCTTTATAGGAGCAGATCACCAGACCTTTCTTCCATGGTACCATTAGGTGGGTTTGAACTGCCAGCCTTTTTGGTAGTAGTCCAGAGCAAGCTGTCTGCACCACCCAGGGACCTCGGATAATAAATAGGGGGAGGGAATTAGAAGCATGATTTCTCCAGTGAAGATGCCTATACCACTTTCACACCTGTGCTTTGCAGTGTGCGGGTAGGGCACTGAGCAGGGAGAAGAGGAGCATGGGAAGCTGGAACACCCATCATGCCTTTTTCCTATGGGCTAACTTCACTCCATCCTGCACAGTCTGGGCTGCCAATCCCAGGCCTGGCTGGGCACATGTTGCTAAGAAACAGTGGGTTGGTTTCCTCGGGAAATCAATCATTTTCTTATTGTTGTCTGAGTTTTTCCCCCTTTTAATATATATTGCACATATGAAAACATTTCAAAGAACTGACTGCTGATTTATTCCCTGTCTACAAACTCCGAGCACGGCCCACGTCAGTCCGCTCAGCTTCCCACTAGCTCTTCCTTCTTTGCTACCGTCTCAGCCTCCATTCCCCTCCAAGCCCTGATGGCCAAAAATGGAAAAGACAAAAATCGAATTCCTCACAGTAGCCACATGACAATATTTATATGTCTAAATATTTCAATTTCATCTGCAAATAAGCGTGAGGTGTGTGTAAGTGCATTGGGCAGGCACCCACCTGGACAGCCCCCCTGCCTCCAGATGACCTTCCTTGCAAAGAGGAAGGATTTTCTATCCTTGAGTTTCCATTAATTTAACTCAAAATGAAAGTTCACCCTATCTCTCTTCTGCTGGTGACATTTTCCACTTCACACGTTGTCAACCTCATTTAACATGTGGCTGTGGCCACCTCAGAGGGAAACCACCCACCCCAAACAGCAGCCATTCTCTTTCTGGCTCTCTGCTCCTCCTTCCCCCTTCCACCCTTCAGCTTTTCTCTAGGCCAGCAATCCTAGTGTGGGGAGCAGGAGGGCCGACTGAGAAGTTTGGTGGTTCAAACCCACCTATCAGCTCCTCGGGAGAATGACCTGGTGATCTACTTCTGTAAATTATAGCCAAGAAAACCCTATGGGGCATTTCTACTCTGTCACCTGGGGTCGCCTTGAGTCAGAATCGACTAGGTAGCACCCAATAACAACAACAATTACTTATTATTGGCCTTTTTTACCTGCCGAGGTCTACCTGAAAGACAAAGAAACTTCTCAAGGCCTTTCTCTCCCTTGGACTCTGACTAGACAGAGAACTTCGATCCAAGGTGTACCTCCAAACACTGCTTTTACAGTTAAGATAGAAATTCATCAAGGCAAATGAATTAAAAGGGCCCCCTTCCTTTTATTTCCCTGAAAAATCACGACTTTGTCACTTGGTTTGCTGCCTTCCTATCCACACGGATTCCTGTCATCCTCCGGGCTGCCTTCAACTTGATGGTTGATCATCAACGTTTCAATGCTTGATGACCTGGCTTCTCGGTTCTTTGACCTTCATATCCCTACTAGCCTCCTCCTCCACTTCCTCATAATCACCCCTCAATTGATGATCCATTGTCAAGATCACTAATATACATGCTCCTCTCTCTGACTGCATTCCCTCATCCTTCCTGACTTCTTGATCACCTGCTCCCACCAAAACCATCTCTGCTCCACCAGGACCTCCAGTTCATTCATTCATTAACTCTTTTCTTATTCATTACCCCATCTCTTTTCTTCCCTCCATATCCAACTTAGATTCTTTGGTCCATCAAATTTTTTAAGATATCTCTTACCAAATGAACTGCATGTCTCTCTGCAATTTTGCCTGTCAAAATCCCAACCCTGGATCAACTCAACAATACTTTTTCTGTGCCTAAGTCTCTCAAGGTGGTAGAGAAAATCACACACAAGTGTAGATAGGAATCCTGATAAAGCCAAGCACACTAGCCTTGAATAGAAGCTCCACCCTTCCCAGCAGTTCTACTACATTTCTCAGACCAAGAAGGTCTCCTACACTCCTTATGACCATTTCAAAAGGTACTCACTCTTCCAGAAACTCTAAAGCCTCAATGCTATCCTCCTTCTCAGAGGAGAACTCAGATTCTTCCCAGGAAAAATGGAAGTCTTTAAACTAGAATGCATCAACTTCCTGCTACCAATCCAGTACCCCTAAATATGTTGTTCATGCCTTCTATCCTCATTCCTTTCTATTGCAGTTAGAGGAGGTGTTCTTTCCATCAGATGTTTATATGTCTATCTGCATTCTGGATTGCATCTCCTCCCATCTCTGAGAAATATCTCGGCACTGATTATCCTTTCTAGCTCTAAACTCCCCCATCTTCTAGATCATTCCTACCAACATTTAAATATGCTCAACCTTTTACCATCTTTATAAAAGAAATAAATCTCTGTTCTCACATGCTTTAGTTAACATCTTATCTCTTTTCTGTTCCACAACCAGATTCCTTGAGAGAAGTTTATGTAACGAGTAGCTCAATTTTTAATTTCTTACTTACTCCTCAATGCATTCAGCTTTGAATTCTACCAATACAATGTCATATCAACAAAACAGTTCTTGCAGAGGCCACCAGATATTTGCATATTACTATAATGAAAGGAGCCCTGGTGTTGCAACGGTTAACCAAAAGCTCAGTGGTTTGAACCCATCCAGTGCCTCAGCGGGAGAAAGACCTGATGATTTGCTCCATAAAGATAACAGCCTATAAAACCCTGTGGGGCAGTTCTGCTCTTTCACATGGGTCACTATGAGTCAGAATCCACTCAATGGCACCTAACAGCTACAACAATATGTATCATGATCATATTTTAGTCCCATTTTACACTTTCAGCAGTACTTAATGTGACTGATCGCTTCCTTCTTCTTTCTTCCCCTTGACTTACTTCCTTGACACCAGGCCCTTCTACTCTCCCCCCTTCCTCTGGCTTCTCCTTTTCACTCATCTTGCCTGGCTTCTCTTCTACCAGGCGTTTGTATTTTGTGTCCTCACAGTTTTCTCTGAGGTCTCCCTTTACTTCTCACTCTACTTTTGCTGGATGATCTCATCCACATTCATGCCTGCTGCCATCTACAAAACCCAAAAACCAAACTCAATGCTGTCAAGTCGATTTGGACTCAGGGTGACCCTATAGAACAGAGTAGAACTGCCCCACAGGGTTTCCAAGGCTGTAAATATTTATGGAAGCAGACTGCCACATCTTTCTCCTGGGGAGCAGCTGGTGGGTTTAAACTGCCAAACGTTTGGTTAGCAGCTGAGCGTTTTAACCACTAAGCTGCCATCTATAAGCATCAACCATAGTCCAATGACCCTAGAACTCATATTACTAGATCTGTCTACTTCTTCTTGGAATTCCAGATGCATGTCATCTAATCAAAAAACAGATACATCCCTGGAAGTGCTCACTCCTCTATGCCAAGAAAGTTGGAAGACAGCTACCTGGCCAACTAGCTGGAAAGGATCCATATCTGTGCTCATTCCCAAGAAAGGTGAACCAATAGAATGCAGAAATTGTCAAACAATATCATACGCAAGTAAAATTTTGCTGAAGATCATTCAAAAACAGTTGCAGCAATACATCAACAGGGAACTGCCAGAAATTCAAGCCAGATTCAGAAGAGGACATGGAACCAGGGATATCACTGCTGTTGTCGTATGGATCTTGGCTGAAAGCAGAGAAAATCAGAAAGAAGTTTACCTGTGTTTCATTGACTATGCGAAAGCATTTGACTGGGTGGATCATAACAAATTATGGGAATTCCAGAACACTTAATTGTGCTCAGGTGGAACCTCTACATAGATCAAGAGGCAGTCATTTGAATAGAACAAGGGGGTTTAAAATCAGGAAAGGTGTGTGTCAGAGTTGTTTCTTTTACCATACGTATTTAATCTGTATGCTGAGCAAATAATCCAAGAAGCTGGACTTTATGAAGAAGAATGGGGCATCAGGATTGGAGGAAGACTCATTAACACCTGCGATATGCAGATGACTCAACCTTGCTTAGTGTAAGTGAAGAGGACGTTAAGCACTTACTGATGAAGATCAAAGACTACAGCCTTTGGTTTGGATAGTACAGCCTCAACATAAAAAAAAAAACCCAAAAGCCTCACAACTGGACCAATAAGCAACATCATGATAAATGGAGAGAATATTGAAATTGTCAAGGATTTCATTTTACTTGGATCTGCAATCATCACCATGGAAGCAGCAGTTAAGAAATCAAATGATACATTGCATTGGGCAGATCTGCTGCAAAAGACCTCTTTAAAGTGTTAAATACCAAGGACATCACTTTGAGAACTAAGGTGCACCTGACCCAAGCCATGGTATTCTCAATTGCCTCATAGGCGTGTGGAAACTGAACAATGAATAAGGAAGACTGAAGGCGAATTGATGCCTTTGAACTATGATGTTGGCAAAGAATAGTGAATATACTGTGGACTACTGGAAGAATAAACAAATCTGTCTTGGAAGAAGTACAGCCAAAATGCTTCTTAGACTCAAGGATGGTGAGACTTCTTCTCATGTGCTTTGGACATGTTATCAGGAAGGACAAGTTCCTCGATAAGGACATCATGCTTGGTAAAGTAGAAGATGAGTGAAAGAGAAGAAGACCCTCAATGAGATGGATCGACAATGTGTCTGCAGTGATGGGCTCAAGCATAGCAATGATTGTGCGGATGGTGGAGGACCCAGCAGTGTTTCGTTCTGTTGTACATAGGGTCGCTATAAGTAGGAACCAACTTGATGACACCTAACAACAACAGTTGACTGATTAACAACCTGTGATATGCAGATGACACAATCTTCCTTGCTGAAAGTGAAGAGGACTTGAAGCACCTACTGGTGAAGATCAAAGACCACAGCCTTCAGTATGGATTGCACCTCAACGTAAAGAAAACAAAAATCCTCACAACTGGACCAATAAGCAACATCATGATAAACGGAGAAAAGACTGAAGTTGTCAAGGATTTCCTTTTACTTGGATCCATAATCAACACCCATGGAAGCAGCAGTCAGGAAATCAAAAGAGGCATTGCATTGGGCAAATCTGCTGCAAAAGACCTCTTTAAAGTGTTGAAAAGCAAAGATGTCACCTTAAAGACTAAGGTGCACCTGACCCAAGCCATGGTGTTTTTAATTGTCTTATATGCATGCGAAAGCTGAACGATGAATAAAGACAGAAGAATTGGTGCCTTTGAATTGTGGTGTTGGCTAAGAATATTGAATATGCCATGGACTGCCAAAAGAATGAACAAATCTATCTTGGAAGAAGTACAACCAATGCTCCTTAGAAGGAAGGATGGCGAGACTGCGTCTTACATACTTTGGACATCTTGTCAGGAGGGATCAGTCCCTGGAAAAGGACATCATGCTTGGTAAAATATAGAGGGTCAGCAAAAAAGAGGAAGACCCTCAATGAGATGGATTGACACAGTGGCTACAACAATGGGCTCAAGCATAACGATTGTGAGCATGGCGCAGGACCGGGCAGTGTTTTGTTCTGTGATGCATAGGGTCGCTACGAGTCAGAACTGACTTGATGGCACCTAACAACAACAACAACAGCATCATATAATTTCTCACTTGACATTTCCACTTACATTTCTTAAGGGCACTTCATCATGTTTGAAACTGAACCTGTGATTTTGCCCTCAAAGTTGTTCCTTCACTTGAATTTCCTACCTCAGCAAAAGACACCATGGTATGGTCACCAGAAATCTCAGAATCATGTCTTTCTCTTCCTGCTTTCATCGCCTGAGTTCTGAGGATTTCAACTCCTAAACATATTGAATTCCTTTCACATATGTCCATTTTTATCCATTCCTATCTGTCTTCATTACCACCACGTTTTTCCGGCTTGTAGTATAGCCTTCCTACTCACTCCTCCCATTCACCCTTTTATTTTGTATGCTACAGGCATAGCGGTCTATTTAAAACACAGGTTGGATTATCTTAATCCATTCTCTGAAACGCTGTAAGGGCTTCCCTATGCTCTTAAAGACTGTTTCCCACCTTGTGGCCTCCAAGGCCCTGAGTGACATGGCCCTCCTGGCCCTCTGCAAGCCCAGTTCACACCACTTTCCCTCTAGTCCTCTATGGCCCAGCCTCACTCCCCCTCTTAAGGCCCTCAAAGGATCCTTTGCCCAGTGAATTCTGCACATGCTATTCCCATTGGTGGCAGCAAGAGGTGGCTGGAGTCAACCTCCAGCATCTATTTCAGCCTCCTCAACTCACCCCAAATTAACATCATATCTCTTTTAGAACATGGTGTTTGCTAGGCAAATGCAGCTCAAAGAGAAGTCCCATTGTTAGTTACTGCTGAGTCAATTCCCACTCATGGTGACCCGATGTGTATAGAGAAGAACTGCTCCATAAGGTCTTCAAGGCTGTGACCTTTTGGAAGCAGATTGCCAAACCTTTCTTCTGAGGCGACTCTGGGTGGATTTGAACCACTAACCTTTCAATGTAGTAGTCAAGTGCTTAAGCATTTACACCACCCAGGGACTCCTGAAGTCCCAGTAACCATCATTAATTTTTTTATTTATTCATTCCACAGATATGAATTAAGGCCTTCCTAAATATTAGACATTGCTTTAGACTTTTGGGACACAATATTTATGTATAAGATAGACATTTCTACTTTCCTGGAGCTTATATATTAGCAGAGAAACAAAATAAGCAACTAAATGAAAATATGTAATCTAATTTTAGCTGGTGTTAAGTATTAGGGGAAAAAAGACAGTGTGAAGAGATGGAGAGTGATGGAAAAGAGTGGCTGTGTGAGAGTTGGTGGTCGGGGAAGGCCTCTTTGAGGAGACGACATTGGAGTGGAGACATGAATGATAAGAACAAAGCAGCCATTCAGGACCTGGGGGAAGAACGTGACAGGAAGAGAGTACAGCAAGAGGCAAGGTTCTGAGGAGGGAGAGTTGTTGAGGGACAGCAGGTAACCCAGTGTGGCTGGAGCGTAGCGAGTAAGGAAGGAAATGAGTAAGCAGGGAATTAATTTGGGGAGGTAGTCATGGGTAATGCTCTATATGATCCTGTAGGTCATGCTAAGCATTATGGGAAGCCATTGGAGAGATGATGATAGAGAAGTGACACATTCCAATATACACTTACATGGGATCATTTTCCTCTCAAAGGAAAGTAGGAAGTTACAGTGAAGCAGGTTAGAAATACAGAGACCAAAGCAATACTTGAGGTGAAGGAAGATGTGTTGTGAGCTAGGATGGAAAAATGGAGGTGGGGAGAAATGGCAGACTCAGGATACATTTATATATGTTGTTGTTGTTGTTAGGTGCCGTCAAGTCAGTTCCGACTCATAAAGACCTTATGCACCACAGAACGAAACACTGTCCAGTCCTGCGCCATGCTCACAATCTTTGTTATGCTTGAGCCCATTGTTGCAGCCACTGTGTCAATCCATCTCATTGGCGGTCTTCCTCTTTCTCACTGACTCTCTACCAAGCGTGATGTCCTTCTCCAGGGACTGATCCCTCCTGACAACATGTCCAAAGTATGTTAGATGTAGTCTCACAATCCTTACTTCTAAGGAGCATTCTGGTTGTACTTCTTCCAAGACTGATTTATTCGTTATTTTGGCAGTCCATGGTATATTTAATATTCTTTGCCAACACCTCAATTCTTCTTTAGTTCTCCTTATTCATTGTCCAGCTTTCACATGCACATGATGTGATTGAAAACACCATGGCTTGGGTCAGGCGCACCTTAGTCTTCAAAGTGACATCTTTGCTTCTCACACTTTAAGGAGGTCTTTTGCAGCAGATTTGCTCAATGCAATGCCTCTTTTGATTTCCTGACTGCTGCTTCCATGGGTGTTGTTTGTGGATCCAAGTAAAATGAAATCCTTGACAACTTCAATCTTTTCTCTGTTTATCATGATGTTGCTTATTGGTCCAGTTGTCAGGATTTTTGATTTTTTTTTTTTTTTTTTTTTTTTAATGTTGAGGCTGTACTGTCCAAACTGAAGGCAGTAGTCTTTGATCTTCATCAGTAAGTGCTTAAAGTCCTCTTCACTTTCAGCAAGAAAGGTTGTGTCATCTGCATATCGCAGGTTGTTAATGAGTCTTCCTCCAATCCTGATGCCCCTTTCTTCTTCATATAGTCCAGCTTCTTGGATTATTTGCTCAGCATCCAGATTTAATAGTGTCATGGATTGAGTCGTGTCCCCCAGAAATATCTGTCAGCTTGGCTGAGTCATGATTCCTCATGTTGTATGATTGTGTACTCTGATGTGATTTCCTGATGTGTTGTCAACTCTATCACTATGATGAGGTTATATGTGATCTCCTTATGTGTTGTAAATTCTATCACTGTGATGAGGTTATACTGATGACGTTTACAAGATTAGATAGTGTCTTAATGCAATCTCTTTTGAGATATAAAAGAGAGAAGTGAGCAGAGACACATGGGAAACTCATACCACCCAGAAAGCAGTGCCGGCAGCAGAGCTCGTCCTTTGGACCTGAGGTTCCTGTGCAGAGAAGCTCCCAGACCAAGAGATGACTGATGCATCACAATGACCTTCCTCCAGAGCTGACAGAGAGAGAAGCCTTCTCCTAGAACTGATGCCCTGCATTCAGACTTGTAGCCTACTGGATAGTGAGAGAATAAACTTCCCTTTGTTAAAGCCATCCACTTGTGGTATTTCTGTTAGAGCAGCACTAGATGACTAAGACAAATAGGTATGATAAAAGGATGCAACCCTGATGCATAGCTTTCTTGACTTTCAACCATGCAGTATCCCCTTGTTCTATCTGAACAACTGCCTCTTGATCTGTGTACCGATATATACATTTATATCTATCTATCTATATCTATACAATTTATTTTATTTTTGTTGTTGTTGTTGACAATATACACCAATTCCACATTTCTACATATACAATTTTGTGACATTGATTACATTCTTCAAGTTGTGCAACCATTCTCACCCTCCTTTTCCCAGTTGTTTCTCCCCCATTAATGTAAACTCACTGCCCCCTAAGTTTCCTATCTAATCTTTTGAGTTGTTGTTATCAATTTGATCCCATATAGATAGATCTTGAAAGAGCTTAATGCTCAAGGCAGACATTCTTTACCAGTTAAGCCAAACTATTGTTTTGTTTTGAGGAGACTTCAGGGGATGTTTTTGGTTTAAGGTTTAAAGATTATCTCAGGATACATTTTGATAGTAGGAAAAAGTCCCTGGGTTGTGAAAATCATTTGTACTCGACTAATAACTTAGAGGTTGGCAGTTTGAACCCACCCAGTGGTACTGTGGAAGGAAGGCCTAGCAATCTGTTTCCATAAAAATTCCAGCTGAGAAAACTGTATGGAGTGAAGTTCTACTCTGTATCACATGGAGTTGCCATGAGTTGGAATCAACTTGATGGCAATGGGTTTGGTTTGGTTTTTTTGTATGTGGAGGGTGAGGGAAAGAGATGGGTCTGGGATAGTGGTTTTATTTTCTGGAATGGGGAAGACTAGGGGAAGGGTAGGTTTGGGTGGGAGGTGGAGCTGAAATCAAGAGTTTAGCTTTGGACAAATTAACTTTGAGATGTCTATTAGACATTCAAGTAGTGATATTTAGTAGGCAGTTCAGAGTGCTGTCAGTACTGGGGGCTTAATCTGAGAGTCACCAGTGTAATCCGAGTCATGGAAAGAGGACACTTACGAGGAGTGTCTGTCAGACAGGGTAAGTTATGCTGAAGTAACAAACAACCCCAAAATCTCAGTGGAATAAGATAACAAAGGTATATTTCTTGCTTAAGCTATATGCCCGTTGAGAGAGTTAACAAGAGTCCTCTTCTGCCTTGTTTGTGCAATTAGTCTTCAGGCTGAGGAATGAGACTGGAGTGTTTGCCATTTGTAGTGACAGAGGGTGAGAGGACAGTGTGGTGAGAATGCACTGGCTCCTTAGATGTCTTCCTAGAAGAGACATATATTCATGTTTTATTGGCCGAAGAAAGTCATGTGGCTCAGGGGGGCAGAGAACTGTGACCCTTCCTTCGTAAGGGGCACTAAGTATTGGAGACCAGTGATGAGGTCTACCACAGAGTTAGACTGTAGACAGAAAAGAGAAGAGGGCAGAGGATTGAGCTCTAGAGAATGCCACCCTCTGAAGGTGTGAAGAGTAGGATGATCCGGGAGAAGGTGGAGGCCAGGAAGGCAGGAGGAAAGTCAGGGAGGTGACAGTAAGGAAGCTGGTAGAAAGGTGCTTCAAGTAGGAGGGGTGATCAGCTCATCCAATGATGCTGAGGTGGGGAGAAGAGTGAGCACTGGGAAACGTTTGGAGTAAGCTGAGGAAAGAATGTGGGGCTAGGAAGTGGGGACAGTTCTCTTCAACTTTGCTACAAAATGGAGTTGGATGGGGAGTGGGATCCAGGCGCGCTTTGCCACCACCCCTAGTCCTCTTCTACGTAAAACATCTGGGACTGGCCCTGTGTTTTTTTTTTTCCCCCCTAAGTTGCTCACTTCTCTTTTCTTTACCTAGTAACTCTTAATCATCCTACCTTTATATCTCGTGGACACCTGGTGGCACAGTGGCTAAAGAGCTCAGATGCTGACCCAAAGGTCGGTGGTTGGAAACCACCAGCCACTCTACGGGAGAAAGACATGACAGTCTGCTTCTGTAGATTTCAGCCTTGGAAACCCTATGGGACAGTTCTACTGTCCTATAGGGTCGCTATGAGTCGGAATTGACTTGACAGCAGTGGGTTTGGTTTTTGTTTGGTTTTAGATCTCAGTTAAGATGTTGGTTCTTTAGATAACACTTCACTGACCTTCCAAGTTAATTGTTTACTATAGTTTACCAAAGTTTTCTCTGATGGCACTTACCAGTTTGTAATCATTTACTTCTGTCTTACTTTGATCAGTGTCTCCTCATTTGCCTGTGACTCAATGACTGCAGGACCCTTAGGTATTTTGCTCAGTGCTGTATCCTGCAGATTCCGCAGAGTGACTGGCACAGGGCAAATATGAATAAATATTTGTCAAATAAATGATTGATTGAAAGAAAAAAAACTCAACATGCTCCCTGTAAACATTTACTTTGTTTTTTGCATACTTCCAAAGGTAGATGCTCAGTGAGTGATGAGCGTAAATGTAAAATAAGTACATTTAAGGAAGAGATCAGGGCCCACGATAATGAGCCCAAAATAGAAAATGTCTCTGGTAAACTTCTCCAGATTATAAAATGCTAATTACCTTATCATTTGATATCCTCCTATAGAACCATAAGCCAGTGTCTTAGCCCTTTATATTTTTGAAGGAGAATATAAATTTTCCTCTTTTCAAACATGTTCTATAAATACACATTAAAATACTTTAATCGCAGGAAAGGTAGATTTTTGAAGCTATGTTCATGGTTAGTTTTCTTGTGATGATAATTTGACTGAGGCATTTGGAATCAGACCCACATTCCTTATGTAGAGCAGTCAGGTGTTAACGTGGTCAGCTGGACAACAAGCCACACTAAGAGTCACAATGCACATGTGAGCACGGCTGACCTCGGGAGGGGAGGGGGTTAAGTCCTTGACTGAAACTCACTCCCTCCAGAGATTGCGATGCACTGGCCCAGCACCAAGGCTAGCTGGGGAGGGCAGCTCTACTCCATGAGGCCTGCCAGACAAAGCCTTGTAATTACCTGTGTTCAGGCCAGAAAGACCACATGTAGAATTCTGACCTGGAGCTGGACTCCCCACCTTGCCCATGCAAGGCCACATCTACCACTCGCTTCCGTCTCTGACCACACTCCCTCCCTGACTCACTGCTGCTGTTCACCCTACACCCATCCCTTCCCTGTCCTTTGGATCCACCAAGTCCTTCCTCATCTCAGGGACTTGGAACCTGCTGGGCCTTCCAGCTGGGTGCATTTCTCCCAGCTCTTTAAAAGGCCTCAATTCTTCGGGTCACAACTGAGATGCCACCTCAGCTGGCAGGACTTCTTTGACCAACTTAGTTAAAGTTGCAGCCTTCCAGTTATTCTTTATTATTTATGGCATCGGTTGTTAAAATTTCCCTTATCACCTTTCACAATTAGTAAACAGATTATGTCTTTGCTTGCTTCTTAGACATCTGTACCTCCTACCACTCCCCACCTGCCAGTTTGTGGTACTGTGTTGACTTGTGTGTTGCTATGTTGCTGGAAAGTATGCCACTGGTATTTCAAATACCAGCAGGATCACCCATGGTGGACAGGTTTCAGCAGAGCTTCCAGACTAAGATAGACTAGGAAGAAAGGCCTAGCCATCTACTTCCAAAAATTAGCCAAGGAAAACCCTATGGATCACAACAGAATATTGTTCGATACAGTGTTGGAAGATGAATCCCCTAGGTTGGAAGGCACTCAAAATACACAGTGGCCGCAACAATGAAGTTGGGCATACCAACTATTGTGAAGATGGCGCAGGACTAGGCAGTGTTTTGTTCTGTTGTACATAGGGCTGCACTGAGTTGCAGTGGACTTGATGGCTGCTAACAACAACATCAACAACAACAACAACAACAAGAGTTTAGGATTCAAAGCTCTCCCAGTGTGGAGAGAAACGAAACTGTGACTTCCCCTTCTGGTGCTTAGGGGTGTGTTGGATGTCTCCGAAGCCACAAGATAAACATGATTTTTTTCTGATAGTGGTTATTTCATGGAAATAGAAATTTCAATTTGCTGGTCATTCATTAGAGACAAGAAAACGTTTGCAAACCAGCTCTGCTAGGGCCCTTCATGGTTCAGTCTTTGCTTGGTCAACAAAACATGTTGAAATCAAGTCTAGAAAAGCAAAGAAGAGTAGATCATAATATTTTTTCATTCACTGGAGGAAACAGCAAAATGGAATGCACGTTCTTATTTCGCCCTAAAGGCAAAAAGATCATCTTTCTTCATCTCTTGGGTCACAAATGGTATGCGCTAAGCTGCTAATAAGAAGGTTGGCAGTTCAGACCCACCCAGTAGTGCCATAGAAGAAAGGCCTGGCAATCTGCTTTTGTAAAGATTACAGCCAATAAGACACTATGGAGCTCAGTTCTACTCTGTATCACATGGGGTCACCATGAGTTGGAATCAGCTTGATGGTAACAGGTTTGGTTTTTTTCCCGTCATCTCTCGCTGCTCTTGACGTTTTCCATATGGCAGCAGCGCGTCTCCCAGTGTACACTTTTTTCCACTCCCTGCTGGCTCCCACTGGTGTGTGTCTCAGTATTTGACCTGTGGATCCCAGCCACTGCCCACTTGCCATAGCTTTTCTCTAGGACAGTGGAGTGCTTTGTACTGCTCTTCGAGTTCACAGATGAGCCTAATGGGAGACTTTATAGATTCCTTAGTCAGCAGCCTTTCTCAGCTTTCAGGGCTTTCTTTCCCTGCACTGTTTCAGTGGTAAGCTCTAACCATGACTCAAAAATCCTTTTGTCTCTGGTCCATGTCTTGGCATGTCCTGGGTGTTTCTCAACTTTATAGCAGGAATCAAGCTGTTCAAGTGACTTCAAACTGGCTCAATTACAAGCCTCACAGCAGCTGCCAAGCTCCCAAAGGCTCTGGAGTATCGACCAATCAAGGCGCTGAACTAACCCAAGCATGCTTGTGCTCATTGTCTCTCTGCCTTCCAGAAAGACAAATTCATTCGGAAAATGGGTGTCTGTGTAAGTTGAGGTAAAGAAGAATGATGGGTTTGTAGGTTTGTGAGGCAAAGTTTAGAATTCCCTCTGAAGTGAAGTTACACCTGGTACTGTGCATGAATCCTTGAGTCCCAAACAGTGGATTCTCTTTCAGATCGTAAACCTTGGCTCTCTGTGGTCTAAACCATGTTTGTGATAGACATTTCTCATTTCCAGCAATAGTCCCAGCTCCCTTCCTCTTTCTTGAAACAGGAAGACTGTTCATCAGCCCCTTTTGCAGTTGGGTGGAGGCAGGATAAGTTCTTAAGAATCAGTATATGACGCCCACAATTTCTTCCCCAGGCTTGGCTAACCCTCAAGCCTTGTGTTACGAAGGAGGTGCCGCAAGATTGAAGGAACCTGGGGTCCAGTGCCACCTCAAGTAGGACAATGGTCCTCCATCAGAATTCATTCAGTTTTGCAAATCCTTCAGACTTTGTGTGAGTGAAAAATAAATTTTAGCTTTGTGAGGACACTGAAAATTTGGTGCTGTTTGCAAGCATAACCTAAGGTATGGTGATTGAGACAATGTCCTCCCAACCTCTGTATATTTTTGCTGAGAATTGACATGCCTTTCCTGTTTACATCATTTCCCCTTGATCAGGTGTAGTGTCATGGATTGAAAACAAAGTGCAACTAAGAACCTCAACTGGGCTGTAGAATATCAAGCTTGGAAAATAACCTGGGAGAACTGGGCAACATGGCACTATAGGCAGAAGCACCATGTTCTCCCCAGCAAAGATCTGAAAAACTAAGCCAAATAGAGAAAATGACAATCCTGAAACCTTGCGCATCAAATGAAGAGATAAAGAACTCAGCCAAGCACTGAATGGAATAAGAAACTGATAGAGAACAGAAAGCAAGGAGAGATACATGCAGAGGTCCCCTATCAGCTAACACAGCACAGATCCATCATCTTGGATTCCTATCAGAGATCAGCGAACAGCGGGTATGAGAAAGCAGCTTAACAAAGCTTCCAGCAGGAGACAAAACAACTGGTAACCAGCGATATACTGTTTCCCACCCCCCACCCTTTTTCACCCCCACTCAGCCTCCTCTGCTTCCTGTGGCCAGTCTCTTGGCCAGGAAACATCAACTTCACCCTGGTGTCACTTGGATTCCACCAGCCCACACTGGCTGGCTTCCTAAGTGCAATTTATTGGCTGCTGGTGTTGCTTTTATCCACTTTTTTAGATTTCTTCCTTACCTCTCACCACCTCCACCTCCTTTCTCTCAAATACCTGGCTCCATGCGCCATCTTTGCTTCTTCCTGAAAGGCTGTGAAACGCCACTCGAATGTGAGACTGCTTCCCGGCCCATGCTGCCACACTGGTGGGATCCCGGGGCTTTATTTTGTTTGTTTTGAATTGATTGTTTGTTTGTTTTCTTTTTGTTTTCTCAAATTGGGAGGTGTCCTAGCCGGGCAGTACTGCGTGGCTTGAGACCTACCCCCTCAGTTTGCACAGACGTGCAGAGGGTCCCATGAGGACATTTCTTTTTTCTTTTTTATGTTTTTCTCTGGGAGTTTTTCTTGTTCTATTTTTTAAATTTGTTTGTTTTGTTTTCTTTTCCCTCTTTTTCCCTTTTTGCCTTTCTTCATTACTCAGTTTCTCATCTCTCTATACTTTTCTTCTCTTCCTGCCCCCTGAATACCTGGATACCTCTACCCCTTCTAGCCAGGCTGTACTTCATGGCCTGGGAGCAACTTCCCCAGACCTTGGAGCCATACTGGTGGGATCTCTGGGAGCTTTTCTTTTCTTCTTTCTAATTTTTATTTATTATTTTCTTTATTTTCTTTTTCTTCTTCTTCTTCTCCTTTTTGTTTTTCCCCATTTCATAGTTTCTCATCTCTCCACTCCAACGTAAGCCCCCTAGCACTCTTTTTTTTTGTTTGTATGTTTTTGGCTCCCATTCCTCTCTCCTCTCTCCCAGACACATCTTAGCTCCACACATCACAATCTCCCCCTCCATACTGCCTACCTGCACCATGTGCTGAACATCACACCACCAAGCAGCCCAGGCACATCCTACCGGCACCTGCACTGCACTGATTACCGGCCTGCCCTGGTGGCCGTAGTAAGTGCCACTAACAACCCATCCCAGCAACTCCTCTTCAGCTAGACCTGCCCTGCTGAAAGGAAATATTAAAGATCAGAGCAGAAATAAATGAAATAGAGAATAGAAAAACAACAGAAGATTCAACAAAACCAAAAGTTGGTTTTGAAAGAATCAACAAAATCGACAAACCACTGGCCAGACTGACAAAAGAAAAACAGGAGAGGATGCAAATAACCCAAATAAGAAATGAAATGGGGGACATTACAACAAACCCAACTGAAATAAAAAGGATCATAACAGAGTATTATGAAAAATTATACTCCAACAAATTTGAAAACCTAGAGGAAATGGATCAATTTCTAGAAACACACTACCTACCCAAACTATCACAAAGTGATGTTGAAAATCTGAACAGACCCAAAACAAGAGAAGAGATTGAAAAGGTAATTAAAAAATTCCCAACAAAAAAAATCCCTGGCTCAGATGGCTTCACTGGAGAATTCTACCCAACGTTCAGAGAAGAGCTTGTACCAGTACTACTCAATCTATTTCAGAACATAGAAAAGGAAACGACATTGCCAAATTCATTCTATGAAGCCAGCATAACCCTGATACCAAAACCAGGCAAAGACGCCACAAAAAAAGAAAATTACAGATGAATATCTCTCATGAATATAGATGCAAAAATTTCCCAACAAAATTCTAGCCAATAGAATTCAGCATTATATCAAAAAAATAATACACCACGACCAAGTACAAGTCATACCAGCTATGCAAGGATGGTTCAACATTCAAAAATCAATCAA
>NW_004443938.1:7159531-7184344 GCF_000243295.1 Trichechus manatus latirostris | reverse complement strand
GACCAGATTTACTGGCCTGACAGAGACTGGAGAAACCCAAGAGTATGGCCCCCAGACACCCTTTTAGCTTAGTGGTGAAGTCACTCCCGAGATTCACCATTTAGCCAGGGATTGGACAGCCCCATAAAACAAAACGTAACAAATGAGACACAGCAGTCCAGGGACAAGGACTAGAAGGCAGGAGGGGACAGGAAAACTGGTCATAGGGAACCCAAGGTTGATAAAGGACAGTGTTAACATGTCGTGGGGTTGTTAGCAATTGTCATAGGGCAATATGTGTACTAACTGTTTAATGAGAAACTATTTCGTTCTGTAAACCATCATCTAAAGTACAAAAAAAAAGAAAGAATTATCTATGAGAGATCAAATTAAAAAAAAAAAAAAGAAAGAAAAGAACCTGGAATATATTACCCAGGTATTACTGGCCCAATATTTCATGTTTAACTTCAATTATCAAGGAAAATATCAGAGGGAGTAGAGAGTACATGCTCAATGCACAGGAAAAAACAATCTTAAACTTCCTTCTCCCCATTTCTGCCACTCTCAGTCTCCTCCACGTGCATGCCAGGTGCTCCCGAAATGTCTACTCTCAGCATTTTCTCTTCTCAAAGCTTCCAAATTCCACAACAACCAATACAAGATAGGTGGACCCTCTGTTCCTCTGGTGTATTTTTATTTTATATTTTTTTACTTTCTCTGCCAGTTATTCTTGATCTTTTTTTTTTTAATTGTGGTAAATATATATGTAACAAAACATTTGCCTTTTTAATGTTTCTCACACATGCAGTTCAGTGACCTTGACTACATTTATCCTGTTGTTCAACTATCACCATTTTCCGATAGAAGAATAAAGCTATATATACTCTATACACAAAAAGTTTTGTCCCTTTTGTATATGAAGGCAAGTGTCAAAATGCTATGCAAAATTAGCATACATTTATTAGCTAGAATTAGAAAGTTCAAACTTTGGGCAGACCATAGTAGTTTATAACTCGGATCCTAGAGTTTGTTTCTCTTAGCTATTGCTTACTAGGCAGTGGGTTAACCCTTCCACAGTGAAAGCGTTTCTAAAAGGAAGTTAACATTGCTGTCTACCCCACGGGATTATCATGAGATCTTAATGAGATAACCCATGTAAAGTATTTTAGTTGAGTGTTTGGTAAGAGCTCCACAAGTGTTAGCTCTGCTTATTCTTTTCTCCTCCTCCTCCTCTTCCTGCTTCTCTCAGACTCCTAGCCCATCACGGTTTATTCTCCTGTCATTTGAGAAGCACTCAATTGTATTAGTTCACCCTCTCCTTGTAAGAATCTGAACCAGGGTTAATAATATTCGTTTTGCAGAAGAGGACATGAAAGAAGATAGGAAAACCAAAGAAAGGGGAAAAGGGGAAAAGAGAAATGAAATACTCTCGAAATCCATTTCCCTCATTTCAATTTTTCTTTGAGTTGAGAGTGTACACCAGCCTTGTGCCTCGACTTCTCTTGCAAATTCCAACTAACGGCCCCCTCAGTGTAGGCACCAAGTCAAGTGATCCTTAGGGATCCTTAGGGATTAACATGAAACAATCTGGCAAAATCAAATGTGGGTTTATACTGTCCAGAGCATATCATTGAATTTGAGTGATGGAATCTGAGAAAGTGGCTGATGGAATGAGAATTTCCAAACATTCCTCTTACATGTGAGTTAACCCTTCTGCATTAGAGACGATGGGATAAAAGGAGATGATTAGAAAGCCTGAATATGATTTTCAAAGTTATTAATAAGTATGAAAATTTTTGATGTGTGCACAAATTCATTGCTTTTGATGCAACAGGCTTTGCAGAAGTTCAATCACACCAACGTGAACTTGAGTCACTTCACAGTGGATTGAAAATCACAGTTCTCGTGTGCTGCCTTAGGAAGCTGTGGGAGGGGAAGCTCATTAATGTTCCTTTGGGTTATGATTTAATCATGAACAGATAATGTATTACTAGCTCAAAAAGTCAACTCAAGAAGTTGAACTTGGGATGGTTTTACCCAAGCTTGACTACTGTAAATATGGCTTGAGAGGTTAACTAATAATGCTTGAAGGAAAATAAACACCATTCTCTGAATCCAATTTAAAGAAGAGGAACTTGCCCAATTTTTAAGGAAGAAGGATTTTCAACAACAGCATATTCTAAGGCCAGAGTGTTTAAAAGTGCCTTGACCTCAATATGTCCAAGGATTATTCAACACCATCTTCATAAGAACCTATTGGATATTAAAAAAAAAAAAAAATCCTCCACTATTTTATTCCTATAGAGCACTATTTGGCAGTGGTATCTGCTAGTTTGGGTTGGATATTTTCTGCTTCCAGTTTCCTCTTTTAAAGCAAAACTAGGACCCCAGGGGCTCAAATTTCTGTGAAAAGCAGAGGATCCCAGGTGTGTTTGTAGAGAGTGAACATGGACGTGGCTTCCTTTATGCCTTTGTCAGCAGGCTGGGACCAGAACAAAGGCCAAGGTGTGGATAATAATGCTTTTCTGTTTCTCCTTATCTGCTAATCTTGTTTTCATGGGAAGATCTTTCATCTAGAGTCAGACGCACTCTGGCCATGCCGGGAAAGTGACTAGGATGAAAGCTGAATGACAGGAAGAGATGCCTCTCTCGGGGACAGAAAGTGGGAGCTGGAGGGTGAGTTCAGTTCCACCATGAGACAGAGCCCACAACAGAGGGGAGAAATGACCCACAGGTCTTTGGTTTTTCTTGGCCCGCGGAGGGTTCCGTTTGAGCTCTCGGCTCCTTAAGACGGTGATCTCTCCCAACCGAGATTCTGGTAGTCACTGAGTCCTAGTGAGGCTGCTGACAGTTACCCTTGGTTCTGGTAGACAGAAATTCTCCATTTATAAGTAGTGGCTTGGTGAGTCCAATTGTGAGTGATTTTAAAGTTATTTTAAGCTTTCCTGTAATGTTTTTGTAATAAATAACTTTTAAAAACTGTTGTTGCTGTTGTTAGCTTTCGCCGTGTTGACTCCCGACTCCTGGCGACTCCACGCACAGCAGAATGAAACATTACCTCCTATTGTGCCATTCCTATGAGCAGCCGCAGATCAGACTGGTGAGATCCATAGGTTCTCACTGCTGATTTTCTGAAGTAGATCACCAGACCTTTCTTCCTAGTTCATCTTAGTCTGGAAGCTCTGATGCACGGGGTTCAGTGTCATAGCAACATGGAAGCTTCTACTAACAGACCAGTGGTGGTAGCACGTGAGGTGTATTGGCTGGGAATGAAACCCAGGTCTCTCTCACAAAAGGTGAATATTCTATTACTGAACCACTAATGCCTCCATTTAGTAAAAGTAAAGAATCCTAAACATAATACTCATATTCAATGAATCTTCAGAAGACTTATCCTAGTTGGCACCCCCCATGACTCTACGGCTGCCCAAGCGCCTCGCTCTTTCCCCTCTGTCTGCAGTTTTAGCTCTCAGCTGTGCATGGGGATCACTGACCTTCTCTCCTGCCTTTGACTCAGTTCCTCAATCTCGTTGAGTCTACCCCTTGGAGTATAGGATTGCTTAAACTGGATGATCTGTCTCTAACACATAATTAATACAGAAAGCCCGATGATGTGCAAGGCATCGCTTAGCTCTAAAAATTGTGTAATTCATTTTCTTATCTCCATAATGCACCTCTCTATTTTATCCCATAGGGGCAATATAAATAAATCGTTCATCCGCTCTGCAGTCAAGGCAAGTTGCAGAGTTCTTGACTGTTTCTTGGGCTTCTCTAGCTCTTATCTGCTGCCGAGTATTGCCAGGATTGTTTTCTATGGCATATTTCTTTGTTATTCTTAGTTTTAAGGCAATGTAAGTTTTATAACATTTCTGAAATAAGTAAGCTTCCGATATTTCAGCAGGCAAAGCATTTGGCAAGTTGCAATATTTAAGAGAGTTAGTGAAGTGTATTCTAAATTTTTCCTTGTTTCTCTTTTACCTGATACTAGGTAAGCGATTATTTTTGCCATGCTTTCATCATTTGTTTCCTTTTGGGGGCCCCCTGGGGCTTGCGGCCAGACATTACAGAGGTAGTTTCTCTGAATGGTAGCCTGTAGGCTGTCAGCGTTTCCCTGGGTGGGGCTGCATTTTCTTTACAATCCAAACAACTGAACCAGAATAAAATCTCAGCAATGTTCTGGCCTATAAAGAGAGGGCCTTCCTTGGTTCATTTCCTGTCACCTCCCCGGGCTGTTTGGGTTTTTGCAAACATCCTTGTTGGCTTCAGGAAGGGTGGGATGAAATTGTTTAGTTGTTCAAGGAGTTCTGAAGTCTTTCTCATCAGTCAGCAGTTCCTGAGGGAAGCAGAAGCAGAAAGAACAGGCACTCCAGAAGGAGCAGGGCAAGGGACACAACAAAGACAGAAGCAAAGGCGTAGCTTGCTCCAAGGTGGGAATCTTGAAAGGCTTGGAGAAAGCAATTGCGTTTCATTCCTTACAGGTTTGTTCATGTGTGGCCATTAAAAGCTGTATTATGATTGCGTTCCAAATAGCCTCTGAGCCACTCTGCTTTGCCCTGTTTGACTCAGACTCCCAACGTTGTAAAAGCCACTTTACCAGACGGTCATAGGAACGCCACTGCAAGGGAGAAGAACCCTCTCTCTTCTTCTACTGAAGGCTGGGGGGATACCCTTGACTCTGATCGTTCAGTATAGTTTTGTGGGTGTCAAGAATTGGGCTGATATGAGAACACCTCCTATCCTGGAGAAGAAGACAGGAAAAAAACCTGCAAGGATAAACAATTGTATTTTTTCTCCTTTGTTTTTTTTCCTTTTCAAATAGAAGGGCAGGGAGCTAGGACTAAACGGATTGTCTTTCTGTTCTCTGTCCTCCCTGTGACAGAACAGCTGTGACATTCTGAATGACAAAGAAAGATCAATTTGCATAGACACGGGGCCAAATTATCAACACTGAGTTCCTAATTTGCACATGGAAAATACGTGACTTTTAGGAGGATTCTTGGAAAACATACCGATTTGCATCTGTGTAATTGTATACTTACGTGCCATTGGGTTTCTGCTGTTGCCAATTCTGCCGTTGCACCAACGTGCCATGCTGGAGCCCGTTGGGCAGGCACAGTTATTAGCCACGTGTGGGTGTCTGTGCAGCTTATGTGTCTGTTTTGAACCTTTCTTATTAATAGAAAATTTTTAGACCATAAAGTAGATAATAAAGCCATCAATGTGTATTTTTGTACTTTTTCAATGTTTAGACGTATGTTTTTAGTATGGTTTTAATGTGGGATATGCATTGCTATACAGTTGTTGTTGGGCGCCGTCAAGTCAGTTCTGACTCACAACGACCCCACGTACAACGGAACAAAACCTCGCCCAGTCCTGCGCCATCCTCACAATCGTTGTTATGCTTGAGCCCATTGTTGCAGCCACTGGGTCAGTCCATCTCACTGAGGGTCCTCCTCTTTTTTTGCTGACCCTGTACTCTACCAAACATGGTATCCTTCTCTAGGGACCAATCCCTCCTGATAACATGTCCAAAGTACGTGAGATGAAGTCTCCCCATCCTCGCTTCCAAGTAATGCTATACGGTAATGCTTAGCAAAACGCATTTAATATATTTTCAGTGTGTTTACAGTGAAAGTGCCTTTAACATTAATGAGTCCTTGGGATCTTAAAAGCAGCTAGTTTCCAGAGCTGCCGAAACAAAGTCTCACACACTGGGTGGTTTTAAGAACAGACATTTATCTCACAGTTCTGGAGGCTAGAAGTTTGAAATCTGAGTGTTAGCGTGTCAATTCCTTCTGAGGTTTCTGAGGGAGAATGTATTCCCAGTCTCTACTGGTGTCTTCTGGTGACGACCAGCGATTCTTGGCGTTCCTTGACTTGTAGATGTATCACTCCAATCTCTGTCTCCATCTTCACACGGTCTTCTTCTCTCTCTTTGTTTCTTCTCCTTTTTTATAAGGACACCACTCATAATGGATTAGGACTCCCCCTGCTCCAGTCTGACCTCGTGTTAACTTAAGTGATAACATCTTCGAAGATTCTATTCCCAAACAAGGTCACTTGAATTAGGAAATGACTCAGACAGGGTACACAATGGCACAAGTGGATTGTAAGTTCTCTCTTCATAGTGTCCAAGCTCTCTGAAACAGGTGCCGCTGTGCACTGGTGCAGGTTCTGGTCCAGCGGTTCCTATGACGCACATGTATCTTCAGGGAGGTCTTTGTTTTTCTACCACATTAATCTGAGGGTGATAGTCTTCATGAAGAAGTTGTCAGACAACCAGAGTGAGACAATTCTCCCAAGGGCCTGGTAAGCTCTGAATGTGATATGTAAGCTGCGTACCTTGGCAAATATTGGTTCCCACAGACTACTAGGACTCCGTATAGGAAAGGATGCAGAAAGGTGAGTGCTTGTCAAAGGGTGACCTATACTGTCCTGTGTTTCCACACTGGTCACTTTTGTCTCCCCCAATGGAACTAACCATCTGTAAATGCCAGAATGATGGTCCATGTCTACTGTTTGAGGTCACAGTCTATGGTGGCCTGGGTTGGAAGTCCAACTTCTGGTGTACCTGGATACACATTAGTCCCCTGGGTTCAGGGTTATTTGGAGGTTCCAGATAGTACCAGAGAAAGCCTCTCTGGGAAATCTTGTCTAATCCTTGGTGATGGGAAGGGCGGTGGTAGAGTAGAGTAGGCTCAAAGCTCAGCTAAGTTTCATATACTCAGAGAGGACTAGAAAGTCCTTGGGTTGCTCTAGAATTTGGGAAAATACAGGGGAAAAACACCACAGCATCAAGGACAATCCCTTGAGTTGATACAGAATCTAGGATTTGGAATCATACTGACTGACATACTGACTAGGTGTATGTCTATTACCTATATTAGCTTTTCACCATCATTGGTAATATTTCTTATTAAATGGAGTACAAGGGGTAAGGATGGTGTCAGATTTCACTGATTTATGAAGATTTTAATGTCACACTTGAATAAACCTCATCTGACCCAGCTTCATAGCTTTATTTTCAGTTAGAGTATTAATAAAAAGTGATGGCAACATCCTCTTATGATTTCTGTTCCTGTCAAACTTGGTTTGCTATCTTTCACTGCTGTGTTGCTATGAGCTGGAATTGACTCAACAGCAATGGGTTTTGGTTTTTGGTTTTTAATGCAGGTGATTATATATTTCTTTATGTTTTACTTTATTTGATTGTCTCTTTTCTATTCTGAGTTTCTAGAGGACAAGAGATCTTTCCTATCTAGGTTAATTTAATTAACCTTTTTTTTTTTTAACTTTCTTCAAGGCAATGTAGTGGGAAGAGCTTGAAAGTGGAGCAGTGTCTTGGCTTCATGTCCCAACTCTGTCACCATATGACCTTTGGTGACTCACTTGATCTCACTGACTCAGTTTTTCATCTATAAGCTGGGGATGAAAACGTGTCCCACTCCTTAAAACACTGTGATGATCAGATGAGATAGCTGGTGTAAAAATGCTTTGTAAACTTTAACGTCATAACTACTATTAAGCCATTTAAATGTCAGGAATATTAATGTAGGTTTTTTTTTTTAATAGTAAAAATACCTTCTGAACCTCATGGTGTTGTAAGAATAGTGCCTATTTCTATCTTTACTTATGCAACCATTTTTGCACAACACATGTTCTTGATCAGGAAAAATTCTGTTCTGTGGTGTTTTGGCAGCTCTGAGGCTTTCAAAAAATAAACTGGTGAAGGAATTCCATTCTTATTTTCACTAGGAAGATGTTTTCTGTTTATTGTCCCTTTCTATGTGGTATAATCTGAACTTTTAATACCTTCTCAGGCCTTTCATGTTTGTGTTTAAAATCTCATTTTGTAGATCGGGACTTCTGCTTCTGGCAGTATATCAGGATAGATACTCTGAAGCGACATTTGATTAAAAATGCTAGATTATGGATATAAGACATTACCATAACTTTAAAGGTGTTTCTGAGCTCAAGGGAAATATCTGAACACAGATAAAAACCAAAAAAGAACAGGGATCTAAGACCATAGGAGAGAGTGCTGAACAAGAAGCAAAGTGGCCTTGAGATCAAGTGCCCAGTCCAGCACCAACCTGCAGTGAACAGCTTGGGCCCAGGACAGGTGGAGGAATGGAGCCTAAAACTCCCACATTCAGCCAGTTGTCTCAACAGGGACAAGATTGACCACAGGTACGTAGTGCCCCCTGGCTCGTGGGAGCAGCAAACACGAATCCCCTCTAGATGACAGCATTACCAGTTTATTCCTGATATACTACAGATTAAGAAAATATGGATTAACAAATAAATAATTGCCCAAAAGTAAAAGTATAAACCACTATAAAAGAAAATAAGCTGAAACAACAAACACCATCTGTAAATCCTCAAGTTTTAAAATATTGGAATTACATAACCAAAACCCGTTGCTGTAGAGTCAATTCCAACTCATAGTGACTCTATAGGACGGAGTACAACTGCCCCATAGAGTTTCCAAGGAGCAGATGGTGGATTCGAACCGCAGACCTTTTGGTTAGCAGCTGAGCTCCTACCCACTGTGCTACCAGGGCTCCACTGGAGTTAGATACACAATATAAAATAGCTACAAATGAAATGTTCCAACAAAATAGACAGTGTATGTGTGTGAAGAGGAATCCTAGATTAAAAAGACTTAAAAGATATATATATATCAACCAAACATAATGTGTGAACCATATTTGGATCCTGATTCAAATAAACTGTTAAAAAAAAGTGATATTTATGAGACAATTGGAAATTTGAACACTGTATATCAATTTTCAATAGTCAATAAGGTACATTTCAATATAACACTATTAAGGAATTATTGCCAGTTATAATTCTGATTTCTGGCGACTTCATTGGTGTCAGGGTAGAGCTATGCTCCATAGGGTTTTCAATGGCTGATTTTTCAGAAGTAGATGACCAGGCCTTTCTTCAGAGACACCTCTGGGTGGACTCTAACTTCCAACCTTTTAGTTAGTAGCCGAGCAGGTTAACCATTTGCACACCACCCAAGGACTTCAAGGAGTTATTAAGTATGTGATGATGGTATTATAGTGATAATAAGAAGAGTTCTTATATTTTTGAGATTCATACTTTGATCAGTTATCTGTAACCATACAACAAGGACAACCACAAAACACTGGTGGCATACTATAATAAGAGATTATTGTTCACAACTCTGGAATGTTTGGTTAGGTGGTTATGCTGATCTGGCTGGGCCTGGTGGAACATTTCTTCTCATTTCAGCTTGACTTGTTTATATGGGTGTCAGCTGACTGTCAGCTGATCTAGGATGGCCTTGGGTGGGACGATGAGGGTGACTTCATGTCTCTCTTTCTCCAGCAGTCTACTCAAACATGTTCTCAGGACAATGACAGGGTACGTGGGTTGGAATAAGCCTGATTTTTAAACTTCTGCTGTGTGTCACGTTGGCCAACATCCCTTCGGCCAAAGCAGCCCCATGGCGGAAACCAGAGTTTAAGAGGAGGGACACTGTAAGTTTCCACTGAAAGGATGAGGCTACAGGGAGAGGAGAAGAACGGGGTGCATTTTTTGTGATACCCCACAATATTATATTAGGGAAAGTAAGAAAAAACAAAAAAACAAAACAAAAAAAAAAAACCCACTGCCATCAAATCCAACTCATAAGCAACCTTATAGGATGGGATAGAACTGCCCTGCAGGGTTTCCAAAGAGCTCCTGGTATATTCGAACCGCCAACCTTTTGGTTAGCAGTCAAGCTCCTAACCACTAAGCCACCAGGGTTTCCCAAGCCACCAGGGAGAGTAGGCAAGGTTAAAGGAGCCCTGGTGGTACCATGGTTGTGTACTCAGCTGCTAACCAAAAGGTTAGCGGCTTGAGCCCAGCAGCAGATCCACAAAAGAAAAGACCTGATAATCTGCTTCCGTAAAGCCTAGGAAGCCCTATGCGGAAGTTCTACTCTGTCACAGAGGTTGCCGTGAATTGAAATTGACTCGCCAGTACACACAACACAACAATAAGAAGCAGGGTTATAGAGGAAACAAGATTATCTATGAGTCAGTCATGGCTGGAGCTAGTCAATGAGTGTATGAAGGTTCATAGTACCATTCTGTCTAGCTTTGTGTATGGTTGGCATTTTCCATAATAGAAAGGTCAATTTGAAAAATTCTCCAGTATCTCCATTTAGGAAGGTTTAAGTTGGTTTCCTTGAGAATATTTGGTGAAAACATTGTTCTCTACTGCTCTTTTCTTGTTCTAAGTAGGCTGAGTCAGATCCTAATAGCATGATTCCTCCATGTGGGGAATGGGCTGTGGGTGAAGGGTGGATGGAAAGGCAGTGGGAGAAAGACAACAGATTCCTAAGTATATTGGTGTTTTTGCTTTCTCTGGGGAGGACCATCTCACAGCAGTTCTGCCCTCAGTTACTAAGTTTAAATGTAAGTGTTCTTTCGACTCATGCCTGCCCGCTTTCCTTATGAAGCACATGACAGAAGAAATGGGTTCTTTATGTGCCACATATTATGTGGTTCGATATTAACACATGTTCTGTTTGAAATTGTCATATGCTCAGGAGAACATGTGTTCATCAGAAAGGAACAATAGGTAGGAAAGGATATCATGGCTGGTAAAGTCGAGGGTCAGCAAAAATAAGGGACACCCTCAGTGAGATGGATTGACACAATAGACATAACAATGGACTCAGACATACCAACGGACATGAAGATGGTGCAGGACCGGGCAACATTTTGTTCTGTTGTACTTAAGGTTGCCATGAGTCAGAGCCGACTCCACGGCAGCTAAGAAGAAGTTTTAAAGCCTTCCTTCCTCTTTCTTTTCTTACTTCTCTCTCTCTATTTTTTTTCTTTCCTTGCTTTCATGCATTTATTTAAAAATATTTATTAAACTTCTGTTAGGGCCAGGCACTGTGCTGTTGTTTTTGTTAGGTGCCGTCGAGTCGATTCCGACTCATAGTGACCCTATCTATGTACAACAGAACGAAACCCTGCCTGGTCCTGCTCCATCTTCACAATAGTTGTTGTACTTGAGCCCGTTTTTGCAGCCACTGTGTCAGTCCGTCTCATTGAGGGTCTTCCTCTTTTTCACTGACCCTCTACCAAGTGTGATGTCCTACTCCAGGGACTGGTCCTCCCTGATCACATGTCCAAAGTACAGGAGACAAAGTCTCTTTAGCCTTGTTTCTAAGGAGCATTCTGGCTGTACTTCTTCCAAGACAGATTTGTTTGTTTTTCTGGCAGATACTAGTAATTATACTAGTAATAAAAGGATGAGTAGAAAAACAGATCTGCCTAAATTGAGCCTACAATTTATTGTTTCAAGCTCAAATTCACGTCAAACCTCTATTATGGTTTACTTTTATCAGAATACTTTTTTTTTTCCCCTCTTTTTAACAACAGAAATGCAGAGCCAGGTCTTCTAACACGGAGCAATCACCCCTATAAGTCCACATCTTAGATGACTGTACTTCCCAATCTATGGATTTCAAATCATAAGTCTAAAATTTTTCTGAAAATAATTCTTATAGCCCAGTCCCAGCAAATTGCATGTCTGGGCCACGTTGAACAATTCCCTTCCAGCGAAGTAGTTGACATTAAAAAAATGAGAGACGTGGGGATGGTTGGCGTTCATTTTTCTGATGCACATGAAGATGACTAACTCGATTGCTTCATTAATGCAGTTTCACTCAGAATCAGTGTTACGTTTTCCACTTGTCTTGCCCAGAAAATCTTATTTTGTGGCATTTTCTTCTTTTTTGTATGGTGCGTTTGGTGAGTAGAGCTGTCACGTAGAGAAAGTGATGCTGTACGTCAGAAGTGAGCACTCTCTATCTTTATATCCATCTTTTTATTTCCCTTAATCCACCACCTAACGTCACTCATGTCCTCTAACTGTCATTCTAGGCTCCAGGAGAGTCGAGAGAATGAGGTGGAGGACAGGTACACCCAGCCTGATAGAAGGAGTGGGACAAGGAGACACTCATTAATCTTTGAGATATCTCCAGGCTGTTGCTAATTCCAAAAGGCATCACATTAGAATATAAGCCCACGGATACAAACAAAGGTGTATTTCTCATTTGCTCGCCACCGTCATCCATTTGTAACTGTCGATAGCTGCTGGGAAGATCATTGGCACTTAAAATGGTTTTGCTTGATTGAGAAAACCTAGCGCATTGTAAATCCCAAAATTCCATTTTGTCTTTGTGATTGCTTTGGGAGTAGATTCTCTTTGGTACCAGGGCTAATTCCAAGGAGAGAGAGTCCTTGTGCCCTCCAGCTTGGCTTCTTGCCATCTCTTGGCTGAGAAAAATAAACAAATAAAGACAAAAACTAAGTGTAGAAGGTCAGTGAGGGTGAGGGCTGCACATATGCATTAAAGTGCAATGGCTGTAGGTCTTCCCAGCGGTTCACAAAATGCGTCAGCTCAGGGCACGTGGGTGAGCTTATTGGCCCTTAACTTCTGCAGAGCAGAATTGGCAAGGGTGGAGTTGCTGCTATCCTTTTGAATCCATGCTATTTATGGTATCAATAAAATGCTTGTGATGGGCCCAGATGGTGATAAGGGATTTTGGTCATGAACATCTTTGGTTAGTATTCATATACTATATAGCAAAGTAGTGGAGCAACAGTTTCTCTTTTCTAGTCAAGACAAGGGTCTTTGGATGATTGGAGACTTGGCTTTGAATCCCGGCTTTGAAACTTTCTAGTTAAGTGACTATTGTCAGGTTAGGAATACAGTCAGCTGCCTCATCTGTGGGCTGCTGTGAAGATTAATTCAATACTGCATGCAAAGTGCAGAGTGTATGTTCTGACAAAGGGTAATTTTATAAAATATTGATGAGGATAAGGATGATGATGATGATGGTGATGATGATAATGATGATGTCTTTCCAAAGTCACGTGACCTGGGGAAATCGCCCTGCAGAAGTGAAGTACGCGTCCCTAAGTGCCCAGGTGTCTCTCGTTTGTTCTTCAACTATGTGGATCTTCATCCACTGAAGGCTAGCTTCCGTATCTACGTTGCTTTATAAATCACCCTTTTAGGAGGCTACCAGTGACCTCCCGATGAAGCCCTTTCTAATCCGAGCTCAGTGGCTTCTGACATAGTTGTTTGTGTGGCATTTCTACAGTCCTCTCTGTGCTGTTTTCCTCCACTGCTCTGTTTCAATATTCTTTTAAAATTTAAACTCCAATAACTTGAACGGGATCTTATCCTTGAGACTGAGACTCCATCTGAACGTGTAGATAAGTGTGCTGTCTGCACATACTGATGACTATTGTGCAGATAACTGCAGCTCTCTACCCAGGCTGTGGGTGCCACTGACTACAATAGCATACTGGTTTAGGGCAGTGGTTGGCGGATTATCACCTGCAGGCTGAGTCTGGCCAGACGCCTGTTTTTGTAAATGAAGTTTATCGGAATTCCTTTGCGTATTGTCGATGGCTGCCTTCGCCTGACAACAGGAGAGTTGAGTAGTTGTGACAGAGATTGTATGACTCACAAAACCAAGAACACTTACTATCTGATCCTTGACAGGGATTCTTGGATGGTGCAAGAGGAGCTAGATGTCAGTAGGGACTGAAGCACTGAAATGTGGGGGTATGAAAATAGCTAACATGGACCTCAGTTTTCCTAAGAGAGAGAGTGTAATGTCAGGAAATGGAAAAGACTGCATTACAGGTAATGGAGGGATTCCAAGTCCCATCTGCCACCGCCTGTCTATGGGAGTGGGGCAGTCACCTAATCCTAACTGCCTCAGCTTTCTCACGGACAGTGTTGGGTAAGTGGGATGGATAGAGACATGACAAAATCTAGTGATGTGTCTGGCTCCAAAATGCTATTGCTCTATGTTCCTGTTATATCTACATGTAAATGTCAGTAGCACAAATCTATCTGTTCGCTATCTGTCTGTCTGTCTATCTCATCTATCTCTGTATCCATCCATCCGTTCATCCATCCATCCATCCAGCCAGCCAGCCAGCCAGCCAGGCAGCCATCCATCCATCCATCCATCCAGCCGGCCAGCCAGCCATCCATCCATCCATCCATCCATCCATCCATCCATCCATCCATCCATCCAGCCATCCATCCATCCATCCATCCAGCCAGCCGGCCAGCCAGCCATCCATCCATCCATCCATCCATCCATCCATCCATCCATCCATCCAGCCATCCAGCCAGCCAGCCAGCCATATCTATCTATCAATTTATCATCTATCTATCTATCTGTCTGTCTGTCTATCTATCTATCATCTATCTATCAATCATCTTTCTATACACCATCTATCACCTCTCTAACATCTATCTTGCCATAACACTGCCATTGTTTGTTTTGCCTCAACAGGAGCAAAATAAAGCTTGTTTGTGAATTGAAAATGTTTGTTTCTCTTGAAGAGTTTGCACCAGTCAACAAAGCTTGATGGTTGGAAAAATTCTATGAGTTCTGCTTTTGACTTCATTGTAGAGTGACACAAGCAGCAGGGAGCCAAAAAAAAAAGAAAAAAAAAAAAAAAAAAGCCCAGAAAGTCGCAAATAAAGACCAACAAAACTTTGGATGTGTTTTTTTAAAAAATTATATTTGGAAAAATCACAGGATTTATGCATTTTGGTAAAGCTTCTGCTGAGACAGATGGGAGGGTAGAGCCAAGCCCCGCCCCCCAAAAAAGGCTGCCATTTCCTGAGGGCTGGAACTGTGCTAAGCCCTGTATCTGCATTAAAGCAGTTGCCGTTGAGTCCACTCAGACTCACGGCTACCCCATGTGTGTCAGAGTAGAACTGTGCTTCACAGGGTTTTCAGTGGCTGATCTTTCAGAAATAAATCACCAGGCCTTTCTTCTGAGGTCCTCTGGGTGGACTCAAACCTCCAATCTTTCGGTTAACAGCCCAGCTCTTTAACCATTTGCACCACCCAGGACTCAGCATCTGCATTAGCTCCTCTATCACTCATGACAAGCCCACGACTAGGTACCGTTACCATCCTCACCTCACCTCACACAGACATGAGAATTCTGTCCTGGGGACATGAATCGACTCACCTGAGGAGGAGACGGGGGTGAGATCTGAACACGTGCTGCTGCCCCCGCAGTGCCTGCTCTTAACCAACGCGCTCCTCTGCCTCCATGGCTTTGTCATTGGAATGTAAGTGTCATTACATCCTCATGCTTGCATTGCGGGTCAGTGTGGCCAGTGTAAAGAGCACACTGGCCGTCCCAACATTTACACTCTCACTCCACCACTTACTAGAAGGGTGAACGTGGACCAACTCGTTTCCCTGTTTGTCCAGTGCAGACAAAATACGCATCTCAGAGGATTGTTGCAAGGATATTGAGTGTCTACCACCTAATGGGTGCCCCAGTAATGATAGTTTTCTTCTGTTCTCCTTATCTAACGTTTGAAGCACGTACCATGTTGTATTAGGAAATATGGCAGGAACCAAGGAAGGCTGGGAACCTGGTATCAGCAAGGCTTCAGTTTAGTTGACAAGAGAGTAGAAGAGAAGAAAATAATACATAGTGACTGCTGTGGATTGAATTGTGTCCCCCCAAAAGATGTATTGAAGTCCTAACCCCTGAACCTGGGAATGTGACCTTATTTTGAAATAGGGTCTTTGAAGATGTTATCAGTCTCCATGAAGTCACACTGGAGTAGGGTGGGTCCTAATCCTGTATGAATGGTGTCCTGTAAAAGGGGAAGAGAGACACAGAGACAAATGCAAGCCGAGGAACATCTGGAACTACCAGAAGCTAGGAGAGAAGCATGGAACAGATTCTCCCTCAGAATACTCAGAAGAATCAACATGGCTCTACAGGTTTCAAACTTCTGGCCTTTAGAACTGTGAATGAACAATGAACTTCTGCTGTTTTAAAGCATCCACTGGGTACTACTTTGTTATGGCTACCCTAGGGAGATAATACAGTGACATGTTGCATTCGTCTTGTTCCACATTTGCATTGTTCCACAGAGCTCCAAGAGTGTGGGTGGGTTTGATAGGGAAGGAAAGATTCTCAAAGGAATTCAGTTTGGATCCCAGATCCCTGAGGGAGAATGCCTGGACTATGTAGGAAGGGGTCCTAAGGAATTTCACACAAAGGAAAGAGCATGAGGCAAATATAGGAGCTTTTATGGACACTGTCAGGTTCTCGATAATAACAGGACTCACCTGGTTGGATGGAGGAGTATTTTTTTGGGTTGAACAGGGTGAAAGGACCGTTGGTGTCGTAGTAGCTTGCAGGATGAAGCTTGATGTGAGGTGCTGGGAGGCCTTGTGGTAGTCCCTGATGGAAACTGACAGCCTAGTGACTCCAGATATGAAAAGAAGGGTCACATCTGAGAAACACTGGAAGGTTTGTGTCTGACTGCACAGGTGTGAGAGAGGTAAGGAGGGATCAAACAGCTCCCTTCGGCCATGTTCTGTTGGTTAGAAGCAAGTCAGTAGGCCCTGCCCACACTCAAGGGGAAGCGATTACACAAAGGCATGGACCCCAGAGGTGAGGGTGACTGGGGCATCTGTTTTCTCTGCGAGATCTTCCATTTTCTGCTTCAGAGCTGAGCTCTAAATAGCTGCACTGTTATCAGCGTCATTCAAGCCCTCCCCTCAACCGTCCTCACCAGTTGTGAGATTGGCAGAGAACCGAGCAATGTTTGCTTCACCGTGAGTGCACGCTGACTCCACGGCAACTGACAGCAACAATGTGCAAAGCCACCGCACATCAGGAAGTCTGTGCCCACAATGCATTGCTTCTAAGAAATGTGAAGTCATCATTTGAGAGCCAGATAATGTACAAAGTGCGTTATGCATGCTTTCTCACTGAAGGGGAGAAAAAAACTTAGGGTTTTACATGAAAGATGATGACTTTGTCAGACGGTAGTCCCTCAAGATATTATTATCAAGAGGAAGATTTTTTCTTTTCTTCCAGAAACGTGGAACAAAAGATGCTAATGCCCCTGGATCTGCGTCATTTGCATATGCTGTACTTCCTCTTTCAAAGACAATTAGTAGCTTCTTTATGGAGTTGATTCCTGAGGTCTTCACAGCTGAGTTGATGTTAGTAAGACTATTTTTCCTCAAATCTTTTTATTCCTCTAAGTTTTAGAAATATGTTTAAGTACCTTGAGACTCTCTTGTCTTTTCTGTTGCGTGTATTTATATTTGTTATGTTTTAACTTCAAGCACATCCAGGTGTGACGGCTTTTCATTAGTAACTATTGGATGTGTTGGATAAATTTCCCTCAGGGGAGGTCATCCTTAACTATCAGGGCCCACCGAATCAAGGACCTCTCCCTCCCTTTGTGTTGAAGTAGCTGATTGTCCAAAAGTGCCCTCATGACATCCTCTGCATTGCTCTTTACAACCTGAGGCAATCAGTCAGCCTGCTTCTTTGTTTTTCACATGAGAATATTCCTGATGTCCATGGATCCAATCAGTGTGGGACCGGCCAGGGAGGGCAGTGCTTGATCCTTCAGTAAACGGTGTTTTGTAAAGCCAGGGTATTTTCTGTTTCATTTTAAACTTTTTACCTTAATAAGAAGTCAGTTTTGCGTTGTCTGTTTTAACCAGTTGCCTTCGAATTGATCTCGACTCCTGGTGACGCTATTTGTGTCAGAGTAGAACTGTGCTCCCTATGGTTTTCAGTGGCTGATTTTTCAGAAGTTGATTGCCAGAGGCAATCTAGGCACCTCTAGGTGGGTTCGAACCTCCAACCTTTAGGTTAGCAGCCGAGCACTTAACAGTTTGTACACCCAGGTACTCCGCAGTCTGCTTAGACACTGAGTTCATTCCCATGCTCTTAAATTTGAACACGAGAGAGAACCTAGTGTGTATTCCCACCACATCATAGAAAGGAAGATTTTCTTTTCTTTTTAAACACATAGGGGAACTATGCTGAGGGCCTGCTGGGCTTCTGGTGAGGACAGCTGCAAGGAAGTTGATCTTGTTTGGGCCAGGCCTCAGAGTCCCGCTGGCCTGGGCGGGCAGCTGGCCTGGGCTTCAGGTCCTCCCTTGCTGCAGACTGACTCTAGCCCTACTGCTCAGGGCTCTGAAATCCTGGGCAGACAGACAAATGCTTTAGGGAACAACTGCTTTGAAAGAAGAGCCTGTTTGACTCTCCCAGCTGTGAGGGCCATTTGTGAGAAAGACTCCACTCCAGGGTTGGGATCAAAAACAGTTGTTGCCTGGGGCTCAGATTCCAAACCAAAGTAAATTGCTGGCTCCAGGACCAAAATTTGATCATATACGGATTTGTCGAAATTCAGCTGTTGAGTTCTCTGGGCTATGCCTTTGGACACAAATCCAAAGGTCTCTGGTCATCTCAGGTTTTGCCAGCTAAAAGTAAGCCCCAGCCAATCATCACAGAGTCCCATGTGAGGGGCCAGAAGCCAGGATTTCACTTTTGTTCTTTTTTTTTTTTGATAAATTCACCATGTCAATTCTCCCAGGCTCCTGGGAAACCAAAACCAAATCCATTGCCGTCCAGTCGATTCTGACTCATACCTACTAAAACACCCAGTGTTCCACAGGCTCTAACTCTGTGTTCACTGGGTGAAAGAATAATTATCTAAATTAGGTAACTACTTTTTAAAAGACCTGCGTAGGGTGGGAAGGGGACTTCCTTTATCAAATGATGGAGTCAATAGGCATTTCCTCATCTTCTCTGAGAAATCGCATAAAGGCATAGAGAGAACAAGAAAAAAGCCACAAACTCCAACTTTGGTGAAATGATGAGGCATGGATAACTAAACCACAATATGTAAGAGAATGTGTTAAAGGTCAAAGATGGAGTCAGGACTGTGTGGAAAGAGGACACCACACATACAGACTGCTGGAGTCCTCTGAGGCATAAGAAGCGCTCGAGAGGCAAATCCAAGGATCTTGTCTCTTTAGGGAAAGAGGGCTTCGCTAAATTCTTTAGCATAAAGGGAAATCAGAGAAGACGGGAATGAATGAGAACTCCCCAAGATTGGCCATGTTTTCAGGAAATGGTTTGTTGTACAGTTCAGTGGTTTGGGGGGAGCCAAAAATTAAAAGAACTTATGCTATTGCATAAGGAGAATTCCAACTAGTCTATAACAGCAGAGCCCTGCCTCATGACCCTTCTATAATGAACTGGCCTGGGGTGGGGCCGGGGAGACAATGAAATAGAATAGGACATATGCCTATGCAAAAATGTCATAAGAAAGAAACATAAAAGCAAATGCAATTTGGAAACAGATAATGGTTTTGCTTGAACCACGCGATAAACATCATATCACTGAATTGTACACGTGAAGAATTTTGAAATGGCAAATGTGTTGTTACATATATATTTACCACAATTAAAAAACAAAACAAATGGCAGATAAAATACAAAATATTGTCATAAAGCAGATTAAAATTACGGCCAATAAACAGCTATGGATTGAAAAACAAAAGCCAGAATGAGAACCAAATAATCCAAGCAATAACCTCTATAAAACTAGAGCAGGAAGAAGAGTTACGAGATCTGAGGGCAAGTGTTGTGAGATGACGGGAGAAAAGCGTGAACTGTGAGAGCTTTAGAAAGGTAATGAGGAGAGAAAGAAAACCACCGTCAAAATGAAGGTTTGATGGGAAGCAGCACAAATGAGGATATACCATGTTGAAAATAAGAGATAAGGAGAACAGAATTAGAAAAGTCAGCAAAACAAAATGGAAATGATTAAGGTTAAAAAAGATGATCAGATAAGGAATAACATATATAGAAGACAGATAACACTCAACAGATGAATAATTGGTGTCCCTGAAGAAAAAAACCAAAATAATATAATAGAAAAAAAAATAGTTGAGATGGAATTCAAGAAGGCATTTCATAAATAAAAAGAAAACTCAAATCTACAGACTAAAAGGACAAATAGAATTCTAGGAAAAAATTTATCCCAAATTGAAATACTAAATATATTCTAGTAAGGTTATTGTATTTAAATAAAAGAAAAAATATTCTCTGGGAATCTAAGGAAAACTATCTTTAAGAGTAAATAACTTCACACTGGCCTTATATGCCTCTACAGCACATTCCATGCTATATCAGGGAAGAACTTATTTTAAAGACATATCCAAAACAAAAGAATAGAAAGGAAGATTTAATAATAAAATTAAGCCAGCAATGAGTAAGTAAATCCCTAGCAAATGCAAACAAAAATAAATTCAGAGGTCATGATTTCTTTTATAACGTTTAAAGGTCATTAAGACAAACATGGGAACTTAAAATAGTGCAGGGTTCAATCCACAATGAAGATTTCTCAGAGTAACTGTGTACCGAATAACATAGCATCAATATTAAAAATAAATAAGTGAATAAATAAATAAATATACTCATAGAAATACAAAGAGAAATGGATTATTGGGTAAAGATATAATTTGGTCCATTTCTCTCAATCGTATATCAAGTAGACAAAACATAGCATATTTAAGAAGGTAAACCAAAACCAAACCAAACTCGTTGCCATCGAGTCAATTCCGACTCGTAGTGACATGTCTAATTGAGACAAACCAACACTATACCCTTAGAACAGAATATATATCTTCTTTTCAGGTAGCCACAAAATGTTCACAAAAAGTGCACCGAAGAAAATCACACTGATTTCCAAAAAGTAGAAATAGTACAGGTAATATTCTCTAATCATAAGGAAGCAATCAAGAAATTAATAACAAAAATCCCTACCTCTTGTAGATGAAGAAAAATAAAGGAATAAAAACAATAATGATGATAATAAAGCATATCCTTTGTAAGCTACTGTTAAGTGATAGAGAAAATAAAAGCTAGAAAATGAGGGATATCTGAAAAATAAGAATAATGAACAACTACGTATCATGAACTATGGTATAAAAAATCGCTCACTTCAGTAATATTTATTGTTAATATCAAAGGAAGATGAAAATAAATCAATGATGACTCCAACTCAGGAAGTAGAAAATTAATAAAACTAAAGAAGGAAGGAGAAAGGCATTTATAAAAATAAAAGATATAATTGCATTAGAAAGCAAAATATCATAGGACTAATAAATTCAAAAGCTAGATCTTTTTAAAAAAGAGGGTAAAAATAGAAGAATTGCTCACAAACCCAATCAAGACAAATAGAAAGCTGTACTTAATAATTACAGGTAGGAAGAAATTAAGAATCATAACAAATTATTTTACTGATTTCTATATAAATGATTTAAAATCCTGAAACAGATAATTTATTTAAAAAATCTAAATTAGTACAACTTACGCAAAAAAGAAAGGGAAAAATGTAAAGAGGCCAGTTATTGTAGGTGAAATACACAAACTGTCAAGAGATACCTTTTAAAAAATATCAGGCTTGGATTATTTCATGGGAAAATTTTACCAAACATTTAAGTAATATAAAACTCCAACAACAGTAAAATATTCTGGAGTGTATAAAAGGGGAAAAAGATGAGCCTGTAAATTCTTTTCATGCATTTTGCATTATCTTATCAACCTTGACAAAAACAGCATACCAAAAGAAAATAACTACAGATGCAATAATCTTATATAAGGTATTAACCACAAATTCTAGCAGCACTATAAAGAAATAAATAAAATGGACTTTATTTCAGGAACTCAAGGATAGTTTAACATTGTTTTCGTTAGGTGCCATCAAGTCAGTTCCTACTCATAGTGACCCTATGTACAAGAGAAGGAAACACTGCCCAGTCCTGCGCCATCCTCACAATCATTGCTATGTTTAAGCCCATTGTTGCAGCCACTGTGTCAGTCCACCTCATTCAGGGTCTTCCTATTTTATGCTGACCAAGCATGATGTCCTTCTCCAGAGACTGGTCCCTCCTGATCACATGGCCAAATTATGTGAGACAAAGTCTTGCCATACTTGCTTCTAAGGAGCATTCTGGCTGTACTACTTCCAAGACAGATTTGTTCATTCTTTGGGCAGTCCTTGGTACATTCAATGTTTTTCTCCAACACCATAATTGAAATGCATCAATTCTTTGGTCTTCCTTATTCATTGCCCAGCTTTCGCATGCATATGAGGCAATTGAAAATACAATGGCTTGGGTCAGGTGCACCTTAGTCCTCAAAGTGACATCTTTGCTTTTTAACACTTTAAAGAGGTCTTTTGCAGCAGATTTGTCCAATGCAATGTGTCTTTTGATTTATAGGCTACTGCTTCTGTGGGCATTGATTGTGGATCCAAGTAAAACGAAATCCTTAACAACTTCAATCTTTTCTCCATTCATCATGATGTTGCTTATTGGTCCAGTTGTAAGGATTTTTGTCTTCTTTAGGTTGAGGTGTAATCTATACTGAAGTCTGTAGTCTTAGATCTTCCTCAGTAAGTGCTTCAAGTCCTCTTCACATTCAGCAAGCAAGTTTGTGTCATTTGCATATTGCAGGTTGTTAATGAGTCTTCCTCCAATCTTGATGCCACATTCTTCTTATAGTCTAGCTCCTCAGATTATTTGTTCAGCATACAGATTGAATAAGTATGATGAAAGCATACAACCCTGATACACACCTTTCCTAACTTTAAACCACGCAGTATCCCCTTTTTCTGTTTGAATGACTGCTTCTTAGTCTATGTACAGGTTCCACATGAGCACAATTACGTGTTCTGCAACTCCCATTCTTTGCAAAGTTATCCATAATTTTTTATGATCCACACAGTTGAATGCCTTTGCATAGTTGTAAAACACAGGTAAACATCGGTCTTAGTCATCTAGTGCTGCTCTAACAGAATTATCACAAGCGGATGGCTTTAGCAAAGAGAAGTTTATTCTCTCACAGTCTAGTAGGCTACAAGTCCAAATTCAGGGCATCAGCTCCAGGAGAAGGTTTTCTCTCTGTCAGCTCTGGAGGAAGTTCCTTGTGATGCATCAGTCTTCCCTTGGTCTGGGAGCATCTCAGCACAGGAACCTCAGGTCCAAAGGACATGCTCTGCTCTCGCCACTGCTTTCTTGGTGGTGTGAGGTTCCCATGTGTCTCTGTTTGCTTCTCTCTTTTATATCTCAAACGAGATTGGTTTAAGACACTATCTAATTTTGTAAAGCTCATAAGTATAACCTCATCATAGTGACAGAGTTTACAACATGTAAGGAAATCACATATAACCTCATCATAGTGATAGAGTTCACAATACATAAGGAAATCACATCAGATTTACAAAATGGTACACAATCATACAATACGGGGAATCAAGGCCCAGCCAAGTTGACAGATATTTTTGGGGACACAATTCAATCCATGACAACATCTTTCTAATATTCTTTGCTTTCAGTCAAGATCCATTGACATCAGCAATGATATCCCTCCTTCCATGACCTCTTCTGAATCCGGCTTGAACCTCTAGCCTTTCTCTGTTGATGTACTGCTGTAACCCTTTTTGAATTATCTTCAGCAAAATTTTACTTGTATGTGATATTAATGATATTGTTTGATAATTTCCTCATTCTGTTGGATCACCTTTCTTTGGAATATGCACAAATATGGATCTCTTCCAGCTGGTTGGCCAGGAAGGTCTTTTCCAAATTCCTTGACATAGACAAGTGAACCCCTCCAGCACTGTATCCGTTTGTTGAAACATCTTGTCTTAGTGTTCTGGTGCCGCTATGACAGAAATACCACAAGTGAATGGTTTTAACAAAGAGAAATTTATTCGCTCACAGTTTAGGAGGCTAGAAGTCTGAACTCAGGGCGGCAGCTCCAGGGGAAGGCTTTCTCTCTCTGTCAGCTCTGGGAGAAGGTCCTTGTCATCAACATTCCCCTTGTCTAGGAGCTTCTCAGCACAGGGACCCCAGGCCAAAGGATGCGTGCGTTCTTGGCTCTTCTTGCTTAGTGGTAATAAGGTCCCCCACTTCTCTGCTTGATTCTGTCTTTTGTATCTCAAAAGAGATTGACTCAAGATACAACCTAATCCTGTAGATTGAGTCCTGCTTTGTTAACATAACTGTCTCTAATCCTGTCTCATTATCATCATAGATGTTAGGTTTTACAACATATAGGATAATCCCATCAGATCACAAAAAGAGGGACAATCACATAATACTGGGAATCCTAGCATAGCCAAGTTGACATACATTTCTGGTGGACACAGTTCAATCCATAACACTTCTTGGTATTCCGTCAATTCCTGGAGTCTTGTTTTTCACCATTCCTTTCAGGGAGCTTGGACTTCTTCCTTCAGCACCATTTTGCACATAGAATCCTCCAATATTGCAACTCAAGGCTTCAATTTTCTCTTCAGTTCTTTCAGCTTGAGAAATCCTGAGTGTGTTATTCTCTTTTGGTTTTCTATCTCCAGGTCTTTGCACATGTCATTATAATACTTTGTCTTCTCCAGCCACCCTTCAAAATCTTCCGTTCCAATCTTTCATTTCATCATTTTTTCCATTCGCTTTAGCTGCTCTATGTTCAAGAGCAAGTTTCAGAGTCTCTTCTGACATCCACTTTGGTCTTTTCTTTCTTTCCTGTATGTTTAATGACTTTTTGCTTTCTTTGTGTATGATGTCCTTGATGTCATTCCACTTATCTGGTCTTCGGTCATTAGTGAATTTCTTGGAATTACTGGAGGCAGAATACGAAAGATTAATATACAGAACTCTTCAACAGATTAGGAAGGAAATTAAGCAAAAACAGAACTTGCAATAGAGGAAATTAATAAGATTAGAGAAGAGCATAATGACAAATTCAACAGGCTGCAAGAATCCATTGAGAGACAGCAATCAGAAATCCAGAAGATTAACAATAAAATGTCGAAATTAGACAACTCAATAGAAAGTCATAGAAGCAGAATTGAGGCAATGGAAGTCAGAATTAGTGAGATTGAAGATAAAGCACTTGACACCAA
>NW_004443938.1:7157688-7159079 GCF_000243295.1 Trichechus manatus latirostris | reverse complement strand
TATATAAAGCGTTGAAGGAAAAAAATCGCCAGCCAAGAATTATATATCCAGCAAAACTGTCTCTCAAATATGTTGGTGAAATTAGGGCATTTCCAGATAAACAGAAGGTTAGAGAATTTGCAAAAACCAAACCAAAATCACAAGAAATACTAAAGGGAGTCTTCCGGTTAGAAAATCAATAACATCAGATAACAACCCAAGACTAGAACACATGACAGAGCAACCAGATATCAACCCAGATAGGGAAAACCCAAAAGTAAATCAAGCCTAAAACGCTGAAAATAGGGAAACAGATGTCAATATGTAAAAGAGGACAATATTAAAACAAAAAAGAGGGACTTGAAAAATGTAGACATAGATTTTTCATACAGAGAGGAAGTCAAGGCAATATAAAGAAGTAAAAGACTGGTATAAACTTAGAAAAATATGGGTAAATATTAAGGTGACCACAAAGGAAGCTAACAATCCTGTAAGTCAAAATAGAAAACTACAAAAATATGAAGACTCAGCAAACACAAAATCTACAACACTGAAAAAGATGAGAAGAAAACACATAAAGAAAAACAACTCAGCACAGAAAATTAAGTGGAACAAAGACACTGTCAACAACACACAAAAAAAGACATCAAAATGACAGCCCTAAACTCATACCTATCAACAATTACTCTGAATGTAAAAGACTAAATGCACCAATAAAGAGACAGAGAGTGGCAGAATGCATAAAAAAACAGGATCTGTCTATATGATGCCTACAAGGAGACACACCTTAGACTTAAAGATACAAACAAACTAAAAGTCAAAGGAAGGAAAAAAATATATCAAGCAAACAACATTCAAAAAAGAGTAGGAGTGGCAATATTAATCTCTGACAAAATAGGCTTTAAAGTAAAATCCACCACAAAGGATAAGGAAGGACACTATATAATGACTAAAGGGTCAATACACCAGGAGGACATAGCTATAATAAATATCTATGCACCCAATGACAGGGCTCCAAAATACATAAAACAAATGCTAACAGCATTGACAAGAGAGATAGACAGCTCCACAATAGTAGTAGAAGACTTCAACATACTACTTTCAGTAAAGGACAGAACATCCAGAAAGAAGCTCAACAAAGACATGGAAGATCAAATGCTACAATCAACCAACTTGATCTCATAGACATATACTGAACACTCCACCCAACAGCAGCCAGGTATACTTTCTTTTCCAATACACATGGAACATTCTCCAGAACAGACCACATACTAGGCCATAAAGCAAGCCTTAACAGAATTCAAAGCAATGAAATATTGCAAAGCATCTTTTCTGACCATAAAGCCATAAAAGTAGAAATCAACAACAGAAAAAGCAAGGAAAGAAAATCAAACACGTGGAAACTGAACAAT
>NW_004443938.1:7154474-7155973 GCF_000243295.1 Trichechus manatus latirostris | reverse complement strand
AATCCCGATCCAAATTCCACCAGCATTTTTTAATGAGATGGAGAAACAAATCACCAACTTCATATGGAATGGGAAGAGGCCCTGGATAAGTAAAGCATTACTCAAGAAGAAGAACAAAGTGGGAGGTCACACACTACCTGATTTTAGAACCTATTGTACCACAACAGTAGTCAAAACAGCCTGGTACTGGTATAACAACAGATGCATAGACCAATGGAACAGAATTGAGAATCCAGACATAAATTCATCCACCTATGAGCAGCTGATATTTGACAAAGGCCTAAAGCCCGTGAATTGGGGAAAAAACAGTCTCTTTAACAAATGGTGCTGGCATAACTGGATCTCCATCTGCAAAAAACTGGAACAAGACCCATACCTCACACCATGTACAGAAACTAACTCAAAATGGATCAAAGACTTAAATATAAAATCGAAAACAATAAAGATCATGGAAGGGAAAATAGGGACAATGCTTAGAGCCCTAATACAGGGCATAAATACAACACGAACCACAAGTAACAATGCACAAGCACCAGAAGAGAGACTAGATAACTGGGAGCTCCTACAAAACCAAACACTTATGCTCATCAAAAGACTTCACCAAAAGAGTCAAAAGACGACCTACAGACTGGGAAAAAATTTTTTGCTACGACAAATCCAATCAGCGTCTAATCTCTAAAATCTACAAGATACTGCAAAACCTCAACAAAAGAAAGACAAATAACCCAATTAAAAAATGGGCAAAGGATATGAATAGGCACTTCGCCAAAGAAGATATTCAGGCGGCTAACAGACACATGAAGAAATGCTAAGATCATTAGCCATTAGAGAAATGCAGATCAAAACTACAATGAGACATCATCTCACCCCAAGAGGGCTAGCATTAATCCAAACAACACAAAATAATAAATGTTGGAGAGGTTGTGGAGACTAGAACACTTATACACTGTTGGTGGGAATATAAAATGGTACAACCCCTTTGGAAATCGATTTGACGCTTCCGTAAAAAGCTAGAAATACAAGTACCATAGGATCCAGCTATCCCGCTCCTTGGAATATATCCTAGAGAAATAAGAGCTGTCACACGAATAGATATATGCACACGCATGTTCATCGCAGCAATGTTCACAATAGCAAAAAAATGGAAACAACCTAAGTACCCACCGACAGATGAATGGATAAACAAATTATGGTATACCCACACAATTGAATATTATGCAACGATAAAGAACTATGATGAAGCCACGAAACATCTTATAACATGGAGGAATCTGGAGGGCATTATGCTGAGTGAATTGAGGCAGTCACAGAAGGACAAATATTGTATAAGACCACTATTATAAGAACACAAGAAAAGGTTTAAACACAGAAGAATACATTCTTTGATGGTTACAAGGGTGGGGAGGGAGGGTGAGAGTTATTTGCTAACTAGACAGTAGACAAGAATTATCTTAGGTGAAGGGAAGGACAGCACACGCTACAGGGGAAGTCAGCACAAC
>NW_004443938.1:7135354-7153987 GCF_000243295.1 Trichechus manatus latirostris | reverse complement strand
TTCTCTATCAGCCCAGAACTAAAATAACTTCCAAGGCCAACTCTTCGGACAGGGATTGGACTGGACTGTGGAACATAGAGTTATAGTCGTGAGGAGTGTGCCTCTTAGCTCAAGTAGGTACAGGAAACTGAATGGGCAGCTTCTGTCCAGAGGTGAAATGGGAAGGCAGAGAGGGTTAGGAGCTGGTTGAATGGACATGGGAAATAAGGGGCGGAAAGGAAGAGTGTGCTGTCATAGTATGGGGAGAGCAATTAGGGTCACATAACAATGCATGTGTAAGTTTTTGTATGGGAGACTAACTTGAGATGTAAACTTCATTTAAACTACAACAGTAGACAAACAAAAAAAAGAAAACATTGTGGCTTGGGTCAGGCACACCTTAGTCTTCAACTGACTGCTGCTTTCATGGTTGTTGATTATGGATCCAAGTAAAATGAAATCCTTGACAACTTCAGTCTATTCTCCGTTTATCATGATGTTGCTTATTGGTCCCGTTGTGAGGATTTTTGTTTTCTTTATGTTGAGGTGTAATCCATACTGAAGGCTGTGGTCTTTGATCTTCATCAGTAAGCGCTTCAAGTCCTATTCACTCTCAGCAGGCAAGGTTGTGTCATCTGCATGTCACAGGTTGTTAATGAGTCTTCCTCCAATCCTGATGCCCCATTATTCTTCATATAGTCCAGCTTCTTGGATTATTTGCTCAGTATACAGATTGAATAGGCATGGTGAAAGGATACAACCCTGACACACACCTTTCCTAACTTTAAATCCCACAGTATCCCCTTGTTCTGTTTGAACAACTGCCTCTTAATCTACAGGTTCCTGATAAGCACAATTAAGTGTTCTGGAATTCCCATTATTTGCAGTGTTATCGATAATTTGTTATGATCCACACAGTCAAAGGCCTTTGCATAGTCAATAGAACATAGGTAAACATCTTTCTGGTATTCTCTGCTTTCAGCCAGGATCCATCTGACATCTGCAATGATATCCCTGGTTCCACGTCCTCTTCTGAATCAGGCTTGAATTTCTGGCAGTTACCTGTTGGTATACTGCTGCAGCCACTTTTGAATGATGTTCAGCAACACTTTACTTGTGAGTGATATTAATGATATTGTTGTATAATTTCCACATTCGGATCACCTTTCTTGGGAATGGGCGTAAATATAGATCTTTTCCAGTCGGTTGGCCAGGTAGCTATCTTCTAAATTTCTTGGCAAAGATGAGTGAACATTTCCATTGCTCCTTCCATTTGCTAAAACATCTCAGTTGGTATTCTGTCCGTTCCTGGGAACTTGTTTTTTGCCAATGCCGTCAGTGAAGCTTAGACTTCTGCCTTCAGTACCATCGGTTCATGATCATGTGCTACCTCCTGAAACGGTTGAACACTGACGAATTCTTTTTGGTATGTTGACTCTGTGTATTCCTTCTATCTTTCTTTGATGCTTCCTGCATCATTTAATATTTTCCCTGTAGAATCCTTCAATATTGCAACTCAAGGATTAAATTTTTTCTTCAGTTCGTTCAGCTTGTGAAATGCCAAGCAAGTTTTTCCCTTTCGGTTTTCCGTCTGTAGGTCTTTGCCCATGTCGCTATAAAAAGTGCATAAGATTCCCAAATAGAAGTTAAATTGTTTTTTGTTTTTCTTGTCTAAGTAAAGTTAATTATCTTGGACATTGTTTATCCCAAGGCAGTAAATCCCTTACTTACGACAGACTTCGAAACTTTCCGACGTCAGTATCTAAGAGACGATTAAGAAGATTCCTTGGTCTCATATTTTACAGCAGAGAGTGAGTTCCTAACTTCTGTGAAATTGTCGCACCACTGTATGACTTAACCAATTCCTTGCTAACTGCACCTTTTTCATGTTAACCTGAACATTCACAGGTTTTCTGTGAGTTAAAATTAGCCCTTTAACAGCTTCCCACAATGGGCCTACCTAAGCCTTTCTATGAATTTTTACATGAGAGACAAGCTCTTAGTGTTCTGATTCAACTTCGTGGGACTCATCAGAGGCTAAGAGCTTTCTACCCAGTGGCAAAAGCCCATGCACATAGTTTAAGAGCAATAGCCCAACAGATAAATTAGTGGAGGCTTTTGTTTAGTTTTAGGGTCTAATTTAATTTTGATGGTCCTTCATGTTGTACAATCTTTGTTGCTCACTGAAATACACAACCATTTTCAGCAAGTAGGCTTATTATGAAATCCTGCTGCTTTTCCTCTCACACATTTCTATTCATTAATACTTTGAATCCTGCTATCCTTCTTCCATGACTCTAACCTTGGTTTGTGAACTATGTATACCCCTAATAGATTTATTAGAAGTCCTATAAGAAAATCCAGGCCTACTCTTGGTTGTTGATGGGTCATATTTTAAAACTGACACAGGAAGATATCAGGTGAGTTACACCAAAACAAATCTCACTTCACCCCTAGAATATGACCCTTTAAACCAACCATAAGCCAGTTCCTGCCAAATCAATTTTGACTCATGGCGACCCCATGTGTACAGAGTAGAACTGTACTCCATAGGGTTTTCAAGGCTGTGACCTATTGGATGCAGATTACCAGCTTTTCTTCTGTGGCACCTGTGGATGGATTTGAACCACCAACCCTTCAGTTAGTATCCAAGTGCTTAACCATTTGTGATCCCCAGGGACTCCCTATGACCCTCTACTAGAGGCAAAATTTTCCCAGACCAGCAGAGTTCACTGTGTTTACCAGAGCTTGATGGTTTGCTGGAGATAACAGGATTAATATATACACCGTTAGTAGTTATGCTTTTGGGGAAGTCTATGATCTTCTGATGCTTTGGAAACAAAATTGTTTCAGTAGGAACTCAATTAAGAATGGTCAGCAAATTCAAGACCATTTGAGTGCCATAAGGCTATTATAAAAGTAAGAGCTCACACAAAAGGGGATAACACGGTGGCTAAAGGAAATGTCTTGCTGATTTTTTTTGCCAGACAGGCAGTCCTCATTGTGATCCTAGCCCTCATAATCTGTCAAGAAACTAAATATTTGGAGAGATTCAAAAAGGCTATATATAATGCCAGAGATCAGCTCCAAAAGTAGGAAACCTAAAATGGAATTTTGCAAAAATTTTTACATAAAATTATCCACCACAGCATGAAAAAAATGATCAAAGTAGTCAACTGACATTGATGGAGAAATGTTACTAACATTGCTGAGCGTGGTCCCTGGTGCATGTCTCATTTGTCATCAGCAGAATCCTGGTAAAGCTGTATAGGTGGGTGTTATGGATTGAATTGGGTCCTCTCAAAAGATATGTTAGAGTCCTAACCCCCAGTTCCTGTTAATGTGACCTTGTTTGGAAATAGGATCTTTGAAGATGTTGTCAATTAAGTTAACACATGGTCATACTGGAGGAGGATGGGTCTTATTCCAATATGAGTGGTGTCCTTATAATAGAGGAGAAGAAGAGACAGAGAGAGACACAGAGGGAAGACAGCCATGTGACTATGGGGGCAAAATTGGACTGATGTATTTACAAGCTAAAGAATGCCAAAAATTGCTGGGAACCATCAGAAACTGGGAGAGAGGCATTGAAAAGATTCTCCCTCAGAGACTTCAGAAGGAACCAATCTGTGCCAACACCTTGATTTGGATTTCAAGCCTCCAGAACTGTGAGGCAATCAATTTCTGATGTTTTAAGCCACCCAGTTTGTGGTATGTTTTTATGGTGGCCCTAGGAAATTAGTACAGTGGGTAAAAGTGAGACATAGGCAAGAGACTAGACCTCAGGATTTCTTTGAACATCTCCAACTGTATTTCATACAGCTGCCTCCTACAATGGGCTTGATTATGTCCTGAGCATGTTTGCTTATTTTCAGGACAGACTGAAGCCTTTCCTTGCTGAAACACTGTAACTCGCAGAATCCCTGAGAGTTTTGCTAATTTGAATTTTAGAATTCCCTTCATTCTCTCTTCCTTTACTGAAGACTGGAGATGATATAGCAGAGCTTTGCAGATCTCTTTAATAATAGTCCCAGTAAAATGGATTTCCCCATCACTGGAGAGAGAGGTCAGAATCCCCCAAGTTGCGAAACAAAATAATCAAGTTTTTTTTTTTTTTTTTTTTTTGCTTTCCTCAGTTCCAATTTCTTGTAATAATACAGTTGGTTTCTTGGGTAATTTGGCTTCACCATTAGGTGACTTTTTAGATGACAAATATCACAATAACCAGAAACTTAAAAATCCTTACCTTTTCATGTAGTAGGTTCATGTCTCCATCAAACAATACTGGGGGACATTTTGGAGGAGCTAGCTTTTATAACTGAACTTTAAAGAAAACTAGGGAATGCAAGGGATATATTTGGAGACTGAATCACTTTTACAAGATCTTACGAGTAAGATGCATTTTTCATTTGCTTTGGATATATCTAACCACCTTGATAGTAAAAATTTTATTGTATGGCACTGAACTATTCTTGATGAGTAGTGCCAAAATATTACAACAGTATTTGATAATCCTATGGAAGTATTTTGGCCAAAAACAGATTATTGAGTGTTCCCTAATGATTGGTATTGTATTTGTGGCACAAAAACATACTAAAGAAGAGATAGGATAAATAGAAAACAAATAGCAAGATGATAGATTGAACCTTAACCATAATAATAATTACATTTAATGTAAATGGTTTAAACACCCCAAGTAAAGGGCAGAGATCATCAAATTGGATAAAAGTTTAAGACACAGTTCTACATTGCCTATAAGAAACACACTTTAAATGTAAATGCATTATACGGTTAAAAGTAAAAGTAAAAAAAAGATATCCCTGGCTAAGTATATCAGATAAAATAGATTTCATAGCAAAGAATATTACCAGGGATAAGGAAGGTCATTTCATAATGATAAAGGGGACAATAAGTCAAAATAACATAGTGACTGTGAAAGTTTATATTCCTAATAACAGAACTATAAGAACAGAAAATTTATAAAATTGCAAGAAGAAATAGCATATCTACAATTATAGTAAAAAATTTCAATACCCTTTTCTCAAAATTGATAAACCATATTCTGGGTCATAAACAAGTCTTAATAAATTTAAAAACATTCGAGTCATATAAAGTATGTTATATGCCCCACAAAGGGGTTAAATTAGAGATGAATAACAGAAAGATCTCCAGAAAATTACCATAAATTTGGAAACTAAGTAATACACTTCTGAAAGAAGAAATCAAAAGGGATATTAGGAAGCATTTTTAATTGAATAAAAATGAAAACATTTCACTATCACGATTTGTGGTAGTGTGCAAAAGTAGTGTTTAGAGGGAAATTTATGGCACTAAACTTCTATCTTAGAAAAGAAACTTCTTAACTTAGTGACTTTAAAAAAAAATTGACAGGCCGATCCTAAAACTCATATGAAAATACAAAGTATTTAGAACAAATTTGGAAGGCTAACACTATCTGATTTCAAGAGTTACTATAAAGCTACAGAGTCAAAACAGTGTTATGTGAAAGTATAGACAAATAAGCCAGTAGAACAGAATAGAGTATCCAGCAATAAACCCACAAATACATGGACAATTAATTTTTTGACAAAGGTACAAAGGCAATGCAGTGGAGAAAGGATAGTTTTTCCAACATATGATGCTGGAACAATTGGGCATCCTTATACAAAAAAATGAACTTTGACCCATAGTTTGCACCACATACAAATATTAACTCAAAATGAAATCATAGATCCAAGTGTAAAACCTGAAATTATAAACTTCTAGAAGAACCAAAACAAAAATCCTTTTGACTTCGGGTTAGGCAAAGTTTTCTTCAATACAACACCAGAAACATGATCCATAAAAGAAGACATTGACAAATTAGACTCTTCATCAAATTGGACTCCATCAAAATGGGACTTTATCAAATTGATGAATTGGACTTTTCAAAAGACACTGTTAAGAGAATTAAAAACCAAACCACAGACTAGGAGGAAATATTTGCATGGGATATATCTTATAAAGGACTTACATTCAGCATATGTTATAAGAGTTAAGAACTTTCAAAACTCACTAAGAAAACAAACAACTCAATAAAAGTGAGTAAGCACACAAAATTCAACATCATGAATCATTATAGAACGAAATTAATACAACGAGACACCACTATGTGTCTGCTACAATGGCTCAAATTAAAAAGACTGGTTATACCACGTGTTGGTGAGGATATGCCAAAACTCACTAAGAAAACAAACAACTCAATAAAAGTGAGTAAATAAGCACACAAAATTCAACATCATGAATCATTAGAGAACAGAAATTAATACAACGAGACACCACTACGTGTCTGTTATAATGGCTCAAATTAAAAAGACTGGTTATACCACGTGTTGGTGAGGATATGGAGACACTGGAACTCTCGTACGCTGCTCAGGGGAATGTAAAATGATAAAGCAACTTAGGAAAACAACTTGGCAGTTTCTTAAAAAGTTAAATAATCACCATATTACCTAACCATTACAATCCTAGATATTTACCCAACAGAAATGAGAACATATGTACTTATAAAGCCTTGTACACAAATGTTCATAGCAACTTTATTTGTAAAATCCAAAAACTGGAAATAACCTGAATTTCTTTCCACAAATGAATGGATAAACAAATTTTGGTGTATCGATATGAAGGAATACTACTCAATAATAAAGAAGAATAAGCTATTGACACGTGCAACAACTTGGATGAATCTCAGAATGATGAATCTGAGTAAAAGAAGCCAGACAAAATAGTACATACTGTATGATTTCATTTATGTAAAACTTTAGAAATGCAAATTAATCTATAGTGATAGAAAGTAGATCAGTGATTGTTAGGGCTGAGACTGGGGAGGAGGGGGAGGTAGGGATTACAAAGGGACATGAGGATGGGGGTAATGAATATGTTTACTATCTTGATTGTGATGTTGGTTTCATGGGTGTATACATATGACAAAACTTATCAAACTTTCCGCATTAAATATGTACAGTTTATTGCATGTTAATTTTATCCTAAAAAGGCTACAAAGAAATTAGCTATTAAAAAAAACAGAAAGAGGAAATTATTATTTCATCATCCTTACTCAATCTTATTACTGATGAAGATCAAAGACTGAAGCCTTCAGTATGAATTTCACTCCAATGTAAAGAAAAAAGAAATCCTCACAACTGGACCAAAAAGCAACATTATGATAAACACAGAAAATATTGAAGCTGTCAAGGAATTCATTTTACTTGGATCAATAATCAACACTCATGGAAGCAGCAGTCAAGAAATCAAACGATGTATTGCATTGGGCAAATCTACTGCAAAGAACCTCTTTAAAGTTTTAAAAAGCAAAGATGTCACTTGGAGAATTTAGGTGTGCCTAACCCCAGCCATGATATTTTCAATTGCCTCATATGCATGCGAAAGCTGGACAATGAATAAGGAAGACCAAAGAAAGATTATATGCTTTTTATTTATGGTGTTAGCAAAGAATATTGACTGTACCATGGACTGCCAGAAGAATGAACAAATCTGTCTTGGAAGAAGTCCAACTAGAATGCTCCTTAGAAGTGAGGATGGTGAGACTTTGTCTCATGTACTTTGGACATGTTATCAGGAGGGACCAGTCCCTGGACAAGGACATCATGTTTGGTAAAGTAGAAGGTCAGCAAAAAAGAGGAAGACCCTCAACGAGATGGATTGACACAGTGGCTGCAACAATGGGCTCAAATATAGCAACCACCGTAAGGATGGCGAAGGACAGGGCAGTGTTTCCTTCTGTTGTACGTAGGGTCACTCTGAGTGGGAACTGACTCTATGGCACCTAAGAACACCACCACTCAATCTTAACCTTAACCTTAGCCTCCACATCGAAAAACCCGTCTGAAACTCTGTTGTTGTTGTGTGCCATTAAGTTGGTTCTGACTCATAGCAACCTTATGTATAGCAGAATGAAATGTTGCCTGGTCCTGTGTCACCTTCACAATCACTTCTGTGTGAGGATGATGCAGTGTTTCGTTCTGTTCTACACAGGGTAGCTATGAGTCCTAACTGACTCAATGGCACCTAATGAGAACAATGTTAAGTGAGAAAAATTAGTCGCAGTCAACTCTGACTCATGTGGACCCCATGAGTGTTAGAGTAGAACTGTGCTCCACAGGGTTTTCGGTGGCTGATTTTTCAGAAGTAGATCGACAAGCTTTTCTTCCAATGTACCTCTGGATAGACTAGAATCTCTAAGCTTTTGGTTAGTCTGAAGCGTATTAACCATTTGCACCACCAAGTCCTAAGTGAGAAAAGCTAGATACAAAGCATTTCCAATTTTTGTAAAATAACGCTTCAATAAAACAATGTATTAGATGCAAGTATATATATGCTTGTGTCCTTGATTATATGACTCATGGAGGAATGCATAGGTAGAATTATGCCAGATGGTCAACACTGGTTATCTGGGGAAAGTGAGGTAGATTTTAGGTCTAGGCAAGTAGGAAAACAGGTGAAAGGAGGACGAAGAGTAAGCAAAAAAGCAAGCAAGCAAACAAAAATAAACGTGTGAAGGCAAAGTGTTCATAATCAAAGAAGCATTTGAATTAGAAACCCATTTACAGGCTTATGAGATCGCTTCAAACTGTTAATGGTGATTATGTCAAGTTTCCTTCTATTTCCTTGAATTAGCAAACAAACACACAATAAAAAGTGTTATTTTATTGCTCTCTGTTACCTCTGTCTCTAACCTTACAGGCCTAATATCACACTGATTTTAATAATTCTAGTGCACTAAATAGTAATTTTTTATAAGATCTCCTTAATAAGGGTCTACTTTACAAACAGCTATAACTTTTGCTTTATCATTTATTTTACAAATCTCATTAAAACTTTACTGCTTGATCAATGTTTCCTGAATTTTTAAAGATATAAATCTTCCCCCCCCCCGTTTTTTTTTTTTTTTTTACAAGACAACTGCTCTTGTGGTCATACTGTCCCTTCTACAAAACTAGTCTAATTATATACAAATGGAACAGACCTTGGCACTGCCTTGTTTCCACTGAAAAATGAGTCCCATTGGATAACGGAGCTTCCAAACAACTGTAGCTTCCACAGAAATGCAGATCTATCCACACACAGCTGTTACCTTCTAAGAATCATTACTTGAGTGCTCAAGGGACAACTAGTTTCCCTGGTAAGGCTGAGCTGACGGAACACTCAAAAATACAATAAAATAAAATGGTTGCTTATAAACCCGGAGTGCACTGCTTTGATTAGAAGCGAAGATGAATATTTTTGTTACTGAAAATAGTGAGGGCTGCATTAGTGTTTGAGAAAATTGGCTGTTAACATCCTCAATTAAATGAGAGACTGAAAATGGATGCTTTTTGCTGCCCTTGCTCGAAATGGGTATGAGTGAAGATTTCACAAAGAATGATGTTCATAAAATAGCATTGCAGCTGAGAGTATATTAGGTTGTGTTGGGAGGCAAATTAGTATCTTTGGTCTATTTCTGGCCGCTTGTGAAATGCTCACAAAGGCAGGGAGTAGAGATAGCTGTGTCTCTTGGCCAATTCCTTTCCATGCTGTTGACTTTGATTTGACAGAATTGCTTCTTATCCCCAAGTGAACAGATGAGTTCATCTTTAATATTACCAAGTAGATTTCTGCTACCCCGGATGGCTAGAAACAGATGTTTCCCATTCTTATTTCCTTAAAGGTCGGACATTGCAGAGTTTGATAGATGATGGAATCATTTGCATTTATAACATTCCAGTTTCTGGATCTCTGAAATTCCCTGGCTGATGCAAACAGTTGGCACTAGACTACTAAATGAAAGGTTGGCAATTCTAACCCATTCAGTGGCACCTTGAAAGAAATCCCCGGTGATCTGCTTCCATAAAGATTACAGCCAAGGATGAATTGTGTCTGGGGTCTTAAAAGCTTGTGAGCAGCCATCTAAGATGCATCAATTGGTCTCAACTCACTTGGAGCAAAGAAGAATGAAGAACACAAGGAAAATATTAGCCCAAGAGACTAAAGATCCACATAAACCAGAGCATCCACCAGCCTGAGACCAGAAGAACTAGACGGTGCCCAGCTACCACCGATGAACGGCCTGACAGGGAACACAGCAGAGTCCCTGACAGAGTGGGAGAAAAGTGTGGAGCAGAACTCAATTCACGTAAAAAGACCAGACTTAATGGTCTGACAGAGACTGGAGGAACTCCTGAAACTATGGCCCCTAGACTCTCCGTTAACCCAGAACTGAAACCATTCCCAAAGCCCACTCTTCAGACGAAGATTAGACAGGACTATAAAACATAAAATAGTACATGTGAGAAGTGTACTTCTTTGTTCAGTCAGATACGTGAGACCAAATGGGCGGCTCCTGTCCGGAGGCAGGATGAGAAGGCAGGAAGGAACAGGAGCTGGTTGAATGGACACAGGGAACCTGGGGTGGAAAGGGGGAGTGTGTTGTCACATTGTGGGGATTGCAGCTAATGTCACAAAACAATACATGTATACGTTTTTGTTTGAGAAATTAACTTGAGCTGTCAACTTTCACCTAAAACACACACGCACGAAAGATTACAGCCAAGGAAACACTATGGATTAGTTCTACTCTGTACCACGTGAGGTCATCATGAGTTGGAATTGACTGGATGGTAACGGGTTTTGTTTTGTTTTGATGCTCCAGTCATGTTACAGATGACTTGGCAAAAGCAGCAGCCACCTTGGGAAGTTTGGACAAATGTTTTGTGTTTGTGGGGATGAGAAATTTGACTTATGCTTTGATAATCTGAAATGAATTTCCTGTGCCATGGATGGCATCTTTGTACATAATTTTACAGTTCCTGTTTTTGTGACCCCTCTTCTTATCTTATTACCAGCTCCTCCCATGGTCCCTAATGGGACATTCAGGTACTGTTCTGAGGTTTGTTTTATTGTTATACTTCAAAGGTAAAGCTGATGATGCAGGGAATTCAAGATTGCTGGTATATTGACAATAAGCCCTTGTAGATAAGCATAGGGGAAAAAAACATTTTTAATTAAAACCAGTTAACATGAAATTGGAGTTTCTGGTCATTAATTGTGCACAGTCTGATTTGAATTTGGGAAGCTCCTTGGGTTTTGCACTAGTGATTGAATCTGTGGGAACAAGGATATTCGTGGTCTTTGTCTTTGTAAGTGACTTCGCTCAGAATTTCTCTGCAACTTTATCTCTGCTATGGAATGAGACTAAGGCCCTGAGCCTGGGGATCGAGTAGGGGTGGGAGTAACGAAGAACTCTGACTATATCTCCCTGGAGCACATGAACCTAGGTGCCCAGCATTTTCTTCCTACCCTAGCAAAAGAGATACTACTTTAAGTAACAATAAACCATTAAAAAAAATGTTGTTGAGTCGATTCTGACTCATAGTGACCCTGTAGAACAGAGTAGAACTGCCCCCATAGTTTCCAAGGCTGTGATCTTTAAGGAAGCTGACTGCCACATCTTTCTCCCCCAGAGCAGCTGGTGGGTTTGAACTGCCAACCTTTTGGTTAGCAGCCGTGCACTTTACCACTGTACCACCAGGGCTCCTTGAAGTATCAATGGACTTTGTAAAACATTCCCAGCAATAATAGTGAAGTTATTTTTGAAGAATAGCATTTCTTCCCTTTGGGCTGCTAGCCCCCCATGGACTAGAGAAATAGCTGCCATTGAGTTGACTCCAACTCATGGTGACCTCACGTACAGTAGAACAAAACATTGCCCAGTCCTGCATCATCCTCACGACCGCCGGCATGTGTGAGCTCATCATTGTGGATATTGTGCCAATCCCTCTCAGCAAGATTCTCCCTTGTCTCATTGATCCTCTGTTTCATCAGACATGATGTCTTCCTCCAGCAATTGATCCAAAGCGAGCAAATCAGACAATGTTCTGTTGTGATCTGTAAGTTTTTTTAGAAGTAGATCACCAGGCCTTTCTTCCTACTCTATTCCTAGTCTATCTTAGTCTACAAGTTCCACTGAAACCTGTCCACCACGAGTGACCCTGCTGGTGGGTAAAAGATCAGTGGCAGAGCTTCCAGCATCACAGCAACACGCAAGCCACCACAGTATGCAAAACTGACAGACAGGTGGTGGGAATAGAGACTTAGGGTCAGGATGTCTGTTAGAAATTCTCTGTGGTACTTGACACTGAGGAGTAAGGATGGTATGCGCAGCCCACAGACAAGGTTTTGTGACGATCCCCAAGCTAGTGGAATAAAGTTACTGTTCTGGTCTGGAACATCCAGCTCTTCAGTTGTAAATTCCATTGAGAGAGCAGTCAACTTAGAGATTAAAAAGGAATCCAGCCATCAAGGGCCAATTCAGTCTTTTAAATAAATTACCCACAAGAAGATCCAAGCCAATAAGAGGTAAAAGCATCAGAAGCCCTATAAAACAAACTGGGAACATCTAGAAATGAAGCTCATCCTGCTTTATAGTAAAGGAAGTCTGGACTCTGTGTCTGCTTCATTAGACAGGGCTGTGCCTGGCAAAACACAACATTCTGCTCAAGAACAACAGAAGGACTTGGGACTAATAACGATATTAATCTTCATATTAATAATTAGCACTGACAAAACACTAAATACATGACATTCATATCTCATTAACCCCTTTTTAAAATAATTCAACTTCTGGTTTTGCAGGGGTTTTTTTTCCCCCTCAAATTCATATCATGGTCCGAATTCATTGGGTTTCTTTGGATTTTTATCAAGATTTTCCAATTTCTCAAAGATGATATCCAGGCAATGAAGCTTCTGCAAAGAGTATGGGAATCTGATTTCGTACATATAGTTTACCTGATAAAACAAGTATGTTCTATTTCTACATTTAAATAGCACTTGAATATGGGATTCTTATTCTGGGATGCTAAGATTTTGAGAGAGGAACAGATACCTTGGGAAGATAAGAGATGGGAAGAAGAGAATGGGACTGTTATAAACAATTCAAAAAACAGTGTTGAAAGTTAGAGAAGATTTTTTTAAAAGACCTTCTTAGAAAGCTGGACAATGAATAAGGGACCCTGAAAAAGAATTGAAGCCTTTGAGTTATGGTGTTGGCGATGAATACGGAATACACCATTGGCTGCCAGAAGAACCAACAAATCTGTCTGGGAAGAAGTACAGCCAGAATGCTGCTTAGAAGCAAGGATGGTGAGACCTCGTCTCAAGTATTTTGGATGTGTTATGAGAAGGGACCAGTCCCTGGGAAAAAGACATCATGCTTAGTAAAGTAGAGGGTGATTGAAAAAGAGGAAGACCCTCAACGAGATGGATTGACATAGTGACTGCAACAATGGGCTCAAGCATAACAACGATCATGAGGATTACGCAGGATCGAGAAGTGTTTCGTTCTGTTTTACATTGGATCGCTGTGAGTTGGAACTGACTCAACGGCACCCAGCAACAATAACACTTGGGTTTGCAGGTGTTCAGAAGCAAGACTCTTCACAAGGGTTCAGGACCACTGGGCTTTTGATGTCTTTTTCAGGTCAATGAAGCAAGACTGGATTGGGAAATGTGTATTTAACTGGCGAGAGAGGACAATGGATTAGTTAGAATCGTTCTAATTGTCTGGATTTTACTGAGGGTATTATAGAGGGCCTGACACACGGGATATTAACAGTGGAGCAGGGGAGGAAATGTTACCCAACACAGAGTGTTCTGGAAATTTGCTTGTTTTATACAAAATATCCCCTCTCATTCTCCTTCACAAGATACTAACCCAACACACCCTAGGCAGGAGCAGGTCAGAGCAGCATCACCCAGCTCAGGCATAGAGAGGCACACTGTTGTGGACATGAACATTCCTTAGTTTGCTCTCTGAAGGGGGCAAGCACCTGAAGAACCCAGCATTGAGATGAAAAACGTACCCCCAGACTCTGTGGAGAACTGCAAGCCCTTCTTTTATAAACAGAGACCCCTCAAAGCCTGATTTTGGTAGTGTTGTCTGCTAAAATGGAAATTTTCTGAATTATTCTAGGGATGAGCCATCGTGGATATACATTTTTTAAACTATAGTCCTCGGTGGAGCTATGAACAAGTCAAACATTTTTGGGACACATAGGTCATCTAAATAGTTAGCAACTACCTTAACTGAGCTGTATTTACTCAAAGAATGTTCTCTTTGAGCCCTAAATGGATGTAGAAAAACAGCAAGTAATATGTATGGTTTATGAAGATTTATTTTCCTACGTTAGTGATAAAAGGAATCGTTTGTATACAGACACTATTGGATCTGGACAAATGACACTGGGCGTTCCCTTGGTTTTTTGATGCACATGGTGTATGGCTAAAATTAGAAACTTAACAAGCATCCTGTGGGATCTGTGAGTGTGTGTGTGTATTGAGTTTTGTTGGTGGGTAAGGAGGCTTTGTGGAGTCATTGGTGGTTCAATGATAGAATTCTCCTTGCTTTCCATGCTGAAGACCTGGGTTTGATTCCTGGCCAATGAACCCCATGTGCAGCCACCACCCATCTGTCAGTGGAGGTTTGTATGCTACTGGGATGCTGAACAGGTTTAAGTGGAACTTCCAGACTAAGCCAGACTAGGAAGAAAGGCCTGGTGATCTACTTCTGAAAATCAGCCAATGAAAACCCTATGGAGCACAAAAGTCCAATTCCATTGTGCTGACTCGCTGGCAGCTAACAACAAGGGGGATTTGGGACCAAACCACTAGCTAGTCCTAGTCTTTAAAGGTAGTGGAGGAGTTTATATAATGATTGTGTATATATACATGTGTATGTGTATAAGTGTGTATATGAATATAGGTAGTCCTCCACTTATGACATATTCCAGTTACGATGAACTGCACTCAGAGCTGCCAGTGTATCTGGAACATTGCATCTTCCTGGGAGGAAGTTAACGGGGAAATGCATGCAGGGGATATGGAAAAAAATATTGAGTTATGTGAACATGCTCCAAGCATTTAGTCAGGATAATATGACAGAAGAGAGCAGTGGAAAAACATCCATATGGCAAGCACGCTGAATTTAGAACTTCATATCGCTAATATCAAGCAGCTCATAGATCACGAAGAAGGGGAATTGACGAAGCAGGACGTGATGGATTATAAAGAGGAAAGAAATGCTGAAGAAGAAATAAACAATGAGGAAGAGGAAGGAGAGAAGTTGTCAAACAATTTTACAGTGAAAGGATTAGCTGGAGTTGTTTTCCTAAATGAAGTCAGGGGCTTCAGTTTCTTGAAAACATGGACCCAAACACTCAGTGGTTTGCTGGTCGATAGGCAGATACGGGAAGCAGTGAGATGGTACTGTGAAATAGATGAAGAAAAACAGAACAGGGCCATAGAGGCAACTCTCACTAATTTTCTGACTAGAAACGTCATCCCCATTCGCAGGGACAATCCAGATGACCCAGGATCTTCCACAAGTGGAGTTATTACTGCAACTGAAAAAAAGCCAGTGTTGTCCAACTCTTCTTCGTCACAATAAATTTTTATGATTCGTGTATTTTTTATGTATGTATTAAAAAATATTCGTAAGTTTATATGTAATGTTTCCAATCCCCAAAGACAAATAAAGATGGGATTTATAAAGATACCAGTAATAAAAGGCAATAATAATGAAAAAAAGAAAAAAGAGAGATATGCAGCTTACATCAGAACTGGCTTATGAAAGAGTCCTTGGAATGGAACCCCATCGTAAGTCGGGGACTGCTTGTATCTATGTACACACACATGCATACCAATAAAACTCAAATGGTTTGCTGGTTTGCTTGTTGTCACACCAGCAGGCACAATACCACCCCTTGTCAAACTCAGCACTGTGGTCCTCTCCAAAGCTCAGTGCCTACAACAATTGAACGGAAGTGTCCTGTGCTAGGGTTGATATTTCCAAGGATGTGGAGTACAACATTTATTGAAATAGCGTTTTCATCAAATCTTGAGGTCCTCACTGAATCAAATCTGAAGAGTAGAGTGCGATCTACAGCACAGTATTTAAACCACAGGGCAACCTGAATGGTTATCCTTAACTGTTGGAATTTAAACAAGGGAAAGTGTTTTAAATGCAAAAGTTAAGAGCTTTGACACCATCTAAGACAATGGGGATTCTGACATTTTGGTTCTTAGTATAAATTTAGCTGCCTTGATTATTGCTTTGGGGAAGTGGAAATTGCTGTACTTGGGTGTAACAGATACAAAAAAGTGAAAATTGTACTCAATATATAAACTAAGGCTGGATGATAATTATAGTCTACGTCTTTTCCCTGTTCTCTGCATTCCCCCAATAAAAGCAGAGAGTTGCCTCTTGGATTTGACATTTCATATCAGCCCGATCTTCCAGGACCTTCTCTTCCCTCATATCTGCACATACACACATGCACACACGTGCTCTTTATTATTTGTCTGCAGTGCCTTGCAGTCGTAGTTAAAGGTCTGGAATGAAGTTCCAGAGGTATTCTAGTTCAAGCCCCTGCCTCAAGCGACTCTAGCCAGCCACATAGTAAAGATGGCAATAAATCCTATTATTGGAGATGTCAGTGACTGTAACTTCTCTGGGTGGTCTGCACTAGCCTTTAATTATCTGGACAAGAATTTTCCTTACTGCTGAACAAATTTCCTTTGTGTTCGAAGGAGGTTTACATTATTTAGGGTCTTTACTTAAAGATAGTTAAAACGATTTTTATTTGGAGAGATAGGGGATCTCAGAAATCTTCAGCCTGTCTGAGAGATGCTTAATAGCTGGCAGATGTCACTGTGACTCAGACTGGCTGTAGCAATGGTCACTTTACATCTCCACCAAGTATATTTCTGCCGTACCCTCCAGATTCTTATAAAAATAATACTGCATTATATGGTATATTGGATTATTCTTTTAACTGTGTGTCTCACTTGAGCCTTCAGTTCTCTGGTACTTTCCTTCTCTCTCTTTTAAATATTTGCTTTGTTCAGTTCTTGGCAAACATGCAGGCAATGAATTTTTGTGGACTGGATGAATGACTTTACCTCAGCATTGCACAAACCGGTGTTTATGACGTTATGCAGAAAGTGGATTCCATTGTCAAATTCATTTAGGATGTATCAGATTAAACCGAGTTCAGTTGGTTCTTTTGCTTTTGGACTCGTCAGAGCCTTTACTATGTCAGCGCGTGTTGCGTATTTATAAGGAGATAGACTATGCTGAGTTTCCTGAATACGTTGGGTTCTTATAACAGTGCTTAGTGTACAGCAATACGAGTGTGTGCGTATGTTAGTGTTATTGTTGTTGATATTTTTACTGATGTTATTACGTTTGTCTTTGTAGCCCTTTTTCTCATAGAATTTCTTTTTATTTTATTTTATTGCTGTACTTTAAGTGGAAGTTTACAATTCAAGTCAGTCTCTCATACAAAAATTTATACAAACATTGTTATGTGAACCTAATTGCTCTCCTTATACTGTGACAGCACAGTCCTCCTTTCCACCCCGGATTTCCCGTGTCCATTCAACCAGCTCCTGACCCTCTCTGCCTTCTCATCTCACCTCCGAACAGGAGCTGCCCATTTAGTCTCCTGTATCTCCTTGAGCTAAGAAGCACAGTCTTCACGAGTATCATTTTATGTCCCATAGTCAAGTCTAATCTTTGACTGAAGAGTTGGCCTCAGGAATGCTTTTAGTGCTGGGTTGACAGAGAGTCCAGAGGCCACACTTGTAAGGATTCCTCCAGTCTCAGTTAGATCATTAAGTCTAGTCTTTTTACTAGAATTTGAGTTCTGCACCCCACTTTTCTCCTGTTCCAACAGGGACTCCCTGTTGTGTTCCCCATCAGGGCGGTCATTGTGGTAGCCGGGCATCATCTAGTTCTTCTGGTCTCAGGCTGTTGCAGTCTCTGGTTTATGTGGCCCTTTCTGTTTCTTGGGCTAATGCTTTCTTTGTGACTTTGATGTTCTTCATACTCTTTTACTGCAGGTGGGTTTGGACCAATTGATGCATCTTAGATGGCTGCTTGCAAGCTTTTAAGAGCCCAGATGCCATTCACCAAAGTAAGATGCAGAACATTTTCTTTCTTTCTTTTTTTTTCTGTTTATTGTTGTAGTTTAAGTGAAAGTTTACATTTCAAGTTAGTCTCATATAAAAATTTATATACATACATTGTTATATGATCCTAATTGCTCTCCCTATACTGTGACAGCACACTCCTCCTTTCCACCCTTGATTCCCCACGTCCATTTAACCAGCTCCTAAACCTCTCTGGCTTCTCAACTCACCTCTGGACAGAAGCTGCCCGTTTAGACCCATGTATCTACTTGAGCTAAGAAGCACATTCTTAACAAGTATCATCTTATGTCCCACAGTCCAGTCCAATCTCTGTCTGAAGAGTTGGCCTAGGAAATTGTTTTAGTTCTGGGCTGATAGAGAATCCACGGGCCATGCTTTCTGGGGTTCCTCCAGTCTCAGTCAGACCATTAAGTCTGGTCTTCTTACTAGAATTTGAGTTCTGCACCCTACCTTTTGCCCTGCTCCATCAGGGACTCTCTGTTGTGTTCCCTGTCAGGGCAGTCATTGGTGATAGCCAGACACCATCTAGTTCTTCTGGTTTCAGGCTGATGAAGTCTCTGGTTTATGTGGCCCTTTCTGTCTCTTGGGCTAATACTTTCCTTGTGTCTTTGGTATTCTTCATTCTCCTTT
>NW_004443938.1:7102848-7132473 GCF_000243295.1 Trichechus manatus latirostris | reverse complement strand
AGTTTGGTAGAATTCTCCAGTGAAGCCAACTGGGCCAGGGCTTTTTTTTTTTGTTGGGAATTTTTAAATTATGTTTTCAATCTCTTCTTTTGCTATAAGTTTATTTAGTTGTTGTACTTCTGATTGTGTTAGTTTAGGTAGGTAGCGAGTTTCTAGAAATTTGTCCATTTCCTCTAGGTTTTCAAATTTGTTAGAGTACGGTTTTCATAGTATTCTGTTATGATTCTTTTAATTTCAATTGGGTCTGTTGTGTCATTACCCATCTCATTTCTTATATGGGTTATTTGCTTCCTCTCCTGTTTTTCTTTTGTCAGTATGGCCAGTAGTTTATCAATTTTGTTGATCTCTTCAAAGAACCAGATTTTGGACTTGTTAACTCTTTCAGAAGATTGTTTTTCTATTCTCTATTTCATTTAATTCTATTCTAATTCTTCTTATTTCCTTTCTTCTGGCACCGGAGGGCTTCTTTTGCTGCTCATTTTCTATTTCTTCCGGTTGTAGGGTTAATGTTTGATTTTGGCCCTTTCTTCTTTTTAGATATGTGCGTGTATTGCTATAAACTGACCTCTGAGCGCTGCTTTTGCTGTGTCCCAAAAGTTCTAGTAGGATGTGTTTTCATTCTCGTTTAAGTCTATGAATTTCTTCATTCCATCCTTACTTTCTTCTATAACCCAGTTGTTTTTGAGCAAGGTGTTGTTCAGTTTCCATGTGTTTGATTTTTTTCCTTGCTTTTTCAGTTATTGATTTCTACTTTTTTGGCTTTATGATCAGAAAAGATGCTTTGTAATATTTTGATGTTTGGATTCTGTTAAGGCTTGCTTTATGGCCTAGTATGTGGTCTGTTCTGGAGAATGTTCCTTGTGCATTGGAAAAGAAAGTATATTTGGCTGCTGTTGAGTAGAGTGTTCGATATATGTCTATGAGATCAAGTTGGTTGATTGTGGCATTTAGATCTTCCATGTCTTTATTGAACTTCTTTCTGGATATTCTGTCCTTCACTGAAAGTGGTGTGTTGAAGTCTCCTACTATTATTGTGGAGCTGTCTATCTCTCTTGTCAACCCTGTTAGAGTGTATGTATTTTGGAGCCCCGTCGTTGGGTGTGTACATATTTATTATAGTTATGTCCTCCTGGTGTATTGACCCTTTAGTCATTATATAGTGTCCTTCCTTATTCTTTGTGGTGGATTTTACTTTAAAGTCTATTTTGTCAGAGATTAATATTGCCACTCCTGCTCTTTTTTGAGTGTTGTTTGCTTGGTATATTTTTTTCCATTCTTTGAGTTTTAGCTTGTTTGTGTTTTTAAGTCTAAGGTGTGTCTCTTGTAGGCAGCATATAGACAGATCCTGTTTTTTAATCCATTCTGCCACTCTCTGTCCCTTTATTAGTGCATTTAGTCTTTTACATTCAGAGTAATTATTGATAGGTATGAGCTTAGTGCTGTCATTTTGATGTCTTTTTTTGTGTGTTGTTGACAGTTTCTTTGTTCCACTTAATTTTCTGTGCTGAGTCGTTTTTCTTTTGTATTTTCTTTTCCTCTTTTTAATTGTTGTTGATTTTGTGTTTGCTGAGTCTTTATACTCTTCTTGTTTCTTACTTTGATGTGTAGGATTGTTAGTTTCCTTAATATTTCCCCATATTTTTCTAAGTTTAAACCAGTCTTTTATTTCTTTACATCGCCTTGACTTCTTCTCCGTTTGAAAAATCTAGGTCTACATTTTTTAGTCCCTCTTTTTTGTTTTAATGTTGTCATCTTTTACGTATTGACATCTCTGTGTCCCTATTTTCAGTGTTTTAGCTTTGATTTATTTCTGTGACTTCCCTATCTGGGTTGATATCTGGTTGCTCTCTCATGTGTTCTAGTCTTGGGTTGTTATCTGATTTTATTGGTTTTCTAACTGGAGGACTCCCTTTAGTATTTCTTGTGATTTTGGTTTGGTTTTTGTAAATTCCCTAAACTTCTGTTTATCTGGAAATGCCCTAATTTCACCATCATATTTGAGAGACAGTTTTGCTGGATATATACTTCTTGGCTGGCAATTTTTTTCCTTCAAGGCTTTATGTATGTCATCCCGTTGCCTTCTTGCCTGCATAGTTTCTGTTGAGTAGTCCGAACTTAGTCTTATTGATCTCCTTTGTATATGGCTTTTTGTTTATCCCTAGCTGCTCTTAAAATTCTCTCTTTATTTTGGTTTTGGCAAGTTTGATTATAATATGTCTTGGTGACTTTTTCTTTTGGGATCTGCCTTATGTGGGGTTCCATGAGCATCTTGGATAGATAGCTTCTCATTTTTTACAATATCAGGGAAGTTTTCTGCCAACAAACCTTTGAAAAATCTCTCTGTATTTTCTGTTATCCCCCCGTTCTGGTACTCCAATCACTCCTAGGTTATTCCTCTTGATAGAATCCAACATAATTCTTAGGGTTTCTTCATTTTTTTAAATACTTTTATTGATTTTTCCACAGATAAGTTGGTGTCAAGTGCTTTATCTTCAGTACACTAATTCTGACTTCCACTGCCTCAGTTCTGCTCCTATGACTTTCTATTGAGTTGTCTAATTCTGACATTTTATTGTTAATCTTCTGGATTTCTGATTTCTGTCTTTCTATGGTTTCTCGCAGCCTGTTAAATTTGTCATTATGCTCTTCTCTAGTCTTCTTAAGTTCCTCTATTGCTAGGTCTGCATTTTGTCTGATCTCCTTCCTGATCTCTTGAAGAGTTCTATATATTAATCTTCTGTATTTTGCCTCCAGTAATTCCAAGAAATTCTCTTCCTCCGGAAAATTCCTTGATTCTTTATTTGGGAGCTTGCTGACGCCATCATCGTCTGCCGCTTTATGTGATTTGATACTGACTGCTGTCTTCGAGCCATCAAGTAGGTTATTATATTTATTCATTTTATGCTTGTTTACTGTGTGCTAGCTTCTTGTTTTCTTTAGTTTTGATATGCCCAAATAGGCTGCTCACATGGGCTAGTCCAACCACTGGCACCCCTAAAGCTCCAACGTCCTGCCACCAGGTGGCCAGAACTGCCAATAAGTATGAGTCCAGGAGTCCACCCACTCCTCCTGTATGGATTCAGCTCAGGTGTTCAGGTAGTTGGCCACTAAGTGTGTCGTGCAGGCTCTCACCTACAGTCCTAGACAGGCATGGGTGATTGGTGTAGGCAAAGGCATCCGGCTGCAGCAGGAGGCCACACACTGAGCAAGGCAGTGGGCTAATGGCTGCCCCTGAGTGTCTGGGAGGAAAGCATGTCCCTGTTCCCTAGAGCACTTAGGTAGATGGGTTTTGCAGCCAGACTACGAGCACCAAATGCTATTGGCTATAAGGACTGGGGGGGACCTCTTATTCTTGGGCCTCTGTTGCAGGTGGCTAGGTGGCATGGGTGGAGCCACCAGTCCTCAGGCCCCTGTTGTGGGTAGGTGAAGACCCTGCTTAATAGGCAGAGCAGTGTCCAATGTCAGGAACCTTTCACTTCACAGCTGAAACAGTTGAAGTTAGACTTCAGGTATATACCCTGTTGTATTATGGTAATGAGGGCCTACACTGTTGAAATGGGCCTACACAAGTCTATGCAGGGGGAAAGGCACTCAAAGTCCATGGACTCCCTAGGTCTGTGCCTAGGCAAAGGAGCTGTGTCTACCCTGAGTTCCTGACTTAGGGGAGCTGGCAGATTATTTTTTCCCCTGTTTGTTAATTTGTTCACTTTCCAAGGCTAGGAGAACAGCTCAGGGCACATGACAGTTCCTACTTCTGGCCCAGGGGACTTGGCAATTGCTGAAGCCAGTCCTGGACCCAGTGCAGGGCAGGAAGCGGGGAGGTAAATGGGAGAGAGGTTTTTCCCAAAGGGGGCTGTTTTTGATCCGCATGATAGACTAGACTCAAGTACTTATCTTTTGCTGATCGAGGGCTGCATCTCACTGGTTCTGGATGGCTGAGAAGACTCTGTGCCGCTGGGTCTCTCCTGTTATGGAAAATGCCTCCTGAGTGCCGCTGCTTGTCTGCCTTACTGTGCACCACGAGCTGATCTGGCCTGAAGGGCTCAGGCTCTTGCTGGGTGAGGTGTGGCAACTCCTTCCTGCTTCCAAACCATCTCTCCCTCTCCCTACCACTCAGTACAATTCCTTAACTTTGACTTTGGTATTCAGGGCTCCTAGATTTTCAAATATAATCGATTCATTTGTTTTTTTTGGGTCTTTGTTGTAAGAGGGACCACTGGAAGCGTCTGACTACTCTGCCATCTTGGCCCTGCCTCTCGTAGAATTTCTTAGAACTAGAATTCCATTAAGGAGCCCTAGTGATGCAGGGTTTAAGTACTTGGCTGCCAACTGAAACGTCGGTGATTCCAATCCATCAGCCGCTCCATGGGAGAAAGATGTGGCTTTCTGCTTCTGTAAAGATCACAGCCTTAGAAACCCTATAGGGCAATTCTACTCTGTCCTATACCGTCACTTTCTGTTGGAATCAACTCCACAGCAATCGGTTTGGTTTTCGTTTTAGAGTTCCATTAGAGCACAATTTTGGGAAAGGCTGACTTATCCTCCCTCTCTAGTAGGACTCATTGATTTATTTTACATTAATTAGGAATTGAGGGCATTGACGGCTCAGTAGTAGAATTCTCTCCTTCCATACAGGAGACCCACTGTTCAACTCCTGTCCAATGGACCTCATGCACAGCCATTACCTATCTGTCAGTGGAGGCGTGTGTGTTGTTATGATGATGAACAGGTTTCAGTGCAGCTTCCAGACTAAGATGGACTAGGAAGCAAAGCCTGGCAGTCTACTTCCAAAAATTAACCAGTGAAAACCCTATAGATCACAACGGTCTGATCATAAGAATGGCACAGGACTGGGCAGTGTTCCATTCTGTTGTGTATAGGGGTAGCAACGAGTTGAGAGTTAACAACAACAACAATTAGGAGTTCATAATAATTCACTATTGACTTTCTCTTTTGTTTTCAATGCTAACGTTCTTATTGAAGCACTGATAGATTGTGTCTTTGTTTGTTTCTTATCCTTGAGGGCTGTCATTGTCAGAGGAGGAGGAGCTGGAGTGGATAAGAAGGGATTTTCTCCCATGTTTACATCATGTTTCTCAGTGTGCTCTTGCAAAAGAACCCTTGTTTGGAATAAATTCTTGTGTTTCACCAAACATCGAACTTTCACTGGCTGGCCTGTAATTACCAAAGGAAGTCTCCCTCCTTGTCTTTCTCTTGATTGTATCTTGTTGTTGTTGTTAGCTGCTGTTGAGTTGATTCTGACTCATAGCAATGGTTTTCTTGGCTGTAATCTTTATGGAAGTGGATCACCAGGTTTTTTTTCCTGTAGAACCACTGTTAGGTTTCAACCACTGACCTTTTGGTTAGCAGCCAAGCTCTTAACCGATGCACCACAAGGACACCTTTCTCCCTCTTCCCCATTCTTTCCTTCCTCCCTCCCTCCCTTCCTTCCTTTCTGCTTCCTTCATTCCTTCCTTCCTCTTTCCTTCCTTCCTCCCTCCCTGCCTCCCTTCCTTCCTTCTTTCCTTCCTTCCTCCCTCCCTCCCTTCCTCCCTCCCTTCCTTTCTTTCTTTTCTTTCTTCCTTCCCTCCTTCCTCTTTCGCATAAGCCTTAATTTGTCCATTTCCAGCCTTCAGGGAATTTCCCTGTCTTCCCCATCTAATGTAATAGTTGGTGGCTCTGCAGCCCATTTTCCGTTTTCACAATCGACGTACACAACTTTCTGGACGGCCTTTAGTATTCTCCTCCACCTGGCCAGAAACGGGGCCTTTTGTACCCTTTTTATGTCTAGTAGCAGCAAGAAAATTACAAATTCATGCACACATTTGTAAGTAGGATTTCAACACTGATTTTCTTTTGTCAAATTTAAAAATAAAAATAATTTAAAGTTCAGTTCATTGCAGCTCCAGGAGAGTTGGAAAAGCATTTGAGACAATTATTTTTGGGATCAGAACACGTGTAAGGTCATTTTGCCCTCGCAGAAATCTTCTCGTGGAGACGCAGGATGGTGATAGGAGCTGGAAATCTGAAGTCTATTCCTGGAACCTCCACTGACTCATCCCGTTTTCCTGTGCACGATGCTTCATGTTTCTGTTTTACTGTGCCATCCGTAAAATGTGGATGCATGCTTGTATGCTAACTTTCAAGCATCCTTGAATCTTCAGTTTCTTCAGCAGCTTCCCGGGAGTCACATGGGAAGGACAAGTGGGCCAGATTCCCCAGACATGGAGGGACTTGGGGGTCCAGATTCCTGGCTGCAGAGCTGGGGGTAATTGCAGAGGTGAAGTGGTCATGGAGAGGAGGCATTCATCAAGCTACACACACCCTGAGGTTTTTTGGGGGGTGTCTTAGTCATCTAGTGCTGCTGTAATAGAAATACCACAAGTGGATGGCTTTAACAAAGAGAAATTTATTCTCTTATAGTCCAGTAGGCTACAAGCCCAAATTCAGGGCATCAGCTCCAGGGGAACGCTTTCTTCGTTGGCTCTGGAGGAAGGTCCATGTCATCAATCTTCCCTTGTTCTGGGAGATTCTCTGCACAGGAACCTCAGGTCCAAAGGACACGCTCTGCTCCCGGCACTCCTTTCTTGGTGATATGAGTTTCCCGTGTCTCTCTGCTCACTTCTGTCTTTTATATCTCAAAAGAGATTGGCTTAAGACACTACCTAATCTTGTAGACCTCATCAATATAACTACCACTAACCCATCGTATTACATCATAGTGGTAGCATTTACAACACGTAGGGAAATCACATCAGATGATAAAATGGTAAACAATCATACAATACTGGGAATCATGACCTAGCCAAGTTGACAGATATTTTTGGGGGATACAATTCAATCCATGATGGGGGGAATGGGAAATCCTGTAATGCCTTCCAAATTTAGGGCCTGGGGCATAGGCAAAGTGATTAATAGTTTGACTTTTACAATGGCATACAGACACTGAGTAGATGTGCATTTAAAACTCTTTAAAGGTAATAGGTGGTTCAAGTCCACCCAGAGGTGTCTTGGAAGAAAGGCTTGGTGATCTACTTCTGAAAAATCAGCCACTGAAAACCCTATGGAGTATGGTTCTGCTCTGACACACATGGGGTTGCCATGAGTCAACTCTGCTGTCACTGTTTGTTTCTATTTCCCTTGACTTAAAAGAAGCATGAGTGGGGAGTGGAGCAGATGGAGGTTGAGCTGGTGAGCTGAGGGGCTGCAAGCCCTCTTTAGATGGCCTGTCAGGGACAGATGTACAGGTACATGTGCACAGGTATGGAGCACAGCTAGATTCTCTTCAAGATGCAAAATCCTCCTGCTGGTTTTCTAGGAGGGTCTTCTTGCAGACATCATAATGATTGGTCTGTTTATACAGCAGGCAAGGGTGTTGGAAGTCATGGTGACCACACCATGATGATGAGGCTCTCCAGAAACATCAAATCCAATTGGAAGGAGGGGAGGAGTCTTAAGCTGGGTTCTCCAAAGAAGCAAAACCAGTAAAGCATATAAATATAAATATATATGTATATATATATATATATATATAGAGAGAGAGAGAGATTTATATCAAGGACTGCCAAACTACATCATAACTGCCAAGCCAATGAAGATCATGGCCCAGCCAAGTTGAAACTCAACCTTAACGATCACAAGGAGTATGCAAAGAGACATCTGTCCTGTGGCACAGGGTTGAAGACACTTTGGCAGTGAGTGGCTTCCATGATGTCCAACAAGTCTACAACAAAGATCAAATAAAGCTGATCCCATCATAGCTCTGATAATGAGTATCAGAATGTATTGTGATGCAACTGTACTGAACCTCAAGGTGTGTGACCAGATCATACTACACAACTGTTCCATGATTTGAACCTTCTTCAATGCTTAAACAAGAAAAAATTAAGTTCATTATTTAGAAATGTCTCCTTGTCTTTCTATTTAACTCAACTGATCAAGAATTGAGGGGGAGAGAGAGAGAGAGAGGAATAGAGAGAAAGAGGGAGAGAATCTCCGTTTGTCATTTTTCTGGTATTGTGAGGTGTGATCTGAGCACTGTCTGGAGACCCATCCAGGACTGAATCTATCAAAGGGACCAGGATTGAGGATTCATCTACAGGGTCTGAGTATTGCTCTCAGTGGATGATGTATTGTAAGGAAGCACCGACATGCACAGGAGGCAGAGTTTAGAATGATGTTCCTCAATTGATTCTGAATGGCCTGTGAAGACAACATGGGCAAAAATCATCACCCTACTCAACCAGCATGGAGAGGCGGCCACATGCCCCAAATCACATGGTGTTACGAACTAACACATCCAGACTCTCCCAACTGTTCCTTCCTGGCAGTCACCCCAGCTTGCGGGTGCCAAGGTCATGGGTCCCACTTGGTAAAGTGGTTCGGGCGTCACTTGCTTCTGAGGGGGTCCACGATGATGGAACCCAGTGAAAGGATGGATGATAGTGAAGTCTCTAGAAATCTCTGTTCTTCCTTCTCTCTTCCTGAGGCCTTGTAATGGAGGTGTAATGATGATGGCCAATACTCACTGAAAATTTAGTGTGTCCCAGGTAACGAGGAGGCACTTCGTATACCATCATCACAGCATCTTGTGGCACTGGTCCATTGAAAGCCATATGGTGTATGTCCTAGCAGCTGAGTATGTCCCAGGAGCCAGACCTCCTGGGTTCAAATCCCACTCCACCATCTATTAGCCATGTTGCTTTGGGCAATTTTTTTAAACTGTCTGAGTTCCAGCCCCCCCATCTGTAACATGTGCCACAGGCCTGTTAGGCTGATGAAATTATGTAACTCTTTTAGTACAGACTGATATCATGATGGAGCCCCTGCATGGTGCAGATGGTTAACATGCTTGGCTGCTAACTGAAAGGTTGCAGGTTGGAGTCCACCCAGAGGAGCCTTGGAAAAAAGGCCTGGCTATCTACTTCTGAAAAATCAGCCATTGAGAACCCTATGGAGCACAGTTCTACTTTGACACACATAGGGTCACCATGAGTCGGAGTTGACTCGACAGCAATTGGTTACTGTTTTTTTTTTTTTTAATATCATGACTCTTGCTGAGCTTACAGAGAAGATTAACAGTTGTGCCGTTCTGCACTATGTCAGCTTGGACCAAGGACTCCTTGAGGGCCATGTGTGGATAGGCGTGGGTTGACTGAAGTTTATTGCTGTGTGGTCTGACATAGGTGGTGGCTGTCGCAGGCACACTGAGATGTCTGTCACACGCATGGAACATCAGCCTTCCTGAAGCCCCACGGTCTACCATGAGCTGGGCGTGCAGCGGTGTGGGCCATACTAGGAATGATCTGACTTTTGCCAGAATGAGACTTGCTTTAGTCTCCATTCACGGAGACTCTGGCCTGCCACCTTTTGGACCTTTGGTTCCACATGTGTGCACTCGATGTATAGGTCTGTAATGCAATCGACCTTTGTTCGAGTAAATAACATCTATTTCAATTTCCGCTGAGGAATGACCTTCTGTTGCAGGAACAGATGCTGTCAGGCATGGGCTCATCCATCTCCCAGGAGCTGGTGAGGAGCGGCAGGTCCACTGAAGGACAGACGCGTCTCACCATCGATAAGATGAGTAGGGATGTAAAAGGAGGCAGCAGTGAGTGTGGGAGATGCAACTGCTTCCTGGAGGCAGGTTTCACTTTTGTTACCTTCAGGGGCTTTTCTAGTTGAGTAAAAAGACAAAATAAAATCCAATGAGCTCTGGGATAAACAGGCATATTAATTTCTTATTTCTCCACTTGTTACAAACATTCTGGTTATAAAGGGAATATACTCCCACTGAAGAACATTTAAGGAAAAAAATAGAGTTTTAAAAGGAATAAATTAAACACATTCTAATTCTGCTACCAAGAGGTAATCACTGTTTACTTTTTTAATGAGTTTCTTTGTGATTTTTAGTGGATGTGTGCACATTACATGTGTGTAAAACAGACATTATGCAACATGAAGAAACTTGAATGTTGCTTTTATACTGAGAACATTTCCCCATGTCATTCAATAATCTTCAAAAACAGAAATTCCAGTGCTCTCTACAACCTCATCAGACCCGAGAATAGTATTTTTAATGCTCTGTGTTCCATGCTTTTTGTTCTGTGTTGTCCAAATTTTTTTACGTTTGTCTTTAATTCCTATTGTTTTTCTTTAAAAGTGATATTTCTCATTATAAAAATTCAAACTGTACAAAGTGAAAAGGAGGTCTCCCCTCCGCATTCTCATCCCCCAAGGATAGTAGCAGCTAACAATTTGATGTGTATCTTTCTAATCATATTTTTTTCACATTTATAAACTCTCATACATGCCTTGTTGTTGTTGTTAGTTGCTGTTGGGTTAGCTGTGACTCATGGTGATTCTATGTACAACAGAATTAAACGCTCCACGGTCCCATGCCATCTACGTGATCGTTGGTATGCTCAAGTTCATTGCTGAGGCCACTGTGTATTTGGAGTACCTTCCAACGGAGGGGGTTCATCTTTCAGCACCATTATCAGACAGTGTTCTATTGTGATCCATAGGGTTTTCATTGGCTGATTTTCAGAAGTAGATCACCAGGCCTTTCTTCCTAGTCTGTCTTAGTCTGGAAGCTCTACTGAAACCTGTCCACCATGGGTGACCCTGCTGGTGTTTAAAATACTAGTGGCATAACTTCTAGCATCATAGCAACACAAACGCCACCACCATATGACAAATTGACAGACAGCTGGTGATATATGTATGCATTGTTGTTGTTGATGTTAGGTGCTGACAAGTCAGTCCTGACTCACAGCGATTCTGTGTAAAACAGAGTGGAACTCTGCCTGGTCCTATGCCATCCTCACAATCTTTGCTATGTTTGAGGCCATTGTTGCAGCCACTATGTCAATCCATCTGGTTGAAGGTCTTCCTCTTTTTCACAGACACTATACCAAGCATGATGTACTTCTCAAGGGACTGGTCATGCCTGATAAATATGTCCAAAGAATGTGAGACAAAGTCTCACTATCCTCGAGCGTTCTGGCTGTACTTCTTCCAAGACAAATTTGTTCTTTCTTCTGGCAGTCCATGATATATTCAACATTCTTCACCAATATCATAATTCAAAGGCATCAATTCTTCACTGGTCTTCCTTATTCATTGTTCAGCTTTCGCACGCATATGAGGCAATTAAAAATACCATGGCTTGGGTCAGGCACACCTTAGACTTCAAGGTGACATCTTTGCTTTCCAACATTTTAAAGAGGTCTTTTGCAGCAGATTTGCCCAATGCAAAACATCCTTTGATTTCTTGACTGCTGCTTACCTGAGCATTGATTATGGATCCTAGTAAAATGAAATCCTTGACAACTTCAGTCTTTTCTCCGTTTATCATGATGTTGCTTATTAGTCCAGTTGTGAGAACTTTTGTTTTCTTTTTGTTGAAGTGTAATCCATACTGAAGGCTGTGGTCTTTAATCTTCATCAGTAAGTGCTTCAAGTCTTCTTCACTTTCAGCAAGCAAGGTTGTGTTATCTGCGTATTGCAGGTTGTTAATGAGTCTTCCTCCAATCTTGATACTGGGTCCTTCTTCATATAGTCCAGCTTCTCAGATTATTTGCTCAGCATATAAACTGAATAAATATGGTAAAAGGATACAACCCTGACTCACACCTTTCCTTACTTTAAACCACACAGTATCCCCTTGTTCTGTTGAATGACCGCCTCTTGATCTATGTACAGGTTCCTCACGAGCACAATTTAAGTGTTCTGGAATTCCCATTCTTGGCAATGTTATCCATAGTTTGTTATGATCCACACAGTCGAATGCCTTTGCATAGTCAATAAAACACAAGTAAACATCTTTCTGGTATTCTGTGCTTTCAGCCATGATCCACCTGATATCAGCAATGATATCCCTAGTTCCACATCCTCTTCTGAACTCAGCTTGAATTTCTGGCAGTTCCCTGTCCATGTACTCCTGCAGCTGCTTTTGAATGATTTTTAGCAAAATTTTACTTGTCTGTGATATTAATGACATTGTTCAATGATTTCCGCATTCTATTGGATCACCTCTCTTTGGAATGGGCACAAATATGGGTCTCTTCCAGTAGGTTGGCCAGGTAGCTGTCTTCCAAATTTCCTGATGTAGATGAGTGAGTACTTCCAGCTTTGTATACATTTGCTGAAATATCTCAATCAGTAGTCCACCAATTCCTGGAGACTTGTTTTTTGCCAATGCCTTTGTGCAGCTTGGACTTCTTCCTTCAGTACCATCAGTTCTTGATTATATGCTACCTCCTGAAAAGGTTGAATGTCAACCAATTCTTTTTGGTACAGTAACTCTGTGTATTCCTTCCATCTTCTTTTGATGCTTCCTGCATAGTTCAATATTTTGCCCATAGAATCTTTCACTATTGCAATTTGAGGTTTGATTTTTTTCCTTCAGTTCTTTCAGCTTGAGAAATGCCGAGCGTGTTCTTCCCTTTTGGTTTTCTACCTCCAGGTCTTTGCACATTTCGTTATAATACTTTACTTTGTCTTCTTGAGCTGCCCTTTGAATTCTTCTGTTTAGCTCTTTCACTTCATTTTTTCCGTTCCCTTTAGGTACTTGACATCCAAGAACAAGTCTCAGAGTCTCTTCTGATATCCATTTTGGTCTTCTCTCTCTTCCCTGTCTTTTTTAATGATCTTTTGCTTTCTTCATGTATGATGTCCTTGATATCATCCCACAACTCATCTAGTCTTTAGTCATTAGTGTTCAGTGTGCCAAATTTATTCTTGAAATGGTCTCCAAATTCAGGTGGGATATACTCAAGGTCATACTTTGGCTCTTGTGGACTTGTTTTAATTTTCTTCAGCTTCAACATGAACTTGCATATGAGCGGCCCCTGGCCCTGTTCTGACTGATGATATTGAACGTCTTCATTGTCTCTTTCCATAGATATAATCGATTTAATTCCTGTGTATCCATTTGGTGAGGTTCACATGAATAGTCACCATTTATTTTGGTAAAAAAAGGTATCTGCAATAAATAAATTGTTGGTCTTGCAAAATTTTTCATGCGATCTCCGGCATTGTTTCTATTACCAAGGCCATATTTTCCAACTACTGATCCTTTCTCTTTGTTTCCAACTTTTGCATTCCAGTCACCAATAATTATCAACACATCTTGATTGCATGTTTCATCAATTTCAGACTGCAGAAGTTGATAAAAATCTTCAGTTTCTTCATCTTTGGCCTTAGTGGTTGGTGCATAAATTTGAATAATTAGTTGTATTAACTGGTCTTCCTTGCAGGTGTATGGATATTATTCTATCACTGACAGCACTGTACTTCAGGATAGATCTTGAAAGGTTCTTACTGACGATGAATGCAATGCCATTCCTTTTTAATTTGTCGTTCCCAGCATAGTAGACTATATGACTGTCCAATTCAAAGTGGCCAATACCAGTTCATTTCAGCTCACTAATGCCTAGGGTATCGATCTTCAAGAGTTCCATTTTATTTCTGATGACTTCCAATTTTCCTAGATTCATACTTTGTACATTCCCTGTTCCTATTATTAATGGATGTTTGCAGCTGTTTCTTGTCATTTTGAGTCATGCCACATCAGCAAATGAAGGTCTCAACCTTTACTCCATCCATGTCATTAACCTTGACTCTACTATGAGGAGGCAGCTCTTCAACAGTCGTATTTTGAGTGCCTTCCAACCTGAGCGGCTCATCTTCTCGCACTATACCAGATAATGTTCTGCTACTCATAGGGTTTTCACTGACCAAATCTTTCAGAAATGAATTGCCAGATCCTTCTTTCTAGTCTAAGTCTGGAAGCTCCACTGAAACCTATCTGCCATGGGTGACCCTGCTGGTATTTGAAATACTTGGTGGCATAGCTTCCAGCATCCCAGCAACACGCAAGCCACCACAGCAGGACAAACTGATTGATGTGTGGTGGATATAAATGCATCGGAAAATGTAAATATTAGAATCATACGCTACACACTAGCTTTCATTTTCCCTTATTTTTCCACTTAAAATATCAACATCTTTCCAGGTCAGTATGCTTAAAGTGTACTTTTTATGTAGCTGTGAAATGATTTTCTTAATTACTCCCTTACTAAAAATGAGGCAGTGATCATCCTTATACATTCATCTTTGACCATTTATGTACACATTTCTGCAGGATAAATTTCAAACCAAAATGCTGCATCTGATGGCTTTTGATAGTTCTCTCCAAACTGACTCCAAAAAATACTGTACTAATTTACACTTCTACAAAAGTGCATAAGGGGGCCCACCGCCCACATCTGCATCAACACCGGGTGTTACTGGTATTTTCTTTTTTTTTCAGTCCGTTGGGAAGAAAATATTATCACATATTTGTTTTAATTTGCATTTCTTTGGTTTCTTAAAGTTCATTGTTCTGTCTTTTTTTTCCTATGAAAAATGGCTCTGAAATTTGATTTATATGTTTCTGGTTTATTCACTGTATTTAGATGGAGCGAAGAATATAGAAATGGGGCAGTATTTCTGTTCTTCAAAGAGAAGAGCTTACTCCACATCCTCTTCTGGTTATTGTCCTAGTTTTCTATTTCTTTCACAACAAAATATGTGTGTGTGTGTGTGTGTGTGTGTGTGTGTGTAATCTTTTTTGACATGTTATCATGGATAAAAAACCAGTTGCCATCAAGTTGATTTCCAACTCATGGTGACGCCATGCACGTCAGTGTAGAGCTGTGCTCCATAGGTTTTTCAGTGGCGGACTTTTCAGAAGTAAATCACCAGAACTTTCTTCTAAGTTGCCTCTGGGTGGACTCGAACCACCAACATTTTGGTTAGCAGCTAAGCTCATTAACCGTTTGCATCATCCAAGACTCCTAGGAAACCAATAAAATCTGGCTGACATAGAGTTGATTACAACTCATGGCAACCCCATGAGTGTCAGAGTAGAAATACACTTCATAGGGTTTTCAGTGGCTGAATTTTCAGAAGTCGATCATCAGGTCTTTCTTCCAAGGTGCCTTTGAGTGGACTTGACTCTCCAACCTTTCTGTTAGCGGCCAAGTGCGTAAACCATTTGCACCACTACTTAGAGTAATTGCCAACTTAATTGGGCTAAAATGGAATTTTCTCCCTAAACCTGCCCTTGCAGAGGCATTCCCATCTCAGAAACTAAATCTGCCTGTTGCTTAAGGCAAAAATCTTGGCATTATCTTTTATTTTGCCATTTCATTCGGTACTCATTCCGCATCTATCAGCAAGTCCTATCAATTCCAGCTCTAAAGAACACCCTGAATCCATTCATTCATCTCCATCCCCAACACTGCCTCCCCAGTAGAGAGCCGTTAGCATATCTTAATCTGAAGATCTGAAAGGTTTCTTCTCTGGTGTCTACTCCCATCCTTGCCAATACCTCACAGCAGCCAGGCTGATCTTTTGAAAATGTGAATCTGATCATGTCACTCCTGCTTAGAGACTTCCATAGGTTTCCCATCTCAACTGAAACAAAATCCTAATTTTCTCCCCTGGCTTTCCAACTTCAGCATTGTCTACCATTGCCTAGCTCTTCTCTGTCCTCACCTGTCCCACTCTCCTCTCCCCTCCTAGACTCAGCCACACTAACCTGCTTGCACATGTTCGAAGTCAAGGTCATTCTTGCCTCAGGGACTTTGTGCCCGCTGGTCCCTCCACCAGGAACCTTTCCATCCTGTGGCTGGCCCCATACCATACAGAGCTCAGCCTGATGTCACTCTCAGAGAGAACATGCCCTCGTCTCCCAATCCAAGCAGCCATGTAGTCATTCCCTATCCCATCGTCTGAGTTTGATTGTCATCCACTACTCTGTGCTATTTTTAAGTGGCATATTTATTATCTGTCGCTAAGCTGTAGGAGAGTAAGGAACGCATCTGTTTCATTAGTGCTGTACCTCCAATACCTAGCGCAGTGCCTGGCATCTAACAGGTCCATCCAAGCTCATGATCACAACAAGTGCCTCAGGCTAGAGGAACCAAGGGGTAATTCTGGCCTTTGAGTTGGGCATCGTGGGAGACAGAGTTTTCTGGGCTATTATTTGATGGGAATCAAATTAACTCAGTATAGCATCTGAAAAACCCCTTGCCATCGAGTCAGCTCTGACTCATGGTGACCCTGTGTGTTACAGAGTAAAACAGCTCAATAGGGCTTAATTAATTTGTTAATTAACTAATGAATGGGTGGGTAGATGACCTTTATAAGTCCTGTACTTTCTTACTATCAAGCCCTATTTATGTGCTCCCTCAGGCTGGGATTCACTCATCGGCTAATTGTGGGTTTTTTTTTTTTTTTTTTTTTTTTGAGATAATTTCTGTCCTTGGAGCTCTTTCTCAGTGCCCTTAGCTGAACCCTTTTCTGAACCCCTCATACTCAACAGCACCTTATACTTCTCAGTATAAGAGTTCTCATCAACACTTTTGCCTCTGTATTTCGTAGTCATTTGCATAATTGTCTAATTATTCCAACAGAGTTAAGGACAAGAATGCTGTCTTTCCTAACCCCATCTCTCCCCTGTGTCCAGCATGGGTTGGCGCTCTGTCCACATTTGCTTAATTGAGCTCATGATTGCTCTGAGACACATGGGGCTGCAGCATTTTAGGACCAATACAAGTACTTCCTGGAATATGCCCTGATCTAGTTCCTGGTTTCAAGAAAAGTATTTTGATCTTGCCATCGGTTAGAGCTTTACAGATTCCCCATTGGTGTAGGGTGGGAGATGGATAGTGCCAGTTAGGAGTGTGCTATGGATTAGTTCTGAGAACATCCAGTAGCAATTCTGTCTAAAATCAGGAATACTCTTTTTTTGCAACTCAAAAGTCATTAGGAAATCTAGGGAGAAGGCCCTCCAAACTTTTATTTTTCCTGATTTGATGAATACATGTTGGCTCTGCTTGTCTCTGGATGTATATCAAGAGCTGTCATACTTCCAGCTTCCTGATGAATGGGGCTTTTGGTGGCTGGTGACACCACTGAGGGGTGTCTGCCCTCCTCTAGAAGGACATGCCTTCCGCTCAGCTCTGCTTTGGCCCCATGCTTGAAGGGACGAGAAGGAGATGCCTGCAGGTGGTAATGCAGATGCTAGTCCTGGGAGGCAAGGTGCACCATGCGGTGATGTTTCACTTCTCAAGGTTCTCTGGCTGGATGTGACAGACAGGGAAGAAGTTAAGAGGGGAGGGCACAGAGAAGGCACATTGACATTTGTCAGTGCTCTCCTGAATTTAGTATGAAAAATAGCATGACACTCCCATCCTCAGAGCTGCCATTTCTCTGTACTGTGGTGACTCAGACTTTAGGAGAACTTAACCTTGCAACCCAAAGGGGACTTTTACCTTACCTGTCCCAGGTCCTCCTCGGGGCAGCCGATCCTAACCGCATTCTTGGAAGAAGGCAGCATAGATTGGAAACATGTTTCCCCCTAATTTCCTTTGTACCACATTATTGTCAAATTTCAAGGACTATGATTTTATCTACTACCAAGATGCCAATGATACCACCATTTTCTTTGACACAGTCATTATTTTGGGGCTTCCTACAGGACTTACTCCGTTTAAACACGTGGTGGGATTGATTTGTGAACTTTTTAATGCTGTGTACATTTCACGTGCAGCGTGTTCTTTACAGGAGTGGAGACTGGACTCTGAGTGTCCTTGGCCAGTGGCCAGGGTTTGCCTTCAGTGTTGTTGAAGGACGTGACAGCTGCAGGCATGGGGGGACAGAATTGGGCAGGAGGCTGATGGAAGTGGTGGTTATTCTAAGACGCTGGTGGGCAACAGAGGAGGCAGATACAAATGTTGCCTTTCTGTCCCCATCCTGGCTATCAGAATTGTCACCTCTTTAAAACATCCGTTTTGCCTCTTTCACAAAACCCATCCGACTAGTGGGGATGAACATGGTCTGACGTGAGGACATTAAATAACACACCATCAAGAGTGGACTGGCTGGAGGGTGTGGGGCTGTGTGTCCTGAGGATGAGGGTGGTCTGAATAGAGGGGTGAAGCCTGTGCCTCACAGTCCAGCATGTTGCCGCCGAGGGCACCTAGGAGCTTAAGATGCCAAGTCCTGCTTCACCCAGGACGCCGGAACAATGGTGCCACCACCAATGACAACACCAGCCCCCACGTGTCGAGCTAACTCACTGTGTGAGGGCTCAGCTCATCACCAACTTCATCTCAGTTCACCCACCATCTGTTCTTCCACCATCTTGGAGAACAGGATTTCCAAGTTTGGAAGGATTAAATAATTTATCCAAAATGGCAAAGGCATTAAATGGTAGAGCTGGAATTCCAACCCCAGTCTGTCTGTTTCCTGAGTCCATACAAGCACATGATTACAAGAAGTGCCTTGGTCAAGAGAAACCAAAGTATAATTCTAGCCTTTGAGTTTGGTATCATGGGAGACAAATGGTTTTCTAGGGTATTTGATGGAAATCAAATTAACTCAGTATAGCTTCTGAAGAACCCTTGCCATTGAGTCAATTCCAACTCGTGGCCATACCATGTGTTACAGAGAACTGTTTACTTGGCTATAATCTTCACAGAAGTAGATTGCCAGGCCTTTCTTCCATGGCACCACTGGGTGGATTCAAACTACCAACCTTTCGTTTAGTAGCCCAGCACAAACTATTTGTACCATCCAGGGACCTTCAGTACAGTGAAAGAAGCCCCTATTTAAAAAAGAATTAGATATCTCAGGGGCTGTTGCTGCTGCTTTGTCCTTGCTGACTCCATATACTCAAATGGGAACCAACCACGTAAACTACCCCAGGTCCGTTGGGGACAGATGATGAGGTTCACGGGTGGTATACAGTGGGGGGAGGGGAGGAGAGGGGTTTGATTCTTTGTTTTCTCTACTGGTGCACCTCTACGGGGAGGAGTGGCAGGGAGAGAATATTGTGTCCTGAAAGGACTAGGCTGAAACTGACAGCCTGGCTGATGATGACCGGAAGATACGGGTAAAACTCTTTTACAGAATCCTTGGTTTCACGAGCAGACGGTGAGGCTGTGAAGAGTAAATATCTTCGAGCAGCTGATTCCTGGATGCTGATTCTTGGGCAATATCAGCCTGAGTGTTTTCATTTTATTGTGCTATCCTGCTTGAAATCTCACCAAGCCCACAAATTGATGAATCTTTGGAGATAATGTGAACCCTGAAAAAAAAAAAAAAAGAAAAACAACAAAACAGATGCCTTTTGGAGGGCTGCTGTCGTAATTAGCTGCTGTCGAGTCAGCTTCGACTCGTGGAGACCTTGTGTAAAACAGGGCAAAATGCTGCCCAGTCCTGCTCCGTCTTCATGATCGTTGGTGTGTTTGAGTCTGTTATTGGCGACCATTGTGTCAATCCATGTCATTGAGGGTCTCCCTTGCCTTTGCTGTCCCTCCATGTTACCAAACATGATGTCCTTCTTCCACAAGCCATCCTTCCTAATGACATGTCCAAAGTAAGTGAGCTGAAGTCTCAGATAGTATTCTGTGACCCGTTGGGTTTTCATTGGCTAATTTTCAGTGGTAGGTCACCAGGCCTTTCTTTCTATCTGTCGTAGTCTGGAATCTCCTCTGAAACCTATCCACCATGGGTGATCTTGCTGATATTTGAAACACTGGTGGCATTGCTTCCAGAATCACAGCAACCCACAAGCCACCAGAGTATGACAAACTGATGGACGGGTGGTGGTTTGGTGAGTTAATGAGTTATGATTCAGAAACATATTAATATAAATTTGTACAAGTAAAGGGCTTTATTCCTAGTACTTGTCATTGTTGTCTTTAGGTGCCATCATGCTTCGTTAATATTAACTGCACTGAGGAAATGGCCATTTTATCTGGGGAGAAATGAAAGGAAATTTTGAAACACAGAGAAGGCACACTAACATTCACCAAGTGCTCACATGTGCCAAACCCTCTCAGCACCATCTATGGTGGAGTAGATGCTACTGTCTTCCATTTGGTTGATGAGGAAGCAGGAGAGGAAGAGCAATGGGTGACGGAGGTTAAGAAGGAGCTGGACAGAGAGGAAGCTAACCAGGAGGCAGCCATGACACAGAAGCTTCTGGAAAGGGAGGGAGAGGTCAAAGGCAATCACTCCCCTTCCTCTAGACCTCATGCAAACACCCCCTTCTGCCAACACAGTCTTTTATCAGTCAAGGCTCAGTTGCCTAGGTTACCATTTTCTCTTGTTTTCAAACTCATTTCCTTGACATTAAGCCCAAGGCACTTGGTTTGAGCTTGGGGTTTCCAATATCTCCTCAGTGTCTTATGTATAAACCATTTCTCAAGGTTGGCTTCTTTCCAGACGGTTGGCTTTATCCATTGCTTATTGATTCTTCCTTGTTTCAGTCTCACAAGGCAATTTAGTTTCCAAGGTCTTTTGGACACCTGACTGTCCCCCTGTAATACGATTCCTTTCCACTAGGGGAGTGTTGATAATTCGGGGTAGGCTAAAGGAAAGGGGCATAGCCACCGCCAATGGTTGTAACTTTTGGGCACTACAAAGGGGTCCCAGCCAAGGGGGCAAATGGTGGTTAAATCACCTCCATGCACGGCTTGTATGCATTGCTCCTGCTTCTGCCCCTTGTGGCCACGATGCTGCAGAAAGCAGCTTTCCTCCTCTGAAGCTGCGAGCAGGCCACCATTCCTGGGGTGGCAGCAGCTCTGGGAGCGGGTTGAGGACACAGCTAAGGTGTGTGCCTGGGCCATGCCCTCCAGCCAGGGCGCGCCCGTCTCCAGCTCAATGAGGCAGTGCCTTTGGTAGCATTCTGTCGCCCAAATTTGAGAGGCGACTATACTGATTGGATTAAAAATCTGTCGTGTTTTTCTTCTCTGTTGTTGTTGGTGTGTGCCGTGGAGTCGATTCTAACTCCCAGCAACCCTACAGGACAGAGTGGAACTGCCCCATAGGGTCCCCTGGGCTGTAATCTTTATGTTAAGCCCTTAATATTGTGCTTGAAAGCAACCACAAGAGATGGTACTAATTAATTTTATCTTATTTTATCCTCTTAGAATGTAAGGGTCTCTTGAACGGTGTGTGGGATTGAAGGAACAGACTATGGGAATTTTCACTTGGAGCCAGAAGCTTTGGCACTTTGGTTAGCAGAGTTTTGGTATGAGGTGGATGATAAAATTTCTCCCATAGGTTCTGTGTTAGCAAACTCCCACTCACTCAATAAAAGCACCTACTACATGTAAGGAAATACTCTAGAGTTGGAGGGGCTATTGGGAACCAGAACGATTCTGTTAGGAAAAGCAGGCACATAAATACCTGTAATATAAAAGCAAAAGGGAGAGTGATGGCATGCTTATTGTCTTCAGAACAGGGTTTCTCCACCTCAGCTCCACTGCTGTCTTGGGCTGGATAGTTCTTTGTGGGGAGGGCTGTCCTGTGCACTGCAGGATGTTTAGCAGCATCCCTGGTTTCTACCCCCTTAAAAGCTAGTAGTACCAACTGTGACAGTCAAAAATTTCTTCAGACATTGCCAAATGCCCCTTGGGGTGCAGAATCTTGCTTGGCTGAAGACCTCTGAGATAAAGGGAGGTGAGGAAAAGCTTTGACAAAGGTGGTGGCATTAAACAGAGCATGGCAAGGGAGGAGGATTTGGGCATGTGGGTACTGAAGTAGTATTTACCCTTTGTGACAGTAGGCACAGTAGTTTCCCTCTGGGCTCTTAGTCAATATTCTAAAAAAAGTCTTTAATTGGTCTGCTGTATGTTATTACTCTTTCCCTCCTTGTCTTTTCTGGAGCCTGTTGTTTTTGTTGATAGGTGCCGTCCAGTCGCTTCCGACTCATAGTGACCCTACGCACCACAGAACGAAACACTGCTCGGTCCTGCGCCACGCTCACGATTGTTGCTATGCTTGAGCCCGTTGTTGCAGCCAATGTGTCAGTCCATCTTGTTGAGGGTCTTCCTCTTTTTCACTGACACTGTACTTTACCAAGCATGATGTCCTTCTCCAGGAACTGATTCCTCCTGACGACATGTCCAAAGTATGGAAGAAGTAATCTCGCCATCCTTCCTTCTAAGGAGCATTCTGGTTGTACTTCTTCCAAGACATTTCTGGAGCCTAGAACAACTAAAATCAGGCAGTAGAAAATTATACATTTAAGACAAAGGTGTCTTCTTGTCACTTGGGAGATAGAGATAGTAAGCAAAGCTCATTGGAGAAATAATAATTTCTGGAAACTATTTACAATACTGTCCTGTGGATAAGGATGTGTGCCCTTAGTGAAAAGTCCACTGCTCAAAGCCTCTCGGTGGATTGTTGTCCTCCTCAGAAATAAGAGCCACAGTCTTTGCAGTGAATGCCTCCCCCGTCCCCCGCCAAGGCCTCCTCTCCTTCTACCCAGCCCCTACTCAGTCACCCAGGTCAGTCCTGCTCAGGGTACCTTGCACACACTGATTCTCTTGCCTAAAATGCCCTCTCCCAGTCAGCTGCTTGACTACTTCTTAATTCTTTATTACAACCTTCTCAGTAAGACCTTCCCTTTTCTTCACAGCAACTACCTTCTAACTTCCTGTGTATTTTACTTCTTTCATTTATTATCTGGCTTCCCCTGCTAGAATGCAAATTCGTGAAGGTGAGAATACACATCTGTGTTTCTCACTGGCATAATCCAGAGATGTTAGAACAGTGTCTAGCACATAAACTCATTCCCGTCAAGTCAATCCCGACTCATAGAGACCCTATAGGTCTGAGTAGAACTGCCCGCATAGGGTTTCCGAGGCTGTAATTTTTATGGAAGCAGACTGCCACATCTTTCTCCTGCGGAGAGCCTGGAGGGTTTGAAGCCCTGAACTTTGGGTTAGCAGCCAAGCACTTAACCACTGCACCACCAGGGCTCCTTGTCTAGCACACAGTACCAGTTAAAACAGTTACCATCAAGTCACCTCCGACTCATGGCAATCCTGTGTGTGTCAGAACAGAACTGTGCTCCTTGGAGTTTTCAATGGCTGATTTCTCAGAAGTAGATTTCTAGGCTTTAAGTCCATGGCTGTGAACTCACTCCACCAGCACAGCTATCCAAGGTGATCCCAGGAAGACTCATAATGGTAAGATGTGGTGCTTTTTTGAGCAGTCACGGTCTATGGTCTATTGGATCCTTGTGAGTTTGAGCTTGACTTGGCTTGAAAAGAATAATCACATTTGGGTAGAATAAAAGTAATTACTCCATATTGCTTAATATACCTAATAACTGTTTAATAAAAGATATAAAATGTTCCCTGCTTTTCACCTTAGTAAATGTCACTCAATCTATTACCTAATTACTTCACTTTTCCATTTAGAAAATTAATTCATTTTGAAGGCATGAAAAAGCAGCTGCGATATTTTCCTTTCTGGCCAAAGACTTAGAGACTCAGATGAGTTCAAAGACCCGCTAGTTCTCCGAGGTCAAGAGCAGAGCTCTCCAAGCTAAATGGACTTCCACTATGTCACTCACTGCTCCTTGAGCTTGGCCTGCAGTAAATCAATTAAAGCAGATACAAGAGCCTCCTGTTCTGTCTCCCAGTTTCTTCTTGTAGGGGACTTGATCGATGCCCAGAGCTCTTAGCAGCAACATTAAGCATGGTAGGATGGAACTCAGTGTCTTGTCTCTGTATCTTAGTTTCCCCACTTGTAAAAAGGAATGAGGAGATAAAATTAACTGTGCCAGCAACTTGTCGTAGTTATCTAGTGCTGCTGTAACAGAAATACCATGAATGGGTGGCTTTAACAAACAGTAATTTATTTTCTCACAGTTTAGGAGGCTAGAGGTCCGAATTCAGGGTGCCAGCTCTAGGGGAAGGCTTTCTTTCTCTGTTGGCTCTGGAGGAAGGTCCTTGTCTCTTTGAGCTCTGCTCTTGGGTGATCTTCATATGCTGACATCACTCTCTCCCCATCTCTGCTTCTCAATTGCTTGTTTAATCTCTTTTATATCTCAAAAAAGATTGACTTGAGACACACCCTACGCTGATCCTGTCTCATTAACCTAACAAAGACAACCCATTCCCAAATGGGCTTATCACCACAGGCATAGTGGTTAGGATTTATAATACATAATTTTGGGGGACACAATTCAATCCATAGCACACCTACCATGTGCTAGGCACTTGGCTGGGCATTGTGATATTTAATTCTCGTGCCTTTGTTAAATGAGTAGAAGAATAGATGACTAAGCATCATGTTCATATTGTCCAACATTTACTGAATGCCTAATATCCTGCAAGTACTACATTAAATGTTTTACGTGGATTATCTCAATTAATTCACATAAAAACTTTGTGAGCTAAGTACTGTTATCGCATTACTAACCCCATCGTATAGGTAAAAAAAAGGGAAGTGCTGGTTCAGTGGTAGAATTCTTGCCTTCAGCGCAGGAGACCTGGGTTTGATTCAAAGCCAATGCACCTCAGGCGCAGCCACCGCCTGTCTGTGTAGGGAGGCTTGCGTGTTGCTCTGATGCTGAACAGGTTTCAGCAGAGCTTCCAGACTAAGATGGACTAGGAAGAAAGGCCTGTGGATCTACTTCCAAAAATCAGCCACAGAAAACCCTATGGATCACAGGGATCTTATTCTCAGCTGATCATGGGGATGGCACAGGAGCAGGCAGCATTTCGTTCCATTGTGCGTGGGGTCACCACGGGTGGGTGCTGACTCAATCGCAGGTAACAGCAACACAGGTAAGAAAATGAAGGTTTAGTGAAGCTGAATAATTGCCCCAATCACCTGGCTTACAGGTAGCAAAGCCTGATTTTGAGGTCGCTCTGAGTCGGAATCAACTCAACGGCAACAGGTTTGGTTTGGTTGGTGTGATATTATTATTTCCTAATTCAAAGAAAGCTCCAAACTCTCAATACCTTTTCCAAGATCACCAAGCTAGCAGACTAGACCACAGAATTTTTTTTTTTTTTTTTTTTTGGTATCATGTTCTTATCTTCTTCAAGGGGGTTACGTGCAGCTTGAGATGCTTCATTTATCGTGGAGATGACTCTTGGGTGCAAGGTTGAGATGGACGGGACACGTACTCACTCAGGGCGGTGGGCTGGCTGGTGCAGAGGAGCTGTGATGAGTGTCTTCCTGCCCCCACACTCTGTGTGACCCCCGAGCAGTGCTGTAGTTCTGGGATGTTTCCACCTGAAGGCGCTCTGTACAGTGAGCCTCAGGAAGCTGATGTCTGGGGAAAAGCCCAATCACAGGGACTTCTTCGGCCCCAGGCCTGGAGAACCAGGCACACCAAGAGAGATCCCAGACAGTGCATTGGGGTGCTGGGGGTCAGGAGAAAGGGCAAACGGAGAAGACAGACTTGGCCGAGAGCAGGCATCTCCAAAGAGGTTTTTCTTTGACAGGAAGCATATTCCTCCTTTACAGGACCTATCTATATTCTATTTGGAGTTTAAGCTTGATCCAAATGAGTTCACCGACTGCTGGTATTAAGCCCCTGTGAGAAGGGATTGAAACAGGAAGCTGGCACGCTGTCGGCTGTGATGGCATTATCAGACCACTGCAGCCTCATTTAAAAACTGACACAAAAAATACTAATTACAAGTTGTCTTTGAGTAAGGAGGCTTTAACAGATCCTTGGCTTTTTGTTCGTTTCCACCCAGTGAGAAACGTTGACGGTGACTCAATCTGAATAATACTTAACTGTCCTCCTTTCTCTTGTGTGCTCAAGACCGGAAGGGCACATCAAGTAAAGCTGAGTGTGCCCTTTGCAAGTTCACCGTATTCTAGGCAGGTACCCACGTGCAGGGCCAGGGCGATTTCTGCTTGGAACATAGCAGGTCCACGGTGGATATTTACTACTGTACCGATGACGATGGTGAAGCCAAGGCAAAGTCCACAGATGGTAAAAGAATGGTGATCATTCCCTTAAACCTCTTGCCGTAATTCCCTGGGCGGGTGTTTAAGCTGAGGATGGAAGGAGGGGGATGTGGGGGAGGGCAGAGATCACAGCTAGACTGCAGTGCTTAACCGGGACTTGACAGCCAATGGATTCAATATTCCGTTCTCCAGGGTGACTGGGTGTGATTAAAGAAGCCACTGATAAAAATGCAAGGCCCACCCCTCCCTCCTTCCAGAAGTGCAAGCTTTAAACACAGATGCATCAGTGGGCTATTGCTGTTAACAGCAATAATCAAAATGGCATTGCCTCCAAGAGCAAAGTCCTTTTAGAGGGTATGAGGGATCACTCCTTTCTTAGGCGTGGAGATTACCAGTGAGGTAGATAATGAGCTTTGCCCTTACATTTTACAGATTTAAGAATTCAAACCTGCACGAGGCTAGATGCAAAGATCAATGGGGAAGGACCAATGGAACTGGGGATTCTTGACTTGGGCCAGTGGCTCTGCCCCTACTACACTGCCTGTAGCAAACACATTCTTTGTTCTTGTCTGCTGTTCTATGATTCTGTAGTGGGGATGACTACTACTGGAATTCAAAGGATGAAAAAATGCATCAGGTGGCATTGAAACAAGACAAATGGAGAGTGACAAAAATGGTTTTTACTGAGGTGGGGATGAGAGACCAACACATATTTTTAGTTTTAAAAAGTTACATTTTAGATAAACTATATGTTCAAAAGATAACCAAATTTTATGTAAGTGTTATCACAGAAATATCTAGAATAGGCAAATGTATAGAAACCAAAGTTTATTCATGCTCACCGGGGGCTGGAGGGAGGGAGAAGAAAGAGGTCATTGCTTAGGGGACACTGAGCCTCTGTGAAGGGTGATGGAGAAATTTGGAACCTGCTGGTGGGGATGACTACACAACATGATGAAGGGAATTAATGTCCCTGGATTGTACATGTAAGAAGATGGGGAAAGGGCAAAGGTTTGGTTTTATACATACAATTACTACAGTTAAAAAAGTTACAAAATTTAGTATTTGAAGAGTCAAGGAAAAGACTTGTAATTCAGTTTAGTTCACTGGGGCTGTGAGCCTGCCAGGTGCTGTGTTGGGTTCTAGGAATAGCAGCTCATGATGGTAATTAGAAATTAGCTGGAGGTTTTGCACAAGAGCACAGAGAAGACAGGGTGAGAGTCTGGCAAGGCCAATGCCCTAAACATTGTTTGAAATTGCACCACTTCTTAGATATATCAGGATTACATTTTGTTTGTCTATATTTACGATATCTGTATATTTTTCACAATAAGCCTTGTCTTCGTCTCCTAGTGCTGTGGTAACAGAAATACCACAAGTGGGTGGCTTTAAAGAACAGAAATTTATTGCCTCGACGTTCAGAGGCTGGGAGTCTGAATTCGGGGCATGGACCTAGGGAAAGTCCTTTCTTGTCTCTTTCAGCTTCTAGTAACTGCTGGCAATTCTGGGTGTTCCTGGACTTGTGGATGCATCTGCCTCTGTTGCCTTCAGTCATAGATAGCATCTGTCTTGCCCATGTGTCAGCTTACTTCTGTGTCTAATCGGCTCTTCTTATGAGTCAGAAGTGATTAGGTTTAGGATATACCTTACACTGTTATGATCTCATTAATATAACCAAGAAAACCCTGTTCCCAAATGGAATAGGTATAGGGGTTAGGAGTTCAACACATATTTTGGGGGATCACAATTCAATCCATGACAAGCCTTTATTACTTTTTAAAGAGAATATTTTTTATTATAAACTATACAATATATAGTTTGCATCCTTTTCAAAATGTGTGCTACCCATCTGTGTATGATGCTTATTCTTAAGGCGGGAAGCAGTGAAGGGACAGCCCAGATGTCTCATGGTGGAGCCCAAGCTCCAGCCCTAGCCTTTGAGAACACATCAGCCCTCAAGATAACTGAGTGGCTGGAAGATAATTACAGGGGTGTTTATTTACCCTGGGTTTTGAATCAGACAGATTTGGATTCTTGTCCTGTGTCCACCACTCCTTGACTACAAGGCAAGTTATGAGCTCTGAATGAAAATGGAAATGACATCCAGCTCTCAGATTGCCATGGCCCTCGAGGACTATATGCATAACACATAGATCAGTGTCTGTTGCATAGCAAGAGTCAATGAACCAGCACTATTGTCATGAATGTGTTTTATTTGCCTTACTGGTTTGTAAATATTTTGCGTTATATTAGGTTGAACCCAATGAAATTGTCCATATTTGTCCATTTTTTATCTACAAGAATGGCAATTTGATATGATTCAACCTCACAGCAATTTTTATTTATGCTTGCCAGCTCCAAGGAATTGAGGTAGGTGTTGGGAAGATGGCACCTAGAAAGTGTGGAGCTGGGCAGGAGAAGTTGGAATTATTGATGGAGGTGTTTATGGGAGAGAGTTCCAACTCCTCCCTCCCTGTGTGCCCTGAGTGGTATAGAGAGGACTTGAGAACCTCGGGATAAGATGTAAGTACAGGTGGGACATGACCAACTCCACACTCTATGGGGGACAGTGGGCGCTCCAGGACCTGCTGACAAGGTGCCCGAGCTTCTTCTCAAACACTCTGTTGGAGCTGAGACAGGAGAAAACATTTCTCCCAAGGCGGAAGACTACAACCCCACTTTGGGGTAGGGTGGGATGGGGACTTGTCAAGAAGGCTTCCAGCTGATAGAGGGCTGAGCCTCCCTCACTCACTCCAACTCACTATAGAGTTTTAAAGGCCAGTGCTCAATTACCTTCAACAATGTGCTTTACAGAATGTCTTAGGTTGGGTTCTCTAGAGAAGCAAAACCAGTAAAGCATATAAATATATATATAGAGAGATTTATAACAAGGAAACAGCTCACACGACTGTAGAGGCTAGAATACCCCAAGTCCGTGGATCAGGGTAGAGGCCTCTCCCAATTCACGCAGCTGCAGAAGCTGGCGAGCCCAGGATCTACAGGTCAGAGAGCAGGGCTCTCGCTCATAGGCTGTGAAGGTTGATGAATTCCAAGATCGGCAGGCAAGACTGCAAGGTTTCTCCTGATTCATGTAGCTGCAGGGGCTGGCAAACCCAAGATCAGCAGGTCAGAGAGCAGGGCTCCGCTCACAGGCTGTGAAGATTGATGAATCCCAAGTTCAGCAGATAAGCTGACAGCTCAAGTCCCAGTAACTGGAGGAGAGATGACAGGAGGCAGCCGCAGTATCCTGAGTGATCAAAAAGCCAGAACATCTGCTTCTATTCAGATGCAGGCCACACCCCCAAGGAAACTCCCTTTCATCTGATTGGCTACTCACAGCATAATTCAATCATGGAAGTGATCACATATAAACACTGAGAATCATGGCCCAGGCAAGCTGACACACAATCTTAACTATCACACGGGGCATCTTGATTATCTACGTTATCTTCTAAGCCTAACTAAGTGCATCGGGATTGGAGGAAGACTCATTAACGACCTGTGACACGCAGATGACACAACCTTGCTTGTGAAAGTGAAGAGGACTTGAAGCACTTACTGATGAAGATCAAAGACCACAGCCTTCAGTGTGGATTTCACCTTAACATAAAACAAAAATCCTCACAGCTGGACCGTTAAGCAGCATCATGATAAACGGAGAAAAGATTGAAGTTTTCAAGGATTTCATATTATTTGGATCCACAATCAACGCCCATGGAAACAGCAGTCAAGAAATCGAATGACACATGGCATTGGGCAAGTCTGCCGCAAAAGGCCTCTTTAAAATGTTGAAAAGCAAAGATATCACCTTGAAGACTAAGGTGAGCCTGACCCAAG
>NW_004443938.1:7077727-7102748 GCF_000243295.1 Trichechus manatus latirostris | reverse complement strand
AAGACTGAAGAAGAATTGATGCCTTTGAATTCTGGTGTTGGCAAAGAATATTGAATATACCATGGACTGCCAGAAGAACAAACAAATCTGTCTTGGAATAAGGACAGCCAGAATTCTCCTCAGAAGCAAGGATGGTGACATTCCGTTTCACATACTTTGGACATGTTATCAGGAGGGATCATTCACTGGAGAAGGACATCATGCTTGGTAGAGTAGAGAGTCAGCGAAAAACAGGAAGATCCTCAGCAAGATGGAATGACATGGTGGCTGCAACAATGAGCTCAAACATAGCAATGATTGTGAGGATGGCGCAGGACAGGGCAGTGTTTCTTTTTGTTGCACATAGGGTTGCTGTGAGTTGGAACCAACTCAGTGGCACCTAACAACAACAGCAACACTTGCTTGAGGGTGTCTTGGTCAAATGATAACTCTTAAAACAATTCTTTAACCACAATATTCTAAGCCATTGCTGTGGAGTTGATCTGACTCATGGTGACCCTGTGTGTTACAAAGTAGAACTTGACCAAGGCAAAGTCACAGAAGCTTCATAGATACAGCCAAACTCACTGAGGTACTGTATTACTGGGCTGAGGGCTGGGAACCTCAGCTGGCATAACAGTTTTTAAAGAAAATGTTCTACATCTTACTTTGGTGAGTAGCATCTGGGGTCTTAAAAGCTTGTGAGCGGCCATCTGAGATATGTCTACTGGTCCCATGATGTCTGGAGCAAGGAAGAATGAAGAAAACCAAAGACACAAGGGAAAGATTAGTCCAAAGGACTACAACTGGACCACAACTACTACAGCCTCCACCAGACTGAGTCCAGCATGACTAGATGGTGCCTGGCTACCACCACCAACCGCTCTGACAGGGATCACAATAGAGGGTCCCAGACACAGCTGGAGAAAAATGTAGAACAACATTCAAACTCACAAAAGAGCAGACTTACTGGTCTGACAGAGACTGGAGAAACCCCGAGAGTATGGCTCCCAGACACCCTTTTAACTCACTACTGAAGTCACTCCTGAGGTTCATCCTTCAGCAAAAGATTAGAGGGCCTATAAAGCAATCACTAACACATGTAGTTCAACCATGTATACAAACTAAATGGGCACACCAGCCTAGGGGCAAGAATGAGAAGGCAGGAGCGGACAGGAAAGCTGGATGAGTGGAAATCGGGTACCCAAAGTTGAGAAACGGAAAGTGTTGACATGTGGTGGGGTTGGCAACCAATGTCACAAAACAATATGTATATTAATTGTTCAAAGAGAAACTAATTTGCTTTGTAAACTTTCACCTAAAACACAATTAAAAAAAGAAAGAGAAGAAAAGTAGAACTGAGCTGTATAGGGTTTTCTTGGCTGTAATCTTTATGCAAGCACATCACCAGGCCTTTCTTCCATGGTGTGGCTACATGAGTTCGAACTACCAATCTTTCGGTTAGTAGTTGAGTGCAAACTGTTTGTGGTTTGTGCCACAATATCCTAAAGCTCAGCTAATGTATATGAAGATCCATAGAAGAATGATTATTTTCCCCCAGTTTATATGTTGCAAATACTATATGCAAAACTGTGGGGTTTTGTGTGCGTGTGTGTGTGGGGGTGGGGTGGGGGCGTATTTCTGAGTTGGAATCAGGAGCACTTTAAGCCATTTTTGGAAGGTATCTTCTACAAGCAAGATGTTCTTCCCTGAAAAGGCCCTGCAAAATCAATATTGATTCTTAGGATGAGGCAGATGAGATGCACCTTCACAGTGTTTTCTGTATCAAAATCAATTCCAGGCCAACAGACACCACTTTGAGCTTTAAAGATTGGTGACCTTTATAACTTTGGTAAAAGGCCTTGTTAGAAACCATTGTGAAGGCTTCTTTATTGCTACATACCACATGGAAGTGATTTCCTCTTTTCACTCCCATGCACTTATGAGTATTCCTGCCAAAGTGTAATGTGCTGTGATGCTAACTGAAAGATTGGAAGTTCTTCCAAGGTGCCTCGGAAGAAAGGCCTAGTGATCTACTTCTGAAAAATCAGCCATTGAAAACCCTGTGGAGCACAGTTCTACTCTGACACACATGGGGTCACCATGAGTTGGAGTCTACTTGATGGCAACTGGCTTGGAGCTTTTATATGTGGCTTCCATGTTTACATGAAAAGGGAAGGAAGGGCAACGAAGACACATTAGCCTATCAGTTCAGCCCAGAAAAGACACACATTTCTTCTGCTTATGATTTGTCAGTATTGTGGCGCCGTCTAAATGCCAGAGGAACTAGAAAACGTGGTCTTCATCTGGGAATTCTCTGCCACAGCCGATTGTCACTGCCACAGTAGAATATAAATCTTACGCTTCATTACCACTGAAGAATCAAGATAGCTGAATGGCATAGGCTATCCTGAAATACAACACTGTCAGTGATAGGATAATATTCCTACACCTACATGGACAGCTAGTTAATATGACTATTATTAAAATTTACACACCAACCAGTAAGGCCAAAGATGAAGAAATTGAAGATTTTTGACCCAATTATGCGGTCTGAAATTGATCCAACATGCAGTCAGGATGCATTGATAATTACTGGTGATTGGAATTCAAAACTTGGAAACAAGAAGGACCGGTAGTTGGAAAATATGGCCTGCGTGATAAAAATGATGCTGGAGATCACATGATAGAATTGTGTAAGACCAACTACTTCTTCACTGCAAATAGTTTTTTTCAATAACATAAACGGTGACTATACATATGGACCTCACTGGGTGGAATACACAGGAATTAAGTCGACTACATCTGTGGAAAGAGACGATGGAGAAGCTCAATATCATTAGTCAGAACAAGGCCAGGGGCCAACTGTGGAACAGACCATCAATTGCTCATATGCAAGTTCAAGTTGAAGCTGAAGGAAATTAGAACAAGTCCACGAGAGCCAAAGTATGAACTTGAGTATGCTGTTGTTGTTAGGTGTCATTGATTCAGTTCAAACCTGAGTATATCCCACCTGAATTTAGAAACCATCTGAAGAACAGATTTGATGCCTTGAACACTAATGACCAAAGACCAGACAAGTTGTGGAATGATGTCAAAGACATCATACCTGAAGAAAGCAAGAGGTCATTAAAAAGACAGGAAGGAAAGAAAAGACCAAAATGGATGTCGGAAGAGACTCTGAAACTTGCTCTTGAATGTCGAATATCTAAAGCAAATGGAAGACATGATGAAGTCAAAGAGCTGAACAGAAAAGTTCAAAGAGTGGCTCGAGAAGACAAAGTAAAATATTACAATGACATATGCAAAGACCTGGAGTTAGAAAATCAAAAGGTAAGAACACGCTTGGAATTTCTCAAGCTGAAAGAACTGAAGAAAGAATTCAAGCCTCAAGTTGCAATTATTTAGGGATTCTATGGGGAAAATATTAAATGATGCAGGAAGCATCAAAAGAAGATGGAAGGAATACACAGATTCACTATACCAAAAAGAATTGGTCGGTGTTCAACCATTTCAGGAGGTAGCATATGATCATGAGCCTATGGTACTGAAGGAAGAAGTCCAAGCTGCTCTGAAGGCATTGACGAAAAACAAGGCTCCAGGAATTGACTGAATACCAACTGAGATGTTTCAACAAATGGATGCAGCGCTGGAAGTGCTCACTCGTCTATGCCAAGAAATTTGGAGGACAGTTACCTGTCAAACGACTGGAAGAGATCCATATTTATGCCTATTCCCAAGAAAGGTGATCCAACTGAATGCAGAAATTATAGAACAATATCATTAAATAACACACAAGTAAAATTTTGATGAAGATCATTCAAAAGTGGTTGCAGCAATACATTGACAGGGAACTACCAGAAATTCAAGCTGGATTCAGAAAAGGACAGGGAACCAAGGATATTATTGCTGATGTCAGATGGATCCTGGCTGAAAGCAGAGAATACCAGAAAGATGTTTACCTATGTTCTATTGACTATGCAAAGGCATTCGACTGTGTGGATCATAACAAATTATCGATAACAATGCAAAGAATGGGAATTCCAGAACACTTAATTGTGCTTATCAGGAACCTGTAGATTAAGAGGTAGTTGTTCAAACAGAACAAGGGGATACTGTGGGGTTTAAAGTTAGGAAAGGTGTGTGTCAGGGTTGTATCCTTTCACCATACCTATTCAATCTGTGTGCTGAGCAAATAATCCAAGAAGCTGGACTATATGAAGAAGACTGCAGCATCAGGATTGGACGAAGATTCATTAGGCAACCTGCGACATGCAGATGACACAACCTGGCTTTCTGGAAGTTGAAAGGACTTGAAGCACCCACTAATGAAGATCAAAGACCACAGCCTTCAGTACAGATTACACCTCAACATAAAGAAAACAAAAATCCTCACAACTGGGCCAATAAGCAACGTCATGATACATGGAGAAAAGATTGAAGTTGTCAAAGATTTCATTTTACTTGGATCCATAATCAACACCCATGGAAGCAGCAGTCAAGAAATCAAAAGACGCATTGCACTGGGCAAATCTGCCGGAAAAGAGTTCTTTAAAGTGTTACAAAGAGCAGGTGTCACTTTACGGACTAAGATGCACCTGACCCAAGCCATGGTGTTTTCAATCGCCTCATATGCAAGTGAAAGCTGGACAATAAATAAGGAAGATAAAAGAATAATTGATGCCTTTGAATTGTGGTGTTGGCAAAGAATATTGAATATACCACGGGCTGCCAAAAGAATAAACAAATCTGTCTTGGAAGAAGTGCAGCCAGAATACTCCTTAGAAGCAAGGATGGTGAGACCTTGTCTCACATACTTTGGATGTGTTATCACAAGGGATCAGTCCCTGGAGAAAGACATCATGCTTGGTAAAGTAGAGGGTCAGCGAAAAAGAGGAAGACCCTCAATGAGATGGACTGACACAGTGGCTGCAACAATGGGCTCAAGTATAACAACGATTGTAAGGATGACGCAGGACGGGGCAATGCTTCCTTCTGTTGTATGTAGGGTCGCTATGAGTCGAAACCGACTTGAGGGCACCTAACAACAACAACAGTGATAAAGCCTTGGGATTTTTTTCTGAGGGATTCTGAAGAGCGTACATTCTTAAAAAGATGCTGCTTCTTGCCGAATCAGCCTTCAAGTCCTTGAACTGGCAATCTGCATGGACATGACCCTTCCTGGCCTCTAGGGCTTTCCTCCTGGACTCCTGTGTTCCAGGGACTGTGTGGGAAGGAGTCATCTGCCTCAGGGCACGGACAGCATTTCTATTACAAAAGTCGCCTGTCGTTTCTGTGACCCGTGCTGTGTGGTGTCATTAGGGAGAGGCCTTTCTGGGGCTATGATAAATGTCAAATTTGATTCTACCAGGGCTAGTGTTGAAGGAACTCATGGCAGCACAGCATGTAGGGCCATTCCACAGGCTCATCCAGGGACTCCCAATACCACACAGTTGAGACCGTTGACAGGGCTTTTCAAAAAAGACCAGAGAGGTGCTCACCAGGCTATTGACTTCCTGTGTAAAATTCAAACCTGTGAGCAGGGATTGAGAGCTTGGGTGAAATGGTTGCCCTAACTCAGCAACTGCCTGGAAGTTTTGATTCTTCAGTGTACGAGGCACGTGGTGGGATCTTCAGGAGGAAGTGAGCAGAGCAGGAGCTTTGAAACCGGACCTCTTTGACTTGCCAGGCCTCAGTTTCCTCATGCAGGGCGAATAATAATGTTGCTGTTGTCCTTACTACCATTGCGATCAAGTCAATTCCAACTCATAGCGACCCTAGAGGACAGAGTAACTGCCCCATAGTGTTTCCAAGGAGTGACTGGTGGATTCGAACTGCTGACCTTTCGGTTAGTAGCCGAGCTCTTAACGACTGCGCCGTCAGGGCTTCTTGCCATTGTAAGCTGTCATCAAGTTGGCCCCCAACTCATGACAACCTCATGCACAGCAGAACGAAATGCTGCCTTGTCTTGCACCATCCCCATGATTGCTTGCAGATTCTTATGCACAGGGTTTTCACTAGCTGATTTTTGGAAATAGATTGCCAGGCCTTTCTTCCTAGTCCATGTTAGTCTGGAAGCTCCACGGAAACCTGTCCAGCACCCTAGCAACACATAAGCCTACACTGATAGACAGGTGGTAGCTGCTCATGAGGTACCTTGGCTGGGAATCAAACCCAGGTCCCTTGCACAGAAGGCGAGATTGCTGCTGAACCACCACGGCCCTCAGGAATAGCACGAGCCGTGCCCGTCTGTAGGGGTCTGTGAGGACTGAGCAGGTGGGCAAGCACAGGTTCAGCCCAGTGTTTGGCACATCGTAAGTGAAGAACACACGGCAGCCCTCCACATACTCCTCCTTTCCCCAACTGGTTCCCTATTGCTGCTGTGACAAATTACCACAGAAGTCATTGTGTAAAACATCACAAATTTATTACCTTAAAGTCCTGGAGGTCAGAAGTCCAACATGGGCCCCAGCGGGCTAAGATCAAGGCCGAGCCATCTTCCTTCCAGAGGCTCTAGGGGAGAACCCGTTTCTCTGCCTTTTCCAGCTTCTCCAGGCTGTCTGCATTCCTTGGCTAGTGGCCCCTTCATCTGTCTTCATCACCAGCAGCAGTAGATTGAGTCCTTTTCATACCACATTGTGTTACTCTGACTTTGGTCTTTCTTTTTGAAGGACGCTTGTGATAGCATTGGGTCCACCTGGATCATCCAAGTTGATCTATTTTAACTTCAGCTGATTAGCAACCTTAATTTCACTGTAAATGCAATTCCTCTTTGTTATGTAAAGTAATATATTCGCAGGTTCCAGGGATCCGGACATGGTCGTCTTTGGGGGACCATTACTCTGCCCACCACACCTTCTTCTCTTATTGTGAGTTGTTATGAAAAAGTTTAAGTCTTTGTATTCTGAGTCACTTGGTGCCCTGCTTTGCTTGAGTCTTCTGTCTTTTTGGTTTTAGGGTGAGCAGTCCTGGTGGAGCAGTGGTTAAGCGCTATGGTTGCTAACCAAGTGATTGGCAGTTCAGATCCATCAGTTGCTCCTTGGAAATGCTTCGAAACGCTACTCTGTCCTATAATCCACTCAATGGCAATGGATGGTTTTCTCTTAATATAGAAGTCTTCTGAAATAGTTTTTTCTGATGTCTAACTCCTGTTTTTGCTTCACAGAACTGTTTTACGTCCACTGGGCCAGGATGGAGATAGTATTCTACTATTTGCCTATAGCTCTCCCGAGCAAAATGATAATGTGTATTATCTTTATTTCTTCCCTCAGAGGCCCTTCTAGAAGTGATGTTATATCTGGTGTCCTGTACAAGCCAGGAATCAGCGAGCAAACATTCAGCATGGCGGGGAGCCTTTCAGTTCAGCAAAACCGTTCTGGAGTAACTCCACCTTAACTCTGCCACATGCAGAAGGACAAAACCGACAATTAAACAACAGCACTGTCGGGGAACTCGTTACCCTCTGAGACATCTCCCTCTCTTGGCACATTTTCTCTTGCATATTTGTCGTCATCTTTGGCCAATTACAGCGACGACTCTGTGCCGGAGGACTCCAGGCCAACAAGTGGAGGAGGACTGGGGTGAACTGGTCCTGGTCTGTTCCTCCCACTCTCGGCCCTCTCTGTCTCCTCTCTCATCTCTTCACGGGGACTTGAAAGGCACTTCCTTGCACAGAAAGGACATTTTGCTCAGTGGGACGGGAGGCCCAGTTTATTAGCTCTGAGCATTTTTCTGGCCCTTGCTATTTGCAGTTCTCTTCTGGTTTTGCCCTGTGCCCTTACGCTGGGCTCCTGGAATCCCGCATCTTCTTTCTCCAAAGATCCCTCCCCTCTCTGTCCAGCAAGGAGGCAGGTGTGGGTGTCCACAGCTCTGTGTTTGGGAATGTGGCTGGCGGGGCCTTGGAGACACCAGACCCGGATGGTGCAGAGGAAGGAGAGGGGATGGAGAACTGTTGATAAATTCCATTTAGCAAATAAGGCAATGCGTGTAGGGGCACAAAGGCCTTTTCTACAGGCAGGTTATCACAGCCAGAGGCTTTGCTCTATTAAAAAGCAGAGGGGAGAAAAGTGGAGAGCTGAAGAAAGGGGAGGCGGGCTGGGCGGCAGCAATCAATGCGTCCTTTGTGCTTCCTGACATTTGAGGGGCTTGTTATCGGTGACTGCTGGCGGCTTTATCTAAATGTATCTCCCCAGCTGCCAGCCGCTGCTGAGAGGCGCAGCGCTGATGGCCCTGGGAGATAGGGCCCGCCCTGTGCACGGCCACCGCTGTCACTCCACAGCAGTGGCCCCTCCTCGCTCGCCCTCGCATGCGGAGGGAGGCTGGGGAGGCCCACGCAGCCTTCTCCCAGGGTCTGACGTGCTTTGTATTCCTTCTGCTGGCTGGAAAAACAACAACACAAAGACCCAACCCCAACAACCCGCTCACTCTGAAAAGATATGCCAGAGCAGCCAGGACCCACGGAGGGACAGACCCAGCAGGGGTCTTTCTACACTTAAATGACACACGGTTCCCCAGCCTGCGTCCTCAGGTCCCAGCCCTGGCAGGGATGGTCTTGGTGCACGGGGCTCTCCTCGCCCCTGTCAGACCCCGATGTACTCAGGGGAGGGAGGAAGCTGATGGGCTTGGTTGGCTCCTGGTTCGTAGACTTTTCCTTCACGAAGTCTAACCTTTGTCCAGGTGTACACCTGCAGCGAATCTCGCTAACCCAGACACACAACCAAGGCACAACACAGATGCTCAGCACATCATCCTTGATGAAGTACACCTCTCTGGTTTTTACGGTAACCTCACGGCGCTGGACCAGCTCCCAGTGACCATCTGATCTGATGGGCACGACGTAAAAACCCACCATTGTTTTTTACAGATTCTGGCCCATGCTGACCCCATGTGCATTGGGTGGAATTTGCTCCATAGGGTTTTCAATGGCTGATTTTTCAGAAGTAGATAACCAGGCATTTCTTCTGAGGCACCTGTGGGTGGACTTGAACCTTCAACCTTTTGGTAGCCGTGTGTGTTAACTGTGTGTACCGTCAGGGACCCCTGAGGCAGTGCAGCTCCATGTTAACAGTGAGGGACTCAGTGCCCGGTGGCCCTTGTTTAAACTTCCCTCTTCACATTGTGACTTCAGACAGTGACTTAACCTTCCCAGGCCTCAGTTGACCCCATCTGTGAAGTGGGAAGGATGCCCACATCACTAGACTGCTGTACGAATTAAATGAACATTCACACAGTAGGTGCTCAGCAAGTTTAAGATATTGTTCTTGAGTTCATTTTCCGAGGAAGGACAATACGAAAACAATCTTAAGCATGTGGTTGGATGTTTGCTTATGTTTTGAATATTTCTAGGAAAAGAAGTTCTTCCAACACCATACAGATGAATTAATGTATGGATAGAGTAATGGGTTTGCACACTGCTGTTCTGTTTTCACATTCCACGGTCTCTCTGGACCCAGCATTTTGAGACTTCCCTCCCAACATTTGAAGTGTGTTCCCTTTGTGATCAGTCTGTCACTGCTTGCATCACATAGGCTGTTAGTAAAGAAATACACACGGACGGAACGAAGAATGAAGAACATCTCTGCACTGCGTGGGTGAGGTGAATCAAGAAAGCTGGGTGTTTTCCAGTGAAATGGCTTGTTGTTGCTCTTCATCTGCAAAGGTGCTCCCAAGTTGTCCTCAGCTTCCTTTTAGAGACACGATTCGAATTACCTATGCTGCTTCAAAGGCTTTGGGATTTGCCTGGAAATGTCACCTCAGAGCTCTGCATAGATTTACACTCACTTAGAGATAATTATACATATTACCCATAGTCCCTGGGTGATGCAAATGGTTAACAAGCTCAGCTACTAACCGAATGATTGATGGTTCCAGTCCACCCAGAGGCACCTAGGAAGAAAGACCTGGCAATCTACTTCCAAAAAATTAGCATTGAAACCTCTATGGAGCACAGGTCTACTCAGACACACATGAGGTCACCGTGCGTCTGAATCTACCCGACGGCAACTGTTTTGGGTTTTGTTGTTGTTTTTCGAAAGAGGTAATGAATCCATTAAAATGGGCCTTACTGGTGAAATTAACCGATTTTCACCTAATGTGAATTTTTGCTATTGTATTGTTTATGAAAAGCATCATTTAACAATTAAAAAAAAGTTGTAAAAGTCCAGAGAGACAGTGATATTCATCATCTCTATTGTCTGTTTAGCTATAAAGGATTCTTTGCCAGATATAATTAATTAGCTCTGCACACCCAGTCCCGAGATGCGCGCCTGTCATTAGAGGCTGGCGCGACCCCTGTGTGTGGTGGCTCGGTTGTCGCAGTTTTTCGGAGCTTTAGGAGGCTATATAAAGGCCAACAGCATCAGTATAATTATCAGCAAAACAAAACAAAAAAAAAGGCCAGATGCTTGTCATGTGGTTTTATAAGCTTGGTGTTTCTTTCTGTTTGAGAAACTTAGTAAACAGAAGGTTTAGGATGTGGGCTATTATTAAAATAAGAAAATAATACCCTTAGGATTGATACTACTGACACACAATTCGGAGTGCAGTGGAGAAAAGACAAAAAGCCCACCAAGCCCTTTAAAATACATTTGGCATTTTAAAATGTATCGCTGCGCGCTGCTCCCCGGCAGTGGGGTAATTCGGCTTGGTTGTAGGATCTGATTTAGTGTGGAGCTGCCGTTTGTATCATTTTGTGATTGTTAATGTTATGCTTGGGACAAGCGAAGCGTGAAAGGCCAGCTTTGTTCTCGGGGGCAGCAGTGATTTCTGTGTCCTTAAGGTTGAAGGCAAACAGGGGTATTCGTATCCTGTTTTCTGGAACCACTGAGAGAATACAGTCAGCAACACGTGAAAGCATATTTGCGTGTGTGTGTTTTTTAAAGAGGGAGACAGATCACACCTTTTTCTCTCCCATGTCCGTTCATGTTGGGTCACCTCAGCAGAAAACCCATGTCCTCCATGCTCCGGCTGGCCCGCGTCCCCACAGAATGGCCTACACATCCCCTCTCCCCCGCGTCCAGACCACACTGGCCACCCAATCAGACACGCATTTGTAAGGCATGACCTTCGGGAGGATTTCTGCGCCTTTGAAGCCAAAGAACAGGACGAAGCCAGCTCCTCCCAAGAGCGTGTTGATAGCAATCCGAAATTCATTGCGGGTGAAATATTTATGATTCCGTTTGTATGTGAGTTGAGCCCGGTCAGGTCACAGGAGCTTCGGCGGCCCTGTGGACAGCTTATGATCTCCTGTCCCCCCCTCTCACCCTCCCCCCTTCACTCACGAAGGCATTTGTCCCAAGCCCTTTCTTGATGCTGAGACATAATTCATTAGGACAGCCTTAATGAGCTGATAATTAGTGGGGTGGGAGGAGGTGAAGAGGGGCGGGGCAGAAATGCCAGGCTGGAGATCCTGGAGCAGGCTGGGGCATCTTAAAGGGCCCTGGGAGAGCTTTTTGTCAACAAAATGGATCATGCGTGCAGGCAGTAAAACTTTCAAATGACCTTCATGTCAAAATATTAGGCTGCCATTTTTCGCTGGATGGTGGTTTCATAGACTTAAAAAGCACACGTATCATTCAGAGTGCAGCGAAATTTGTCTCAAATTTTAGAAAGACTGATGTAGCCTCCACAGACGGGAGAAAATGACCGAATGTCCCAGCCTCTCCCTTCAGCTGAAATAGATATTGACGGCAATCTCCTTTTTTTGCTCCTCAGCCCCTTCCCTCCCTTTTTAAAGGAATACACTAAACTGTATGTATAGATATAATAAGAGAGAAAAATATAAATCCCAGAAAAATTTAGCTTATTCTTGTTCAGGAAAATTGCCCACCAAGTTTTACATTTACAGAAGGCAAGGACAGTAATAGAAGACTAAGAAGAGTCCAAAGATACGGTTCTGATAAACCGCTAAAAGCAACTCTTCTTTTACTAATGAGAAAAAAATCGTCAGAACCCACGAACAATAGTTTTTCGTCGCTGAAATAATTTTGTCCCAAGGTTAAACTGTAAGTGCGTCCCAAAGAATGGGCAGCGTCTCTTCTCCTTGATTTCTACTGCACTGCCTTATCTAAAGAGTGTTAGAGATGTGGGAGTCCAGTTAGCTGAATGAATCACAGAGGCCTGATAAGCCATTCTGATGCCAACTGTCAAATCAGGTCTCAGCAGCAGATCCGCCAATAAGTCACCGGTGTGGGGAAATGAGAACCAACCGTGATTGGAAGGCGACAGAAAATCCAGTTACTGAGAAAGATGAAAATCGTCATCGTGCTTCCTTTCCTAGTAGTGCTGCGGTCACCAGTCAATAAAGATAATGCACATTAAAAGTGCTTTGCCAAGAAAAAAGCATTATACAAATGTTGTGTTTTATTGGTGCTCTTAGAATTAAGAGGCAATTACTTATCCTGAGTTCCAGCGGCATAAATAAGATTTGGCCCTGCCTCTTTCTGTCACCTTTGACATCTCTGGCTTGGATAAAATTTCTTCCTGCCAGTAAATCACAACCCAAAGTCTTTGCAACCAAGGGCTTGTGGAGAGTTTGAGGAAGCAAGCCTTCCTAGTCTGTAAGTCCTGGCAAATTGCTTATTGCTGGAGCTCTCGTGGGCTGCCATCACCTGTCTGTCATTTTGTTGTACTGTGGTGGCTTGCATGTTGCTATGATGCTGGAAACTAAGCCACTGATACCAGCAGGGTCACCCATGGTGGAATGATTTCAGTGGAACTTCCAGACTAAGACAGACTAGGAAGAAAGGCCTGGTGATCTACTTCTGAAAATTAGCCAATGAAAACCTTACGGATTACAACAGAATATTGTTTGATATAGTGCTAGAAGATGAGCCCTCTAGGTTGGAAAAACCCATTGCCAAGTCCAGTCGATTCCGACTCATAGCAGCCTTAGGTTGGAAGGCACTCAAAATACTCAGTGGCCACAGCAATGGACTCAAGCATACCAACAATCATGAAGATAGCGTAGGACCGGGCAATGTTTCGTTCTGTTGCATGTGGGGTCGCCATGAGGCGGAGCCTACACCATGGGGGCTGACCACATTAACATCAGTGGCTGAGCCAGTGATATGGCCTGACAGCTCGGCGACGTTCACAGTAGCGGATTTGGACGTAAGACGATCGCTCTGCTTTCTGTCCAGTGCTTCTCAAACTTTGATGTGCATATGAACCACCACCAGACACAATCTGTCAGGTTCGGTAAGTTCAGGGTGGGCCCAAAAGTCTGCATTTTAATCCGGTCTCAGCTGATGCTGCTGGTCCAAGGACCACACTCTGGGAAGCAAGACTTGAGTCAACAATGGCATTTTTAGTCACTTTATTGGTTTCATTTCTCAAGACCAGTTTCCCAGAGTGTTTTCTCTCTGGCTCCACCTACAGTCTGAACTCTGACCAGCAGGCAGTGAGGGGTGTCTGGCAAGAGGGTTACACTACCTAGGTATAAATCAGCTGGTTGGCGACTCTGTGTCTTGGTCATCTAGAGCTGCTCTAACAGAAATACCACGAGTGGATGGCTTTAACAAAGAGAAGTTGATTCTCTCACAGTCCAGTAGGCTACAAGTCCTAATTCAGGGCATCAGCTCCAGGAGAAGGCTTCTCTCTCTGTCAGCTCTGGAGGAAGGTCCTTGTGATGCATCCGTCTTCCTTTGGTCTGGCAGCTTCTCAGCGCAGGAACCTCAGGTCCAAAGGATGTGCTCTGCTCCCGGCACTGCTTTCTTGGTGGTGTGAGGTTCCCATGTGTCTCTGCTCGCTTCTCTCTTTCATATCTCAAAAGAGATTGGATGAAGACACTATCTAATCTTGTCAACCTCATCTGTATAATCTCATCATAGTTATAGAGTTTACAACACATAAGGAAATCACACCAGATTACACAATCCTACAACACTGGGAATCATGATCCAGCCAAGCCAAGTTGCTACACACATTTTTTGGGGGACACCATTCAATCCATGACACTTTGCCGATTTTGCAGAGTAACAGTATCTTATTTGTTCTTCCAATCTACTTTCAGGTTTTAAACTGAGAAGGTTCTTTTCTTTTATGAACTTGATGCTGTTGTTCTCAGTTGCCATCAGGTTGCTTCCTTCTCATGACTTCGCCAAGTACCCCAGGACGAACGTTGCCCGGTCCCACACCATCTTCATGACTGTTGGTGTGCTTGAGTCAATGTTGCACCCACTGTGTATTCTGAGTGCCTTCCAAGCTAGAGGGCTCATCTTCTAGCACTATATTGGACAGTATTCCGTTGTAATCCATAAGGTTTTCATTGGCAACTTTTCAGAAGTAGATCACCAGGCCTTTCTTCCTAGTCTGTCTTAGCCTGGAAGCACTGCTGAAACCTGTCCACCATGGGTGACCCTGCCGGTATTTGAAATACCAGTGGCATAGCTTCCAGGGTCACAGCAACATGTAAGCCGCCACAGTATGACAAACTGACAGCCAAGTGTTGGATGAACATGATAAAACCCTTTAAAATAGAACATAACTCAGTTCCTAATATTAGAAGTAAGTACCCAGTGGCGCCTCTGTGCAGCCTGAGCAAATGGCTAAGTGATGAGTAGGGCTGAAGGTTGGCAAGGTTGGGATGCCTTTCCTGATGCATAAGAGGGGCTTGATCTAAAACTGGGGCTTCTCTTCACAAGATTTGACCCTCCAAAGGGGCTACTCAGATAGATTACTTTGATGGGATTCTAACCATGTGGGAGATAGTCCAGACTTGTACATTGTTCATTGGTTAATTTTTCTTATTAAAAAATGTGTACACCATCTGAACAGTATCATATTCTACTCCAAGTCTTCAACATGCCACACATCTTTGGGGTTTTTGCTATTGTGTGTCTCCAGCATCCACTGTAATCCGTTTTTAGGACTCAGGCAAGTCTTGGCAACTACAGACACTTAGGAGCTACTTTCTGACTGGCTCAAGGGAAAAAGCTCAAGGACACCAGACGCCTAAGTGTAATAGATTCCTTCCCTGGGCAAGGCCTTGACATTAATCATGGTTGATCGTACAGGCTACAGCCCTGTATTCATGACTTACCTCCTCTGCTGATGAACAGAACCACTTTATAAAGGGAAGTTATCATCTATGACTAAATAGTCAGCCAAACTGCTTTCAAGCTTCTCCATGTGTTTTAGAAGGACTCATCATTTACCTTAAAACAACTGAATTGTCAGTAACATGCCATTTTAATCTATTCATTGAAGCATTTCACTCAAAATTGCTGAGCAGACAACACCCATGTTGTTGTTAAGTACCGTCGAGTCGGTTCCAACTCATAGTGACCCAATGTACAACGGAACGAAGCATTGCCCCATCCTGCGCCATCCTCACAATTGTTGCTATGTTTGAACTCATTGTTGCAGCTACTGTGTCAATCTGTCTTGTTGAGAGTCTTCTCTTTCCCTGGTCCTCTATTTTACCAAGCATGATGTCCTTTTCCAGGGACTGGTCCCTCCTGATAATATGTCCAGAGTATGTGAGACATAGTCTTGTCATCCTTGCTTCTAAGGAGCATTCTGGTTGTACTTCTTCCGAGACAGATTTGTTCGTTCTTTTGGCAGTCCACGGTATATTCAATATTCTTCACCAACACGACAATTCAAAGGCCTAAATTCTTCGATCTTCCTTATTCATTGTCCAGCTTTTGCAAGCATATGATGCAATTGAAAATACCATGGCTTGGGTCAGGCACACCTTAGTCTTCAAGGTGACATCTTTGCTTTTCAACACTTTAAAGAGGTCTTTTGCAGCAGATTTGCCCCATCAATGCATCTTTTGATTTCTTGACTGCTGCTTCCATGGGTGTTGATTGTGGATCCAAGGAAAATGAAATCCTTGACAACTTCAGTCTTTTCTTTGTTTATCATGATGTTGCTTATGGTCTAGTTGTGAGGATTTTTGTTTTCTTATGCTGAGGTGTAATCCATACTGAAGCTGTGGGCTTTGATCTTCATCAGTAAGTCCTTCAAGTCCTCTTCACTTTCAGCAAGCAAGGTTGTGTCATCTGCATAACGCAGGTTGTTTATGTATCTTCCTCCAATCTTGTTGCCCTGTTCTTCTTCATATGGTCCAGCTTCTCTGATTATTTTCTCAGCATACAGATAAATCAACGTTAACAAGCTTGAGCTGTATATATCTGAAAATGATACGTTTGCATGTATCAGAAACGTAAAGCGTGATTGTTTTTCCTGACTCATAGCAGCTCTCTTCTTTACTTGGTCTGCGCTTAGCTCGGTTTTCTTCAGTGTTGGTGACTTCGTATTCAGCGCTGAGAACTATCCATGCGTTCTGCCATGTAGGCGGCCCTTGTGCAAACGAGCCACCAGTTGTCAGGAGAATTAAGTCTACACCTTAGAGACTCCAGGAGGATGGAAAAGGTTAATGTTTAAGTTTTACCAAACTCAAGAGAAAATTGAAAATCTTAACAGTACTTTTTTTTTGTTTTTTCCCTAACTTTTCTGTTTAATACCCAGGGTTCCCAGTTGTAACACTAAAATCTCTATGTCCAGGAATGTTGGTCACCCTAAAATGTGTGTTCATTGATTCTGGAGAGCCCAGTTTACCAGAGGAAAGGGGGTGCTCACAAACATCCCAACTGGGCACAGGGTTGGGGAAGAGTGCACTGACTTGGGAGGACTGTCCTAAACACCAACCCACATGCTGTCTTTGACTAGTATACCGGACCACCAATCTATGACCTGGACCTGTCGGTACTCACGGGCTCGGTTGTAGTCTGATAATTTCTGTGTTTTCAGTTTGTTTACATCTACAGAACTTTCCTTGTCCAGGAGTCAGGTTGAGTGAGAAACACTCTAAAACTATGAGCAGATATGACCAGGAACATCTCTCCCTGTTGCCTGAGTAGAGTGGTCTAAACTTTTCTTTGTGTGGCCAAGTATTGGTTCCAAGAAAATCCCTCTCTGCAAGTCTCACTGTAGAAAAACTTTTTTCCCAGCAGAGAAAATCAAACAACAAGGAAAACAACAATCAGGTAGCACGATCTCACATTTCTTCCTGTATAATCATGCGTCTGCTCCTTCTTTGTCCACTTAGTTAAACTCCAGTTGTTGTTCGTGTGGACAACTCCGGGCATCATCAAAATGGATGTCTAGCATCTAGGACCTCTCACTCCCAGCATGACTTCTTTTAAGTTTATCCTCTATAGTCTTTCCATCTTTAGCTTCTTAGATGATCACTTGGTAGTATTCTACCTCTGATCAAAAATGAACTCTGTTCCTTCCTGTGATGGTTAGAAGATTGTATGTCAACTTGGCTGGGCCACGATTCTCAAGTGATTTGGTGGTTATGTAATGATGTAGTTTGGCAGTTATGTGATGAAGTTGTTTGGCAGTTATGTAATGATGTAGTTATCCTTCATGATGTGATCTGATGTGATCAGCCAATCAGTTGCAAGGGGAGTTTCCTCTGGGGTGTGGCCTGCATCCAATGTATATATAGACATTCTGGCAAAGCTTGCTTGCTTGCTCTGGATCCTGCATCCAGCTTGTCATCATCTGACCTCTGATTCTTGGGACTTGAGCCAGTAGCCTGTTGTATTGCCTGCTAATCTTGTGATTCATGGGCCTCCACAGCATGTGAGTCAGCAACCTGCTGTCTTACCTGAAGCTACATGAGTCAGGAGAAGCCTCCAGCCTGACACCTGACCCATAAACTTCGGATTTGCCAGCCTCTGCAATCGTGAGTGGTAGAAGAAGGTAATTCTAAATTACAGTTATGACCACATGACCAGTTGCAGAAATGAGGACTGTAATTGTTATGAGTATTTCTCTCTTGTATGTGTGCATCAAATATTCTTGTTTTCTTCACTTATAAAACATAAGATGTAAACAGGACCAGTGCATTTTTGGTTGTTGTACACATGTTAGTTGTATCATGTGAGACTCAAGCATGACTTCGTAATTGTCTTTATTTAGAGACTGTATTTTTTAAGGAGATGTGTACAGGTTCCAAGTTGACAAGGAGTGGACTGTGATGGTTAAAGTTGTGCATCACTTGGTCAGGCCATGATTCTCAGCGGTTTGGCAGTTATATGATGATGTAATTTGGCAGTTATGTAATAATGTAGTCATCCACCTTGATCTGGAGGATGTGATCTGCCAATCAGTTGTAAGAGGAGTTTCTTTGAGGGTGTGGCCTGCATCCAATTTGTTTTTGGACGTTCTGGCAAAGCTTGCTTGCTCTGGATCTTGCATCCAGCTTGTCATCATCTGACCTACAGTTCTTGGAACTTGAGCCAGTGGCCTGCTGTATTGCCTGCCGATCTTAGGAATCATCAGGCTCTGCAGCCTGTGAGCCAGCGACTGCCATCTGACCTGCCAGTCTTGGGTTCATTACCTCCCACAGCTATGTGAATCAGGAGAAGCCTACAGTGTCAGGCCCTCTGGGTTCAGCCCTCGGCTTGCTCGGCCTGGCTCTCATGGCTTCATTTTGTAAAGAAGCTCCTCATGATGGCCCAGAGGCACATCCTCTAAGTTTTGCAAGCTCCACGGAAAGAGGCAATTTGAATCAGTATTGACTCGATGGCAATGAGTTTGGTTCTTTTGGTCTGGTATTCACATATGGAGCCCAGGGAGAACCTGGCCGTACTGGGCTGTGTCCCCACCTCTGGACTAATCCCCATTGCTGGGCAGTGGGACAGAGAAGCAGCACTGGCCAGGCCCAGGTCACATACCCACTCCTGTGGCCTTCCTACTGTAGTGACACTACCCCCCAGGACTGGATAGAATGGAATAGGGGTGGCTTCCTACAGGGAGAGATGTGAAGCAGTCAGAAGCAGTACACATCCATACCACCATCTGGATAAGAAGTGAGATCATTGCAGAATAGCTATTCAACTACGTAGACTACAACTCACATCCCTAACGTGGACATTTGTGAGTCTGAATTATACAGTGTGTTACCCATGTTATTTAAACAGATCGTTGAAACGTGCTCTCATTACTCTGAAATCTGTTGTTCTAGTTTCACCAGTGATTAATTTAAAAATGTTCCACCACATCAAGGCCTCTGGTAAGAGGCACGGCCACAATTTCTTCTGTTAAGCCAAGCAGTTTAACCAGTGTTCCCAAGTCCCAGTTGCACATATTTTTGTAGCTGAAATTTTTGATTCTGGACCCAGTGATCTGCTTCTGTAAAGATTATTGCCAAGAAAACCCTATGGGGCAGTTCTACTACATCATATGGGGTCAGTATGTGTCAGAATCAACTTGGTGGTACCACCACTACCAACAGCCTGTTCTGCAGGGCTTCGGCACTGAAAACATTACTGTTTTTGATTCCTCACAGAAGTCGTGCCATCTTTAGAACTTGAGACTCATTTGTAAGATTCCCCATCTGACGGCTTGTTATTGTTGTTGTTAGATGCCACTGAGTCGGTTCCAACTCATAGAGACCCTATGTACAGCAGAACGAACCACCGTCCTATCCTGCACCATCCTCATAATCATAGCTGTGCTTGATTCAGCTCATTGTTTCATCCACCGTGTCAATCTGTCTTCTTGAGGGTCTTCCTCTTTTTCCCTGACCCTCCACTTTACCAAGCATGAAATCCTTCTCCAGGGACTGGTCCCTCCTCATAACATGTCCAAAGTATGTGAGACATAGTCTCACCATCCTTGCTTCTAAGGAGCATTCTGGCTGTACTTCTTCCAAGACAGATTTGTTTGTTCTTTTGGCAGTCCATGGTATAGTCAACATTCTTCACCAACACCATAACTCAATGTGTCAATTCTTTAGTCTTCCTTATTCCTTGTCCAGCTTTCGCATGCATATGAGGTGATTGAAAACACCATGGCTTGGATCAGGTGCACCTTAGTCCTTAAAGTGACATCTTTGCTTTTTAACACTTTAACGAATAGCTGATGACTTAGCCAGAGGCAAAAGTCCCACCACTGCCCTCTCTGGAGGTGGGTCAGGAAACTGGAGGGACCTGCACATCAGCAGCCTTGTCCACCATCCTGTTCTTGGGCATCGGCCTCATTCCTCCTCTCACCCCTAATCTGTGGAATACACTCTCCGGATACGGCCACTTTAATGTGATCACAAAGACACGGTATCATTGTGTTCTTTCTCCCCAACTTTAGTTACGGTGAAAATGAACACGTGTCCTACCTGTGCCTGACACCTTACACCAACTATGCCATGTGTGAGTGGCAGAGTCAGGATTGGAACCAGCGACTTTCGGAGTCATCAAACTGTTTTTACAGGGCCCTTCAATCAGAGGGATAGCCCTGATGCTTGGAATCTCTGCCTCAGTCGATCCGTGTAACTTCTGACTCCAGGACGTGGTCCAGCTGTTCCTGTTCTCACCATGTCTTGCCTCAGCTTTGTGGCCAAGGTCCAGTGGCTGGAGCTGAGGTTGTGACGTTAGAGAGGTCTGGGCTTTCCAGCAGGGTGTCGTGTGACATTGGGCGGATCTGTGAGGCTCTTTGGACCTCAGTTTCCTGTCTGTTGCATTCGGATGTCGACACCCTGCTCACCGGGCAGTTGTAGGAAAGCCCCTTCTATCCAGGGGTTGGCACAGAGAGGCCAGCCCATATGTTTTCCTGCCCTCCATCCCTCCAGCCCCCAGTGCTGCTCCTTCCAACACAAACCCGCGTCTCCAGCCAGCCCAGGACTTGCTGGCCCATGCTCTCGTCCTGTGGCTCTGCTCAGTGCCATTTCTCCTTCCTTCTAAGCTCAGCCTCTAAGTGGCTCTCGTGGACTTGTTGGTCCCTCTGAGCCCAGAGCTCTCCTGGTCACCTCTCCTTTTGGACTCGGCACACACTGGCGTGTTATGGGTTATAGCTGAGGAGGGTGTCCTGCTGTCTTCTCCAAGCAGCACGTAGTGGGTGTCCAGTAAACACATGCTACCTGGTCTCCCATCGAGCGAACACATGCATGAATGTCAGCCTACACAATCCCCCATGCAAGTGGAAGGTAGCCACTTCAACGCATCCCTCATCAAACACTCAGTGAGAGCTATTTGCCCCCAAGAAAATGGGCTTCGCTTCTTTCTCTGGGTCACAGAGCCAGCAAGCATTTGTAAAGTGATCAAACAGTTCTCAGCAAAGGGTGGGATAAACTGGGGAAGGGTCTACATACCGGAGAAATGGAGTGCTGATGATCAGGAGGTAACTATCGTCACTGCCCCAAATGACTCAGGCAGCAATGTGCCCCCTGGGTTAGCTGGGGTCCTCGGTGATGTCCTCCCTGATGCTCACTATTTCTCCTCGTGAGATAAGTGTTTACTGAAATTGCTGAGACTATCTTGGTACCGATTGAATTGTACCCCCCAAAATAGATGTTGTAAATCCTAACCCTTGTATCTGTGGTTGTAATTCCATTTGGAAATGGATTTTCTTTGTTACGTTAATGAGATAGGATTAATGTAGGGTGTATCTTGAGCCAATCTCTTTGAGATATAAAAGAGATTAACGAAGCAATCTAGCTAGCAGAGATGAAGGCAGAGAAATGTCACACCATATGGAGATTGCCCAGGAGCAGATGCTCAGAAGAGACAAGGACCTTCCTCCAGAGCCGACAGAGAGAGAAAGCCTTCCCCTAGAGCCAGCACCCTAAAGTTGGACTTCTAGCATCCTACATGGTGAGAAAGTAAATTTCCGTTTGTTAAAGCCACCAGCTTGTGGTATTTCTGTTATAGCAGCACTAGATAATAAAGAAATATCTCCTATCATCATTTCAAATTATTCTGTGAATTCCGTTTATTGAGACTTTATCATGGTGTCTACCATAACATTTTTTAAGCTCCTTTTCCTGTACGCTTTATCTTTTTCTCCCTTTTCAGCCTTTCCCCTCTCCTCTTCTCTCCTCCCTCGTGCTCTTAGAAACTGGAATTGTGTTCTGTGCAATGTGGGTTCGTAATGACGTTTTAGTAACTGGATTAATTTTTCCAACCTATTTTCATATTAATTTTCCCGGATGCTTAAGTAGAAAGTACCCTAACCCCCTGCTGCTGAGTCAATTCCAACTCATAGCAACTCTGTAGGACAGAGGAGAACTGCCCCGCAGGGTTTCCAAGGCTGTAATCTTTACGGAAGCAGACTGCCACATCTTTTCCTGTGGAGCAGCTGGTGGGTTTGAACTGCCAACCTTTCGGTGAGCAGCCGAGTGCTTTAACCACTGGGCCGCCAGGTCTCCTAGAAAGTAACCTATACTTAATTAGCACCAACTTTTGACCTAAAAGGCTTAATATCATTTTGGTACTGGCTTCACTTTATCGGAGGGTTGCAATACTGAGATTCCCTAGATGGAAGAATATTCCTAACTTTTACGTGTGGGAAATGAGTAGCAAACTGAAAAGATAAATGAAAGAAGGGGTGTGAGTGTGTTTCTGTGACTTCCCTGTGTGTGCACATTTAGTTCACATGCGATCTTTGCAGTTTGCGTCCATCTCTTCTCTGACCTTGTTTTGTGTTTCAAAGAGACTGTTCAAGACTGTTTCTAAAACAAGACCTGAGTGAGTTGGAAGAAATGTATGTATTTTACTCACTAGTGAAGAATGGCCTTCCATAGTACTGCCAAGTGGAAGAGGCTGCCCTTCTGTTGGAGCTAGTTTTCTATTTTCTCTGTATGTCTCCCCTTATCCATGTTTACATTTCCTACTGTATTAGTTCCCCAGAGCTGCTGTAACAAATTGCCACACACTGGGGAGCTTAAAACAACAGAAATGTATCCTCTTACAGTTGTGGAGGCCAGAAGTCTGAAATCAAGGTACCAGCTGGGCTGCACTCCCTCCGAAGGCTCAGGGGAGGATCCTCCCTTGCCCCTTCCAGCTTCTGGTGGCCCCAGGCACTCCTTGGCTCATGACAGCATCCCTCCAATCTCTGCCTCCGTCTTCACGTGGCGTCTTCCTTCTGCGTCTGTGTCTCTCTGTACATGGCCTTCTCCTCTTCTTATAATGACACCAGCCATAAGGAGATCAGGGCCCACCCTACTCCACTATGACCTGTATTACTTCACTGACGGCATCTGCAAAGACCCGATTTGCAAACAAGTCACATTCATGGGCTCTAGGGGTTAGAACAACATATCTTTTGAGGGGACACATTCAACTCATAATATCTGTATTATCTGACAAGTTGTCTAAATTATAGGGCACAAGAAAATCAGAGATTAAGTTAAAATTAAGTTTATTTGAAGATTTGTTTTAAATATTCATATATTTCTGTTGGGGAGTTTTCTGCAGTTTGGTTTGGATTGAACTATTTCTTGCTTTGGGACATCCACATAAGCTGTCCCTCTTTTCTATAGGACATAGTAAAGAACCCATCTACCACCACTGAGGTGGATTAAATAAATCATCCTTCAGAATAAACCCACAGTGGATTTCAGCTACCCTTGATCCTGGTATTCGAGTTGCAAAGTGGGGCTCATATAACAATTGATATGCAGCATCAATCCCAAACAATGAAATGCACCCTTCAGGCTGTTCTCAAATCATGGGGCTGTGTAGAAAATAGCTCATGTCTCCTTTAGCACTGGGTAAAGTGTTAAGACACGGTTATAAACCCGGGGAGGTGTACTCTGAATGGAGATGCAGCCTAAACCTGAATTATCGCAGTACAAAATACAAAAAAACCCCAACCCCATGCCTTTGTGTTGATTCTGACTAATGGCAGCACCGTGTGTTACAAGGTAGAACTGCTCCACAGCACCGCTTGACTCTAATCTGTATGAAAGGTCCCTGGGCGGCACAAGCTGTTTGCAGTCAGCTACTAAACTAAACGTTCATAGTTCAAACTCAACCAGCAGTGCCATGGAAGAAAGGCCTGGTGATCTGCTTCTGTAAAGATTGTTGTTGTTGTTTTGTGCTGTCCAGTCAATTTTGACGGATAGTGACCCCATGTGACAGAGTAGAACTGCCCCATAGGGTTTCCTAGGCTGTAATCTTTACAGGAGCAGCTTGCCAGGTCTTTTCACCTGTGGAGCGGTTGGTGGGTTTGAACTGCAGACCTTTAGGTTAGCAGCTGTGCGCTTTAACCACTGTGCCACCAGCCAACAAAACCCTATAGAGCAGTTTTACTCTGAAATACATGGTGTCACCATGAATTGGAATTGACTTACTGGCAAGGGTCTTCTTTTAATCTTTAAACTTCAGGGAAGCAGATTGCCAAGACCTTCTTCCGTGGCCCACGGGGGAGGGAGGGTTCAAACCACCAACCTTTACGTTAGTAACCAAAAGCAAACTGTTTGTACCATGTGGGGACCTGGAATCTCAGTACGAGTGGTTCTTAAGGAAGTTCGCAGAGTGGGAGTGAAGCGAGGGAAGGTTGTCCCAGTACACAACACAGCACGCGGTCCTGGATGGTGCTAGAAATAGTCCAACAGCAGAAACCCAGGTACAGAGGATGCGCAGCAGCAATGACATAATATATGGGAACTGTATCTTTGTTTTATTTATTGATTTTATTGTACTTTAGATGAAGGTTTACAAAACAAACTAGCTTTCTCAGTACACGTATTGTTTTGTGACATTGGTTACCAATACCACGACAAGTCAACACTCTCCCTTCTCGACCTTGGGTTCTCTATTACCAGCTTTCCTGTCCCCTCCTGCCTTCTCCTCCTTGTTCCCGGGCTGGTGTGCCCCTTTAGTCTCATTTTGTTTTATGGGCCTGTCTAATCTTTGGCTGAAGGGTGAACCTCGGGAGTGACTTCATTACTGAGCTAAAAGTGATTCCGGGGACCACACTTGTCAGGCCAGTAACTCTGGTCTTTTTTTGTGAGTTAGAATTTTGTTCTACATTTTTCTCCAGCTCTTTCCGGGAACCTCTATTGTGATCCCTGCCAGATCAGCCAGTGGTGGTAGCTGGGCACCATCTTGTTGTGCTGGACTCACTTTTGTAGAGTCTGTGGCAGTTGTGGTCCATTAGTCCTTTGGACTAATCTTTCCCTTGTGTGTTTGGTTTTATTTATTCTTCATTCTCCCTTGCTCCTGATGGAGTGAGACCAGTGGAGTATCTTTTTTCTTTTTTTTTTTATTGTACTTCAGGTGAAGGCTTACAGAACAAATAGTTT